>NC_090442.1:186953395-187269895 GCF_031143425.1 Pleurodeles waltl
GTGAAGCCAGCAGTCTGGATCCCTCCCCTGACACTGGTATGCTTTCTCACCCTACTGTGGCAGCGGAGGAGGGGGCTTACTCCATGGTAGTGCGGCTGAGGTCATTGGGCCTCGAGCTACCTGCAGTGGCTGTCCGAACCTGTCTCCTGACTGAGGTGCTTCAGTCTGGGTCTTCCACGTCAGAATACCTTTTGCACTTCAATGAAGCCCTTACGGATGTCCTTTTGGGGACTTGGTACAAACACAGTACAGGAGCACCTATTAATAGAATGATAGCCTGCTACCATAGGTCTGCGCCTAATGACCCAGCTTTCCTGAGACAAAACCCTACCCGCGAGAGCTTGGTCATCCAAGCCTCAACGTCCCATGGCGCATTCCCTTCCGCTCCTCCAGATAGGGAATTAAAGAGGCAGGACCACCTTTAGAAAAAGTTGTTTTCTTCCTCCAGTCTGGCATTGCGGTCCGTGAACACCACATGCCTTTTGGGCTGCTACACCCATACTTTATGGGACATGTACACACAAGTGCTACCACAGGTCGCGGGGTTGCTGATGGGAGAGATGCAGCCAAGTTCACAATCAGATGTGGGCTGGAAATGACCGACTCTCAGGGCAGATCGGTTGCTTTGACAGTGACCTTGAAGGCATCAAGTCTGGTTAAGGACATCTGTTTTTTTTAGGGATGCCCAATCTACTTTGATGGACATGCCCCTTGATGGAACCCGTCTCTTCGAGGACAAAGCAGATTGTGTGCTTTAAGGAGTCCCGGGCTGTGGCCCAGTCCCTTGTCTTGGATGCTGCCCCTTATCTCCCTCAGTCTGCTTTTTGCCCCTTTCGGGGCTACTGAAGGGGTGCCCAGCCCCATCTGTTCCCCGCCAGCCACCGCATGCATCAGGGAGCCAGAGGTCTCAGTCTATGGACATGGCTGGAACATCAGGGCATATCCCTGGTGGTCCAACATCTGGCAGGCTCTCTGAACATCATAGTGGACGAACTCAGACGTCAATGCCTGATCGATCACAAATGGGGTCTCCATCCAGAGGTGGCTCAAGGTCTCTTTCAGCAGTAGGGAGAGCCTTGGTTAGATCTGTTTGCCTCCGCAGTGAACATGCAGTGTCAGCTGTTTTGCACGTTGGAGGTTCCAAGGCAGCACTTGTTCGGTGACACTTTATCTCGAGTGAACTCAGGCCTCCTTTATGCCAATACCTCTTCTGCCCAGAGGTCTCAAGAAGATCCGGAATAACAGGGCCCAAGTTATTATTGTGGCTCTAGACTGGGCAAGAAGCGTATGGCATACTGAGCTCTTGAACATGGCCATCAATCCTCCAATCAGACTGCCCATTTGGGAGGATCTTCTGTCTCAGCAGCGGGTAATGGTTCTCCACTTGAACCTGTCCAGTATCTGCATTCTTGCATGGAGATTGATCGACCTTTTGGTGTCATTTTTTAATTTAAAAGATTCCCTATTTTTTCTAAACTGGTGTTGGGCTTTTCGTTTATGGTCTTTTAATGTTATTTGTTGTGTATTCCATAATACTTTATGCATTGCCTTTAAGTTGAGCCTGACTGCTCTGTGGCAGGTTACCAGTGGGTTAAGCACTGGTTGTTATTAAATGAGGTGGCGTCTCACTCCCCTCAATTAATAAACCGTTTTCTTAGTGTGACATTCACTGACTCTTGAGCGTCAAGGAAGGGCAGAGTTGTCTGCTATGGTCATTGCACGAGAATATAACACAGCTTTTCCAGCCTTAACGGTAGCAAACAGAATCACCCAGCGAGAACATCTGACCATTTCCCTATCGTTGCCAGATTTCAGTAAGTTAGCCGCCAACACTATTCAAAGTGTAACTGGATATACTTGATCTTTTTCTATGGGTAGGTGTGGAGTGCCTTACACTGGGCTAATACAGCACAGTGTGATTGGGCAGCTAGGAAACATATTGCAGGATTGGCCATGACAAGACACACCTTGTGCATTGGCTGGATCAGTCTATTCCTGCTACCATCTCCCCCCACTAACTTAGCCATATGTGCACGCAGTTTAATAAAAGCTTGTGTACCTGGGCAAATAGAGATATTTGTAAAAAGATAGAGGAACTTAAGCATAGCTGGCAATTTGCCACAAAAAAATTATTCTAGGTATAGAAAGGGGTAATTCAACCCCTCTCTCAAATTTTATGTATATTTGACCAAATTCAGATTAAGGGATACTCGGGGAGTGGTCTAGTGGTAATGTCGGTAAGCAGGAAAAGTTCCAATTTATTCTGTTTTATCTATATTCCTCCCACCTAACTGTTGCAAATAACCCAGTTTAGATTCTGTTCACAAACAATAAAATGTTGTCCACATGACAATAAAAATTGCTGTTTGGCGAACGTAATGCCTTTGTGTGAATGTTTCTCATGCAGCAGGGACGCCATTGATTCTGTGACAATGGCAAAATGTAATTCGCACCTCGGCAGTAGTTGGGGGGTGTATAAAGGTTTGACCTGCTGTTAAAAAATTTTTTTTTTAAAAGGGCTTTCAAAGTAATCAAATGCCTTTTCTGCATGTAAAAACACATAAACCATATGCAATCTCCCGGCAAATCCTGTGGATCATCGCAAACAACGTAGGTAACTTATTAGATGTAGCTCTTCCTGAGATGAAACCCTCCTGATCGGGCAGGGCGAGCCTTCCTAGCAGAAGGTTCAACCTATTGACGAGCGCACGGGCTTCTATTTAACTGTCCACCTCCAGTATGGAAAAGCATCTGTAAAATCTGCTCATCTTAAAGTTCCTTCTGGGTTTTAAAATCGCTGCGATTAGATCCTCGCTGGTGGTAGGGGGAGAGTGCCTTGAGCCTGAGATTCCTGGTATAATGCAAGCAATTGCAGTGCCTCGATCTCTCTAGATAACTCTGCTGTCGGTCCATCCTACCCCAGGGGCCTGACCCCAGGCAAAGCTACTTATAGCACACTTCATCTCAGAAACGTGTATTGGTTCGAGCGTGCACTCCTGTATGTGCCGCTTTCACTCACGATAATGATCGTTCTTCTTAGCATTCCTCGATCTGCACGTTAGATTAGGATAGCTAAGAAGAGACTCATGGTAATGGACAAGCGCATCCAAAATGTGCTTGTGGCCAGTAATCATATCACCTGATGGTCATCTCAGTGAGTAAACAGTACATGTTTTTTTGTTTTTTATAAAATCCAAGCCAAAGTTTTACTGGGTCTCTCGCCCTTCCCATCCAGCCTCCCTTGTGCATCTTCATCCAAGTAAGCGATGTCCTGCGCAGCAATCCCCCGAAACTGCTAGTGTCCTTCCCAAAGTTTCTCCAACACTGCGAATGGACGGTTGATTCGTACTCCGCCTGAGCATCACCTATACCTTGTGCTTGTCAAGCTGTGTGCGCAGCGAGGTACGAGCTCCAGCCTGCTTTCCTATAGCAATGCCACCGATGTTGCCTTGAAGGCTTCTCATATAGTGGCAAAGGATAGAACTGATCCATTATTAAGGTGAAAGAATTCAGTGATTGTGGCAGCAGTATCTGGGCAGAAGACCAAGGGCCAGATGTATCAAAGCTTTTTGCATTGGCAAACGGTGCGAATGCCCGTTTGCGAATGCAAAAAGCCATTTCAGAATGTATCAAAGGCATTCTGAAAGCAATTTTGAGGATAGCGATTCCTTAAAATTGCGAACTTCTTCACCGAGTCGCAAATTGCGACTCTCTAAATAAGAAATCGCAAATAAGGATTCCTTATTTGCGATTTCTAAAGCACATGTAAGAAGCAATTCCTTAATGCGAATTGGGCATTAAGGAATCGCTATTTACTACCAAGTTGAACTTGGTGGTAACCATGTGCAAATTTTAAAAATGCATTTTTAAAATGTACATGTAAAGCACACATGCCCTTTTGGCATGTGTGCACCTTACATGTCCTAAAAAACTTTTTGGGGTGCACCAGAGGGGGCTTTAGGCCCCCAGCACCCTGGAGTTTTGCATTTCCAAAATTGCGATTTCCAGTTCAGAAATCGCAATTTTGGAAATGCAAAAATTTCACAAATATGGGCCTACAGGCCCATAGGTGCGAATGGGGCCGGCATCGCAATTTGCGATTCGGTAATAGCAGTTGCGATTTTTAAGAAATCGCTATTACCGAATCGCAAATGTGATACATTGCATTAATAGCGATTGCTTAAAAATCGCTATTTCTGACTCACGAAAGGCATTCTTGATACATCTGGCCCCAAATCCTGAAGGGCTCTAGAAGGGAAACCAGCACCACGGTCGCTGATCTGTAGGTGGAGTGGGCAGCTTAAAACTCAGTGGTATGAGGCAAGTATTGTATAGATTGTACCTTGGGTAGTTTTTCCCCCCCTGTATGTTAACAAGAAATCAATGCAGGATTGAACATCGTGGGCAGAAGAATAGGAGTAATCTTCCTCTCTGTCTCTCCACCCTGTGGTAGATCAATCAGCTCATCCGTCCTGAAGATCGGCTGACCAGTTTGACTGCATTACAGTTCCTGGTCATGTAGCTGTTGGAATTAGCGAACGCAGGATCTAATATCGAATCGAAATCGCCACTCCATAATATGTTGGTATCACTCAAAAAGACTAGCTATGTATATAAATCTCCCCTCGGAATCATAACCCTCTAGTTAGACTTGAAACCGTGTTTTGCAAATCAAGTGTGCCACTTCCTGAGTATACAAGCTGTAAGAAGCAAAAACGTTAGAGTTCCCTCTTCGTCTCCTAAAGTTGTGAACCCTGCTTCGGTCTCTCATAATCGTGCAAGATTGTCACTGTAGAGCTCCAGATACGCCAAAACAAGCTTTCTCCTCTCTGGGGCTGCTCAGTCCCTTTCCTTTTCCCTTTCCACGTGCCATGTAGGTTACTCTGCTTCTAGATGCATAAGAGGACTGCAGCACCTGGATACATCAGAACATAATCTGCAGCACAGTGAGATGACCTGAAGTATGATCACTCAACTTGGTGATCATAACTCCCATGAAAGCTGCTAAGAAAATAGCTTCTGTCCTCTCCACGTCCACACTGAATTCCACACCTTTCAGTGAATGAACTCCATCACACTGCGTAGAAGAAAACATTGGTGAATCTCACATAGGGGGCAGCTGACATCAGCCATCCCGCCACGGAAAACAAGAACATGAAGGCTGTCAACCATACAGCAACTTCATCATGTAATGTAGTGAACTTATGTACAGTGTCATGTACGACATGGTTAGCGGCTTAGCAGATAGCGGATCAGTCATGCATGCAGCTTTAATGAACAGCAGGTGTAAGAATATTAGAGGAGCAGACTAACAGAATAGGATATGTATCATGCAGAAGACTGGGGTGTATGCATCAGCACTTGCGCAGTATCACTTGTTTGCCCCGGGTCATCCTCACGACTGCATAGCATCCCATCAGTTGTGGTTGACCTTATTACATTTGGATGTAGCGAACTTCATGGCTTTCTTAGGACAAGTAAAATACAGGGTTCTACCTTCACATAGCAGGCAGAGCACATGTGCTAGAAAACATCTGAAGTTTGGAGTAGTTTTTTTATTTTATTTCTGAGAATTCAAGCCTACCTTCTTGAACACTAAGAATGAACTCAAGATTCACTGAAATTGTAGATTCTTGAACGTCAAGCACCCTGCCCCCCCCCCCCCCCCCCGCCTCCCTTAGCAAATTTCAGCACCATGTGCCTGTCTGTTATTTAGGAGTCGTGCAATAATTGGGCATGGGGGTGGCTGTAGTCCAGAGTTCTGTGAACTTGTTTGACGACAAATAAGTCATAGAAATGTTGCCTATCAGGACATTACTCAGAAGGCTTTTTAACAAAGGTTTCCATCCTCCCTATATAAATTCCGTATTGAGCGTTGTCCAGTCTGGCTTCATGATTATTTAGCCTTTACTTCATTTGGTCCAACCGAGCAGTGAGGTGGTCGGATTACCCATCTATTGTTTGGAGAGTAGTGCACATTTCTATCAGAATGCTTTGGAAATCATCCCCTTGGTTAGCCTCTAAGCAGAAATCCCCAGCCACATCTCGTGCAGCTGTAGCATTATCACAGGAGCTTTGGTAGCGCGCCTGTGGTTGAAGTAGACTTTACATTGCCTCGTTCGGTTTTGCCCATGTTAAAATCAAGCTGACAAAAATAGTTGATGGGAGACCACAGTGGATATTGAAAGTAGGCCATATCTATGTAGCACTCAACAACTGTGCTGCGGGGGCGCACTTGGTCGGTAAGTAGAGGTCTGCCCTATGTGGAAAAGCAGATTCTCCTCTTAATCCATAAAGTGAGCCCAGCAGCATGTGAAGAAATGTCTCTGCTTACCTTAATGTCCTTCATTGAGTGGTGGAAAGGGGCCTGCAAACCGCAAAACCACAGGCATACTTACCAACTGGGCCATGCAGCCTGCATCAGCCTCCCCCATCTGGGCCCTGATGGTGCCCAGGTGCCTGTGCCCAGCCCGGTACCTCGGTGATCTTCCACAGGTTCTCCGGACTAGCAGGACCTTCAAAGCCGGGCCGGCCGCATCGCAGTCTCGGCTGGAAAATCACGCATCTTGAACCCACATTCCTAACCCAATAAAAAAAACAAATGTTTCACGCCATCATTAACAAACATACAGCCAGCTCTGATAGTCACGTCCACAACTGCAATTTTAATTAAACATAAAATGCAATCTCTACGTATGGCGTCTCGCTTTACTCAAACCGTTTATACATTTTTAAATGTAAAACAAAAGTTAAGATGCCACCGCCTACGTCGAAGACTTAATCCCTGTAGATATTAAAAGTGTTCAAAATGAACCTTTTCATCGGTATACAAGTGAGATCAAAGAACATTTTCAACAGCTTTCCTTACGGTGGGCTTAATGGCAACGCTTCCGCGAGACAAAGTGCTGGAATTGCAAGCTGCTTTGTGCTAAATTTCATCCGATAATAACAGCTAATAAAAAGCTACATTTAAGAGTCCTCTATTATTAAGCCGAGGTGGGATTTCTGCCTCCTTGAAAATGAGACACTAGGCGGCGGCGAGAGTCCCAGCAATGCAGCCGAAGCAAGAAAACAGATTGAAGAAGCCCCCAGCCCCAGTAAGAGAAGCTAGTGTTGCCGAAGTTCAGATAAAGTCACACCAACCAACTCGTAGGTCGATTCTTCTATTAACGATATTGTTATGCTATTTCTAACGGTCGAAGTAATCAATTCATTTGAGAATAATAAAATTGTGATATTTTCAAACAAAATATTTCTCAGCTGTAAACTGGTCAATGGTGCGTTTTCGTTGACTCCTCCCCCCTCCTCCTCAAGTGACAGCCGACTACGCGTGGAAACAGTGGCAAGGCATCCCGGATTTACCGCGACAGTCCCGTTTTTTTTTTTTTTTTTTTACTAGCTGTCCCGGCAGAAATTTAGCTCATGATTTTTAAGAAAGACGCCTGAAAACAGTGAGAAGTGATTTTTTTGTTTTTGTTTTTTTGTTTTCCAAAGCAGACATTCTTAGGTGTTATTAAAAATCAATTTAATAAACATGAATTACACAGGCTTTAAAAAAGCATTTGATTTATGTTCTGGGGGCCTCTATTATAATTCTGCGCCGATGAACGCTGTCATTCTGTGCGCTCAGTTGAAGAAAATTGTAGTCTTTCTTCTGTTTTTTGTGAAAAGTCTCGGTTTTTGGCTTGAAAACTCTGGTCACCCTAGGAAACAGCCACTGCACGTTGACAACGGGAGTCACCTTAAATTATGAACTGAGCTTGTGGCAACTAAACCCTGCACGGCGCTTGGCATCCAAGAGGTGCAGACTTTCACTCCAGGGAGGAGAGAGGAATCTGTGAGCTGAGCTGACAGACCTTCGAGCTCAGTGTCCCGGGCTTTGAAATAAAGAACGCAGAGACCCGCGCGTGCTTTCGCCAACCTGCGACGCCCCTTCCTGTACCCTGCACGCAGATGAAGTTGACATTCCAGCCGGTCACCACAGTAGGGGTAGGGATGTGGCGTTACAGCCTGAACTACGGATTTTGGATCAGGGGAGCCAGGTTCAAGCCTCTGCGTTGGCTCAACATCCTGTATTTTTGCACAGATCTCTTAAACTCCCTGTGTCTAAAAACAATAATCTGACCTTTTGTAATGTAACTGATAATGTAAAAGTCAGAGGCAAAGGAGGCAGAATCAGTGAGCCTTTGTGGCTAGTTACACCTCAATGTAAACAGACTAGAAGGAAGAGATCATTACCCGTAGGCGACTCAGCGAGGAATATAGAATCAAGATGTTATAGTACCACATGATCAGTGCAACTGGCAGTGGCTACTGGTGACCTTTTAAAAGTGGTGGGGCGAAATCCTTAGCTTGAATTCCAAAGAGCTTTTTCTTGAAGGGTTTTCTCACACTTTCTTGCACTAATTTTACTCTCTCACTTTGACTCACTCAGTCTCACTAATTTACGCAGTCGACCTCATTCTACTCTTACCCACTTTGTCTCCCTCAGTCCCACTCTGTTTCCCTAAGTCCCACTCTGTCTCACTCGTTCTGAGTTACTGTTTTACTATGACTCAGTCTCACACACAGTAACACTCATTGTCATTTTATCTCACTCACATTCATTCTCACACATACTGGTCCTTACTGTCACTCATTCTCACTCACTGACTCATTCCTTCACTGACTGCCTCACTTTAACTCACACACAGTCACACAGACATGCTCAAAGTGCTGGGATTTCACCAGCTCTTAACATCATCTCCGATTGCTGGAGTAGGCACTGAATGCATCTCTGTGAGCAATCAGTATCACTAGCTGCCTCAGTTTGCTGCTGGACCGGAAGCAGGTCTGCATTTTATTTTTATTATATCAAGTGAATAATTATTCACTCTTGATACAATAAAAATGGACCACAAAACAAGGAGGGTGTAGTATAGCTGTGGAGCCCATAGAGGAGAGCTGCCACTGGTCCAGGGACACCTATCCATCAAACCAATCCATCCACTCAACCATACATCCTTTCACTTATTTATCCCCCTTCCATCCATCCATCCTTTCGCTCCATCTATCCACCCTTTCACTCCATCTATCCACCCTTTCACTCCATCTGTCAGTCATCCTCCCTTTGGCTCATCCATCTATCCACCCTTTCACACAGCCACCCACACTTATACCCATTCATCCACCGTCGTCCAATCCATCCATTCATACTTCCCTCCATTTATCTTTTCACTCAGCCGTCCATCCTTTCACTCTCATCCATTTATCCATCTATTCATCGATCAATTCACCCTTTCATTCATCTATCTCCACCTTTCATTCATGCATCCATTTTTGTACTCATCCGTTTTTACATACATCCTTCCACTCATTCCATCCACTCATACATCCCTCCATTTACCCTTTCAGTCAGCCATACATCCTTTAGTTCTCATCCATCTATTCATCCATTCATCAATTTACCCTTTCACTCATCCAGATATCTATCTACCCTGCCTTTCAATCATCCATCCATTGTTTTACTTGTCCATCTTTATATACATCCTTTCACTCAGCCATCCTTTCGCTCATAGATCCATACTTTCACTCCATCCATTTACCCTTCCATCCATCCTTTCACTCATTCTACCATCTATTCTTGCTCTCATCAGCCATCAACCTATTCGTTCACTCTTACATTTTTATGTCCAGCCTTTCAGTCATTCATCCATGCATCTATCCATCCACCATTTAATCTATCTATCGATCCATTCTTCCTTTCATTCACCCTCCCAAGTTAATTATTAACCTTTGTTTGCAGAGCTGCAGATAGAAGAAGCCCATCAAGATTCCCACCCCACTGTAGCTGCTAATGTGGGTGGGGGGTGTCTGATGTCACCCCTGATGCAGAAAAAAGCTTAACTGCACACTTACCTCTTAGTCCACTAGTGCAATCGTTGTCCGTAGCTAGTTCCTTCCTTCTCTTGGAACTTTACGGTTGCAATAACTAGCATTATGTGCTCAGCTCCATAACCTTTTTAGGTCGAGCGCGCAAGCACTTTAACCTGTTGTAAGTTTTGTGGCCTTTAACCACGCCCATCACTTTCACTCATTCGTGGGCTTGCCTTTCAAAAATCCCTTGATCTATTGGTAAATACTTTACGTTTGTCCTGCCTTGGGGCGGTTTTGTTACCGCCTTGCAGACGGACCCTGTTACATGGATAATTGCATGATTACTGATAAACTTTAATGTGGGGAACTACTTTTTTACGTTTTGTCTCTCCCCTTCCTGCTACATGGCGGGCATGGTACTCACAGCGCAGAGCAGTACTAACTCCATCAGCGGTATAGATCATTTTGTGTTTTCTGTTTATGTTGTCTGCTTTGTTCAGTCCCAACATGGAAGCACAATCACATGCATGCACTTTGATTGCACATGGTTTTAATCTAAACGTTTGTAAGTTACAGACTTGTTCCGCCACGCCTGCGTCATTCGTCAGGCAAGCAAAACGCACTATGCCTGCGCGGTGCTGTCACATTATGGTCAAGGGAGTTTACATCTGGATTCCAGGCACGCCGGACTGCATCTACGTGGTGAGATCACCAATGCGCCATTTTGCCGGGGTTTGAATATGAGGTTCAGGGAGGTGTACGAAGCTTCATTCCTGTGGATCTGCAGATCCCCGACATCCTTTCAGGAGGAGCTGATGCTTGGTGCCTGTTATCATGCCACACTGGTGGCCATTGAGTCCAAAAAGATCACCTGTTTAGAAGTTGACACGCTACGCTTGTTATAGCTTGACGTGGATTATGTCTCTTACTCAGTTCAGGGAACTTCCTGCACAAGCAGAACTGACCAGCCACTGGAGCACATGCCCTCGTGTGTCAGACCAAGTCTGTTTATAACCACTGGTGCATGCAGCTAGCAGAGTAGCTTTTGGGTTCGGAGTGTAGTTTGCGGCTGTGCTTCTCATGGCTTCTGTGATTTAATCGCCCAGTGTACATTCAGGTCACTCCGCAGACCCCCAGGTGCCCAAAACCTAGAGGCCAGTTATGGACTGCACCTTGTAACATTGTAGCAAGGGCAACAAACCGACCCATTATTGATGCATGTCACGTCTGGTGTTGGCAGTCATTAGCAACATGCCAACAGTAAGCAGTTGGCGCATGTTGGTCAAAAATACAAATAACTTTAGGTTCACTCTATGCTACAATGTATTTAGGTCATTTTTTAAAAAGGAAAGCGCCCCATCTGCACTGGCTAGTGTGGTTGGCGAAAGAACGACTGTCAAACTTGACATTTTCCTTCACAATGATTTAACTTTCATTGGTTGAGTTTCTGCTTGCAGATCCAGTTAGTAATTTACACCAATAGCTCTAATTCAAGCAATTGCGAGACTTATTGTACTGCAAATGCTTGTTTTCAAAGTGAAAGCAAATGCAGTACTAAACGTGTGTTCCTGTCAGGAGAGCAGACCACTGCCCCTTTCCTACATTCTTCCCCTTTGTGATGATCAACAAAATGTTGCTGCCCACTTCCTCCTTATCCTCATCGGCCTACCCCACCCCCAGCCATAGAAGTGAATAGAGTTTTGTAACTCCTCTCAGGGCCACTGTTTATGCACCCCCAAAGCAACCGGATCCCGGGCATTCTAATTTAGCACGCCCTCTGTGATGATGTCACTGCTGTAGCTTGTGTCTGCAGGTTGCAGAAATCCTCACCTGGCTGTCACTTGCACAGTAGGACATCTGCAAAGTTAACTAGAGTTCACCCAGTAGATTAAGCACTCTGTCTCCGGGCAGTAATTTCTTTTCAGCAGCTCATTTAATTTCTCTGTTCTTGCCTCTCCCCCGAGGGTAGCCGGGCAAAGCCACTTTTGCCTATGAAACCACTTGCCCCTGGCCACTGCGGGATGCAAAAGAAAACATATTTGCAATGCACAATGTCTGATCATGTAAACATAACTCTCAGCATATGAGTGGATCCCCCAAATCCCTTCTCTCCTGTTGGTTCTCGCATAATTGTCTGGTGACAGCTGTGCTGTCAAGCTAGACCATAAAAGTGAATGCTAATCGCTTGTTGTTGGGTGAGTCCCGCCCCCTAAACAGAGCGGACGTGGTCTGGTCCTTAACCTGTGGTGTAAGAAGTGTGTCCCTTCCAAGTGTTGGCACGTGTTTCCACAAGCCCCTGCCGCCCCCCATGTCCTCCTCCCACCACATAATGTGACACCAAATCCTTGGGCATATGAACATTTTTCCATTCAGCAGGTCCTGTAAGTATGCTGCTACCATCACTGCTAGACTCAGACTGCCTAGACTTGATCTCCAGCTCTTTCAGCCTCAGTTCATGAGCCAAGGTAAGTTTCTTTTCAGCCGAGGCTCTTTCAGCCTCAGCTTGTTTTGCTTCTCTCTCAGCTTTCCTCTCCTCTGCCTCCATGTTTAATCTTGCCAACTGCAGTCTGAATTCTGTCTCCTCCCTCCTTTCCTCTGCGGTCAGGTCATGACTTGAGACACTGCTCCCTGGTTGAGCCGGGGGCACAAATCCAGGGGTGTCATCCCCCACTCCTGTTGGCAGCTTCCAGAGAGAGCCTTCCACTTTCTCCTCCAACTCATCATGCTCTTGTGAGCGGGCTTCTGCCCAGGCCTTTAGTGCTTTTTGGCACTCCTTCTTGGAGGCTCGACCAGTAGGTGTCCCCATCCCCTTGCAAAAGCCCTTCAGCTGGTTAGTGGTGTATCCCTCCAGCTTAACTAGGTCAAACTCCCCAGCTCCACTTGTGGACCCAGCCAAAGACATATTATATAGGAGTTGATTAAAGAATGTCAAGCAGGGAAAATTGCAGCAAAAAAGAAACAAATCAGATTGATCTTTGACTGTGGGTGGATAGTATACACGTATGGCACTGCACAAACACAAGTCCTATCCCACCACTGCCACCAGCGTTAGAAATGGGGACTTTAGTTGGCAGAGGTGTACACCCTTGTCCAGGTAGGGACCACAATCCTGGTCAGGGTAAGACACAACACAGTCTGAATTATCCTGTGCCCACCCTTCGGAAGCGTGGCACTGAGCAGTCAGGCTTAACTTAGAAGGCAATATGTAAAGTATTTGTGCAGAACTTATACTATAACACAGTGAAAACACCATAAAAAGACACCACACAGGTATAGAAAAAATAGAGTATATTTATCTGAATAAAATACTGTTGAATCAAGGAAAATCCAATGTACACAAGCAAAGTTATGAATTTTTGAAAGATTAAATCCAATTAAAGTGCCTAGAAACACAATACCTCCAACTGGGGCTCTCACGGCGTCATTGACAGAGTCGTTCCCAACAATCCAAAACCACCATTACCTGTCATGGAGTCAAAAGGACCCCCAGGTAAGTACCTTTTGAAAACTAAGAACAAGGACGTCGCACAGAGTCTGAAAGAGGCGTTGCTGGAGTCTGGGCGGTGTCAATCCCTTACAGCTTCCGAGGAAAGAGGCGCCGGTTCTGCTGCTGCGAAGCAGGTGGAGGCGAGGCGTCTGTTCCATCCGGAGGCAGGGGGATATGATGCTGCATCCGTGATGCATCGATTTCTTGTGACCCAGCGTGGTTGCTGGTTCCAGTCCGTGAGGACATGTGTCGCGATGACCCTGAGTGACGTCAACGGAGTTGCAGCCACGTCGGATTTGCGTTGCAGGCCATGGTTGTTGTGCGCAGCGAGGGCCACGGAGCAGGAGCAGGCTGCGATATCGCTGAAGTCGTTCCAGATTCCCTGGAGTCGTGTACTAGCAAAAAGCTAGTAGTTGAAGTCTTTGCTGTCCCTGAGACATAAAGAACAGGAGGCAAGCTCAATTCAAGCCCTTGGAGAGCGCTTTTTTTTTGGGGGGGGGGGGGGGAGAGGCAGAGTCCTTCCAGCACAGTCAGCAGGGCAGCAGTCCAGAGAGTCTTTTGGGCTGGCAGGTCTTCTGACAGAGTTCAGGTGCAGGTCCAGAAGTGTCTGAGTCGGTGGGGTCAGAGACCCAGTTTATATACCCAAAAATGCCCTTGAAGTGGGGGAGAGTTCAAAGAGTGGTTTTGAAGGGCACAAGTTCCTCATTAAGCATAGTCCTGTCTGCCAGGGTTCTGGTGCGGGGTTATCAGTCCTTTGTGTGAGGGCAGGCCACTGGCCTTTGAAATGTCAGGCCCTCCACCCATCCAGCCCAGGAAGACCCATTCAGTATGCAGATGAATGCAGATGTGACTGACAGTCCTATGTTTGTGGTTGTCTGGGTGAAATGCACAAGGGGTCTGTCAACCAGCACAGACCAGACGTTGATTTGAGACAGACTATAAGGCACAGATGGTTTTAAGTGCATAGAAATGCTCACTTTCTAAAAGTGGCATTTCTAAAATAGTAATATAAAATCCAACCCCACCAATAAGCAGGATTCTCTATTACCATTCTGGCCATACTAAATATGACCTGGTTACCCCTTTCAGATCAGAATCTACCACTCAAAAAGTATATAAGGGCAGGCCTAATGCTAGTCTATGAATGGAGCAGGCCTCATAGTAGTGGAAAACAAATTTAGGAGTTTTTCACTACCAGGACATATAAAAAACATATGTGCATGTCCTGCATTTTACCTACATAGCACCCTGCCCTATGGGTTACCTAGGGCCTACCTTAGGGGTGACTTACATGTAGAAAAAGGGGAGTTTAATGCTTGGCAAGTACTTTTAGATGCCAAGTCAAAGTGGCAATGAAACTGCATACACAAGCCATGCAATGGCAGGCCTGAGACATGGTTAAGGGGCTACTTATGTGGTTCGCACAATCAGTGCTGCAGGCCCACTAGTAGTCTTTAATTTGCAGGCCCTGGGCACATGTAGTGCACTTTACTAGGGACTTATAAGTAAATCAGATGTGCCAATTGGGGATGAACCAATGTTACCATGTTTAAAGGAGAGAGCATATGCACGTTAGCACTGGTTAGTCCTAAAACCAGCAAAAACAGTGTCAGAAAAGTGGAGGGACGCAGGCAAATGGTTGGGGGGGGGGATGACTACCCTAAGGCTGTCAGGTCTAACAGTGGTGTAGAGGCATAGTCTTTTGCGCAGCTTTCAAAAGAAAAAGATTTATAAATCGAAGGACTTGAAAACCAATCATTCAGAAGGGTAATTGATTTCTTGTCTTTAAATATGGGTGACTATCGCAAGTTTGTCAGAGGTGTAAAGAGCTGGGGCTTTGACTTGAGACTTCCAAGTCACTGATTGTAGTTTGGTAATTAAAAATCTAATAAATAGATTTTTTATTTTTTATTTAAAGTGGATGCTGAATCGGAGAGTGATGGCATTTCAGCAGCTGGGGATCGGAGCTCCCAAGTTAAGCATCTGTCTTAGTCGATGGGCACCCATGCCCTGGAAAAGGCACACTAAAAGCAGAAACAGCTCAAATCTGTCCTCTTGTTAGACAAAAAAACACTTTACAAAGTACTCTTAGGAAAAAAACTCTCATTGTGTTAATCTGGGTTTCTAGACATAACTCAGCTTTTATTAAAAAAACACAAAGTCTCAGGCTAGTGAAACTGGAGAAAAGCAAAGTCCCGTCTGGCAGGTCAGAAGCAGTTGGTGCTGATGTACTTATTTCTTACTCATCCACAACATCTCTGTTGAATCAGAATTATATTTCAGCCAGTGGTTAGCCAGTCACGAACTTCAGCGTACTCACATAAAATCTTTTAGGCATGACAACCGCTCACTTAAGATGTTAGCAGGGAGCCTATGCCACAGAGAGCTGGCTTCTGCAGGTTTGGCAGTGATAGCTGAAAGCACTCAGTGTTGCTTTTGTGAAGTGCCAAATGGGGCCTGCACTCAACTTCTTGATCTTTGAATTCATAGGGCTCTCTGTCTAGTTCTGTTTTTCATACCAAGGAGAAATGTTGGTCTTTTTCTGGTGTTGGTATTCCGTTTCCTATTCTGTGTCCATATGTTTGTCATAATAGCCATTGTATGTAACTAATTCTTTTGAGCATTTAAGAGCAACGGTTAGGTTAGGAATTATTTTGGGAACAGCTAGAAGACCAGCTTGCTAACTAGGAGCTCCACTTGTTGCAGATTTAAAAAAAAAAAAAAAAAAAACCCGTTGGGACGTACTTTGCGAGTCATAATATGATATTTGTAAGGGCGTGAACGAGACCTGCTTTTTTCCTCTTGGTCACTGTATTCTAATGGTTACTGGGCTCAGCCAGTCTTCGCTATTTGAAGGGGGATCTGGTTCTGGTACCTTTCTGTGGCATCATTTATGTGCCTTTTTCATTTTTCATTGTTGCTAGTTGGGACTCACCTCTGACACTATGCAGCAGTCGAAGTGCATTTAAAACGTATGGGAACTGTGATCCTGAATCCAGGGGGCACGGTCGATAAGCATGGGGATGGGATCAAAGGCTTGGCTTAAAAAGAAAAAATATTCTATAACCATTTCATTGGTCTTTTACCTTCAAGTAGCTGCATATAAAATAACACATGCCTTAAATGAAAAAATAAATACAAGTTAAACTAATCAATGAAAAATGCCCTATTTTATGTTGTGAAATCTCAGTTGGTTAATTGGTCAATGCAGTCACTGCAGATTTCAGTGTGTGGAACCATAAAGACAAAATTTTATTCTGGTTGGTGTAGTGGGGAATAGTGTGACTTGTAAACCTTAAAAAAAAATGTTATTTATAAGCAATGTGAACATATACCTTATTATTTAAACAAGATCGGCTGCCACAATGTGCACAAAAAGATTTAGGTGTTTCCAATTCAGTGTTTCCAAAATATAGATCCGAGTAATATGCAGACTGTACGTGCCTAGTGCGAATATTTTTTTTATATCTGTTCGTTAAAAGCACTCCACAGCTCATCTGTCTTCTTAAAATACTTCTCAAAAAGAAATCTCTTCAAGTGACTCCATCAGTTGAAGCCAGGTTTGGCTTCCAAGCAGCCTTTACATTTGCGGATTAACCAAATGCGCATATTTGCGTTTCTTTCAAGCAGCAGACACACAGTAAAGAAGGCCTGTTTCTTGTACAGCTGTCGGTCTGTCCCTCGGCTACACAGCGCAGGGGACTCTCTCCCCTTCCACTTCAGCTGAGCATCAAATGTCAGCGTTCCAGGACGATTGCTTTTTAACAAAGTAGGGGAACTATTTTTTGTCAGATAAAAAAAATAATAATTATGGGCATGTTGTGCCTCTCAGATCCAGCCCACTCAGACCTCCAGACACTAGGAGATCCTGTGTTTCTGTAGTCTCCCCTCCACATTATCCAACTAAGCTACTCCTGCTCTCTCTACTGCCTTCTTCTTACCAGAGGAAAATAAGGTGATCTATATAATGGTTAAATTCACTTCATCCGCTAGTACATACTTTAAGCCACATTCTGAGGCATCCGCTTTTGCTCATTATGTCATGACAGACCTTGTTGGCTCCACCCCCGAAGAGTAGGGTGACCAGAGGTCCCAGATTTTCACGGACCGTCCTGGTTTTCAAAGATCTGTCCCAGTGCCCCAACGTTTTTTGCAGTTTTAAATACATGTCCGATTTTTGGAAGAGGGTTGAGCAATGCTGAAAAGCAGCATTGAAATTCCACAGACGCCTTTAAAGTTTGAAACAACTTGAGTGCTATTTAATCTTTGTTTCAGGCATTACAGCAGGAGGTCAGCTGGAGCCTGAGTTCTTGCTCCCAGGAGAAAGGGAGCGGGGAGGGGACGTGGTGACAAGGATGGATAGCATGGAGGAGGCCATGCCACACTGCCATTGATTGCTTTAAAAATGAACTCACCTTGTAGATGAGGACTTCAAATGAACAAGAGCCTATGACCTTCAGAACGAGGTTATGTTGGCCATCGTTATGCTGGATGCACCAGGTTCACAATAATTATCAAGCTAAAACTAGCTTAAATATCTCTTCTGGTCCTTCTTCAAAAGTAGCAGAGCTTTAGTATGGAAACATTGTTCTGAACCGCAAACTTCAGAACAGTTGTGAGAGTGTTTGAAGATCATGGCCACCTCACTCTTGTGTGTCCACACACTTTCTTAAACGCCAATTACATTTTCATTGTCATCCCTTAGTCCTACTTCTCTGTTTGGCCTGCCCCAGTTTTGACCAATGGTACTGTCCAGCCGTAACTGTTAGGCCACGTCCACTCCATACAGGAACTCACCACAGACCGGTTTCAGCCCACTTAGGTCTAATTGGTGCTTGTAGCTTGTCTCCTTTGACACAGCAACCTACTGGACTCGTGCATGTGCCACTTAGATTGACTCACTGAAAAAGAGAGAAAGTCATGGATTGAATTCTTGGAGATTGGCCTAGGCTACTTATTATTACTTTTGGCAACGTTCAAGTCCGTCTTTTATCACTTGCTGTGTGCCACTGATTATGCGACCAGTGTGGGTTCGCTTGTCTTTGTGTACAACTGGAACGTGGCCAAACATTTCTGGCAGATCTGTCCCTTTGGGGAATTAGCAACTCTGATTTACATAGGATCAGTTAATTTATATAATGGCTCAGATGAGCTAAGAAGGTGGAATGGAGTGCACCCAGAGCTGTTACCACTGGTTCATATTAATGCAGTTGTTTCCAGCCATCAACTTGTTTGTTAAATATTTTCTTTCCCTGCCTGGGGCTTTTCTACCTTTTCTTTGGAAATCGGTAGCCGATCAACTCTTCTGATGCCAGAATTTTTCTTCTTTAGTCATGGATGTCACATATGCTACTATTTCCCTACTTAGGCAATAAAAGGGGAGAGGTTAAAATGTTCTGTGATTGTAATTGTGGACCTTACTATTTAACCCACGTAAGATGAAAAGGTTGTAAATGAACTGTCCTTTTGTTTTCCAGGCTAAACCTCTGTTTCTTTCATTCTAGGATGCTTCAGTTGGATTGTGCTGCCTCTAATGCATCCCTTCCAGGTTCTTCAGTTCAGCATGTTATAGGGGAGAAGACTTGCTAAATAGACTCCAGAAGGATCCGGAGGTGGTTTACCCTGACTTGCCCAGCGGTTGAAGTTCATTTGTAAATGTTTAGGTGCCTCATAGCCTGTTGTGGGGCCTGAAACTGCTTCTCAGGAGATTTGGATAGATTGACTAGGGATATGCTAGTCAGGAAGGCCGCTGCGACAGGATGGATTCCTAGAAGTTAACCCTATTTTCTCCTAAAGATTTTCAGACATATTTCTGGGGGTGAGGAAGACATGCCAGGGCTGTCCCATTCCATTTTCCACCTTTTGAAAGAAGGAAATAGAAGGCCAAAGACCACCTTTATGGGACAGTCGATCTCTGCTTTTAAACTGACATCCTGGCCACATCTATGCTGAAAAGAAATATTTTTTATTTTATTTTTGTATGATTGCTATTTATTGCCTGTTTTTTTAAAAACGAATGACCGAGTTAAGGAAAAAAACAAAAAATACTAAAAAATAAATAAATATAAAGTGGGTTTGCAAGGAGAATATGGGACTCTGATCTCAGATTTCAGTCCCTGCTCTCCCCAAGCCTTAGTGTGGCCTTGGGCAAGTCATGTTAGCCTTTTACTTGTTGCTCTGTGATGATGATGAGACTGTGAGCTCTGCATAGCAGGTACCACTGTATGTTCATTTCACTCTGCAAAGTACCAAGTTCACTGCTGCCACCGCACATGGTACTGCCGTTGTTAAATGCTGCCAGACCTAAAAGGAACCAAAATGAATCCCCATAGGAGAGATGAAAAAGAATGGACTTGCTTGGATTGGTCTTACGTAACACTTCCTGCACACCCCACTAAGCCTTGGGCACTGCTCCTTTGGGAAAACAAATTGCTGATGCACAAATTTATATTGTTTTAACTTTCTGAGTTCCATTTTGTTCCATTGACCAGTCCAAAATCTGTACTGTCCTGTGAAAAGCATGAGTTTTAAAGTGACTTGTACTGTAATGTAGAGAACAGATCTTTGGTGAGCTGTATGCAAACCCATCTTCAGGCAAGTTTTAAGTAGGAGTAGGGCCTAGCTGAAAGTGTTCATGGGTCCCAAGTGCCTGTGTCCAAAGGCTGGGACACTGAAAGATAGCCTTTCAATTTTTTGACTTCCAGATGTCTCTGTAGTCCTAATCAACATGTGCCCCTCCTGGGCTTTGTTCAAATTGTGGATAAACCTAGAAATCGTAATTGTCCATGGTGAGACAGTGCCTTTATATGGACTATGTGTGGGTATTCCTTTCCTTAAAATAATGATTATTGTTCTTCATACTCTTTTGCTTCAGTAAATATATGTAAAAGGAGGGCTTAATGCATGTCAAGCTGTGTTGTCATCCCACCCTTTAGTCAATATTTTCCCACCTCCTTGAAGAGCAACAGCATAAACCAACACACACTTAACAGCTGTCTTTGTTTTGTGAGCCATCCCCGTTCCGTTTTGTTCCTGCTGGAAAGAGTCACTGTAAAGAAACGTGTACCTACAAACTTTTAGACTAGACGAGTCTTTTGAGGTCTTGAAGTAATTCACTTGTTATCCACAAAACTTCAGGTGTAGAAAAATCAGTTTTTATTTTAATAATTTTGTCTCTAAAGTCAATCACAATTAGTTACAGGCCAACATGTTTCGTGACTAACGTTGCTTCCTCGGGGCCAAAAATAATCACAAAATTGTTATATATAGTACAAACTTCAATTAAGAGGCAAGTTATAGATAATTATCACAGCTACACAATCTTGATGCAGTATTTCATAAAATAACAGTAGTTCTTGCAGGACAAAAAGTTGGAGAGACGTCAATGAATCAATGTACAAAAAAGGAATCATTCTGAGGTGATGCAGCATGCCATTACTACTGCGGTCAGTTTCTGGACATATTTTTCTACACTTTAGTTTTTGTGGATAATAAGTGAGTTACATGAAGACCTCAAAAGACTTGTCTTGTTTTTGTCTTTCAGTTGCGGGATTTGAGGGTTTGATCCAGAAAATATTTTTGAGGCCATGGTGTCCGATTACTACCATCTTCTGCAGGCTTGGCTGAATCCTTACCCTATCCACTTATTCCAGACCATCACATGGGGATTGTAATGGGTCCGTCCACTGCTCCTGGTCTGTTCCCAGTGCTGTCACTGCTCAAAGCCTGTCTGTTAAGTTCATGGGCTTCTTTAAAATTGAGGTCTCTTGCTACTGTAACTTTTGTATGGAACTGGGCAGAACTATATTTTCACTTGTTAGTCTGTATGCAGTTTACAATATTTACTTTGAAAATCGGTGAGCTGCTAAAATGTTGGATTAAGTTTGTTTCTGTACAATTTAGGCTTCTGAAATAAAAATTATAGTTGTTTATCTGTTGTGAAATAGGCCTTTTTTGTACAGCTTTTTTTTGTTCAAAGAAATGTTGCAAGAAGATATGCATAGTTTTGTACTGTCACGCCACTTTAACATGAAAATACAATAAAAAGATTTAGTTTAACACATCGAATGGTTTAATTTATTGTATACCATGACAGTTGATTCTGCAAATGGGATTTTTTCTAAAGCGAGTTTTTGACTGCAGAGGGTTATACGAATAGTAATGTGATGAACGTGAAAATTAAACCCTTTGCCAACAACAAATGGATTATATTATGAGCCTCTGTTGACTTTTTGTAATGCAAGATCATTAGTGTTCTTCATAAGTGCACAAGTGAACTCCCTACTGTTCTGAGTGTAGCCTTCAGTATACAAAAAAAAAAAATCAGGGGTGACATTTTTAAATCAATCGCTTATGAGTGTTATTGGGTGGAGGGCTCAGTTTGGATCCTGGGATGGCTTTCAGTGAGGAAGGTAGATGTTTTTTTCCCAGTGCAGTTCTTTCATCTTACCATATAATCAGTAGAGAAGTTGGAAGACTAATTGTAGGGAAATGCCTTCCTTGGCATGGTTACCCCCTAACATTTTTGCCTTTTGTTGATGCCAATTGTGATTAAAAGTGTGCTGGGACCCTGCTAACGAGACCCCAGCACCAGTGTTCTTTCCCTAAACTGTACCTTTGTTCCCACAATTGGCACAGCCCTGGCACACAGATAAGTCCTTTGTAACTGGTACCAAGGGTCCTGTGGCCAGGAAAGGTATCTAAGGGCTGCAGCATGTATTATGCCACCCTGGGGACCCCTCACTCAGCACATGCACACTGCCTCACAGCTTGTGTATGCTGGTGGGGAGAAAATGACTAGGTCGACATGGCACTCCCCTCAGGGTGCCATGCCTTCAACTCACTGCCTGTGGCATAGGTAAGTCACCCCTTTAGCAGGCCTTACATTCCTAAGGCAGAATGCGCTATACCACAGGTGAGGGCACAGTTGCATGAGCAGTATGCCCCTACAGTGTCTAAGCCAAACCTTAGACATTGTAAGTGCAGGGTAGCCATAAAGAGTATATGGTCTGGGAGTGTGTCAGTTACGAACTCCACAGTTCCATAATGGTTACACTGAAATCTGGGAAGTTTGGTATCAAACTTCTCAGCACAATAAATTCACACTGATGCCAGTGTGGGATTTATTGAAAAATGCACACAGAGGGTATCTTAGAGATGCCCCGTGTATACCAGTCCAATTCCTAGTGTTAGGCTGATCAGTTCCCGCCAGCCTGCCACAACAATATGAGTTTCTGGCTACATGGGGTGAGTGCCTTTCTCACTCTGTGGCCGGGAACAAAGCCTGCACTGGGTGGAGGTGCTTCTCACTTCCCCCTGCAGGAACTGTAACACCTGGCAGTGAGCCTCAAAGGCTCATGCCTGTTGTTAAAGTGCCCCAGGGCATCCCAGTTAGTGGAGATGCCCACCCCTCCTGACACAGTCTTTTGGCGGCAAGTCCGGAGGAGATGAGAGAAACCAGGAGTCACTCACCAGTCAGTACAGCCCCTAAGGTGTCCTGAGCTGAGGTGACTCCTGCCTTAAGAAATCCTTCATCTTGGTTTTGGAAAATTCCCCCAATAGGAATAGGGATGTGTCCCCTCCCCTCAGGGAGGAGGCACAAAGAGGGTGTAGCCACCCTCCAGGACAGTAGCCATTGGCTACTGCCCCCCAGACCTAAACACCCCCTAAATTCAGTTTTTAGGGGTGACCCTGAGCCCAGGAAATCAGATTCCTGCAACCTACAACAAGGACTGCTGACCTGAAAAAACCTGCAGAGACGACAACTGACTTGGCCCTAGCCCTACCGGCCTGTCTCCAGACTCGAAGAACCTGCACAGCAACGCATCCAGCAGGACCAGCAACCTCTGAGAACTCACGTGACTGACCTGCACCTAAAGGACCAAGAATCTGTCGAGGACAGTGGCTCTCTCCAGGAACAGCAACAAAATTGCAATAAAGAAGCAACTTTAAAGAGACTCTCACTACCCGCCAGAAGCGTGAGTCTTCACACTGCACCCGACACCCCCGGCTCGAGTTCAGGACAACCAGCAAGGCAGAGAGGACTCCCAGGCGACTCCAATGACGTGGACACCCTGAGTCGACCTCCCTGTACCCCCCATCCCCCCTCCGTCAACAACGCCTGCAGAGAGGATCCAGAGGCTCCCCCTGACCGCGACTGCCTGGTAACAAAGGAACCTGACGCCTGGACCAAGCACTGCACCCTCAGCCCCCAGGACTGAGAGGAACCACCTGCCAGTGTAGGAGTGACCAGCAGGCGGCTCTCATCCTAGCCCAGTCGCTGGCTGGCCCGAGAAGCCCGCCTGTGCCCTGCCTGCATCGCTAGAGTGACCCCTGGGTCCCTCCATTGATTTCTACAGCAAACCCGACACCTACTTTGCACACTGCACCCGGCTGCCCCTGTGCCGCTGAGGGTGTGTTTTGTGTGCTTGTGTGACCCCCTGGATCCCCCCCCCCAAGTGCTCTACAAAAAAACCCTGGTCTGTTCCCCGAGGACGCAGGTACTTACCTGCTACCAGAGCATCCCTGTTCTCCATAAGCACCGATGTGTTTTGGGCCCTCCTTTGACCTCTGCACCTGACCAGCCCTGTGTTGCTGATGCTGTGGCTTTGGGGTTGCTTTGAACACCCAATGGTGGGCCTCCTATGCCCAGGAGACTGACTGTGTAAGTGCTTTACTTACCTGAAAAACTAACCAATACTTACCTGCCCCAGGAACTGTTGAATTTTGCACTGTGTCCACTTTTAAAATAGCTTATTGCCATTATTACCAAAACTGTGTGTACTACTGTTTTAAATCAAAGTTCTCTTCTTACCTGTGTGAAGTACCTTGCATTTTATGTACTTACCTCAAATTTTAATCTTGTGGTTCTAAAAATAAATTAAGAAAATATATTTTTCTATATAAAAACCTACTGGCCTTGAGTTAAGTCTTTGAGTTTGCGTTCCTCATTTATTACCTGTGTGTGTACAACAAATGCTTAACACTACCCTCTGATAAGCCTACTGCTCGACTACACTACCACAAAATAGAGCATTAGAATTATCTAATTTTGTCACTATCAACCTCTAAGGGGAACGCTTGGACTCTGCACACTATCTATCACTTTGAGATAGTATATACAGAGACAACTTCCTACATTGGTTGTTCACGGTGGGGTCTAATACTTTGCATTTGCTGGACTAATCAGCCAATAACTGATCACACGACAACATTCCAAAAATTGTCATTAGAAATTGATTTTTTGCAATTTGACTATTTTTCTAAATTTGTTAAAGTCCTGCTAGGGCCTTATGTAAGTCCCTGTTAGCATTTCTTTTGAAGTTTAAACGTTTGTAATAGTTAGGATTTAAGTTCTAGAAGTCGTCTTTTAGAGTGATAATGAGTCAAACAGAAGAGACAGTGATGGAACTCAACCTCACACCTTACTTGCATCTAGGGATGTCAGAGTTAAGGTCTCTCTGTAAGATAAAAAAGATAAAGACTGGGTCCAACCCTACCAAGGCAAATCTCCAGGAGCTCTTGGCAGAGTTCACAAGGGACCACCCCTCTGATGTGGAGAATGCTCCTTCAGATGGGGAAATTAGTGAGCAGGAGGAGGAACTCACCCCTCCTGTCCTAACTAGGGAGAACAGGGTTCTCAGAACCCTGACTCCACAAATCATAGTCAGAGAACCTGGTTCTTCTACAGGGGAGACCAGTGCATCTATGAACATTGAGGACAGCCTCAATGAAGAGGACATCCTGTTAGTCAGGATGGCCAAAAGATTGTCTTTGGAGAAGCACCTCCTAGCCATAGAAAGGGAAAGAAAAGAGATGGGTTTAAGTCCCATAAATGGTGGCAGCAACTTAAATAGGGTCAGAGAGAATACTGACATCCTGAAAATCCCCAAAGGGATTGTAACTAAATATGAAGATGGTGATGACATCACCAAGTAGTTCACAGCTTTTGAGAGGGCTTGTGCAACCAGAAAAGTAAGCAGATCTCACTGGGGAGCTCTCCTTTGGGAAATATTCACTGGAAAGTGTAGGTATAGACTCCTCACACACTCTGGTAGAGATGCAGAATCTTATGACCTCATGAAGGGTACCCTGATTGAGGGCTTTGAATTCTCAACTGAAGAGTACAGGATTAGGTACGGGGGCTCACAGATCCTCAAGCCAGACCTGGGTTGATTTTGTTGACTTCTCAGTCAAAACACTAGATGGTTGGATAAGTGGCAATGGTGTAAGTGATTATGATGGGCTGTATAATTTATTTATGAAAGAACATCTGTTAAGTAATTGCTTTAATGACAAACTGCATCAACATCTGGTATACCTAGGTCAGATTTCTCCCCAAGAATTGGGAAAGAAGGCAGACCACTGGGTCAAGACTAGGGTGACCAAGACTTCCACAGGGGTGACCAAAGGAAAGGGGGTCACAAAGCCTCCCCAGGGGAAGGGTGGTGAGACATCCAAGGACAAAAGTGAAAAGTCTTCTATAGGGCCCCAAAAACCTGCTCACGAGGGTGGGCCCGAGCCTCTTCACAGTCCACAAATGGGTTTAAGGGTAAAAACTTTGATCCCAAGAAGGCCTGGTGTCAAAACTGTTAACAGCATGGACACCAAACTGGAGACAAGGCCTGTCCAAAGAAAAGTCCCACAACAACAACTACTACTCCAGTTAGTACTGGAATAGCCAATCTCCAGGTGGGATCAACAGTGTGCCCAGAGCAAATCAGTGTCCACACTGAAGCTACACTAGTCTCAGAGGGTGGGGTGGATTTAGCCACACTTGCTGCCCGGCCGCCTAACATGCAAGAATACAGGCAGCAGCTCTTGATAAATGGTAATAGAGTAGAAGCCCTGAGGGATACAGATGCCAGTGTCATTATGGTGACAGGCAAACTAGTTTCCCCAGGACAGTACCTGGCTGGACAGACATATCCAGTCACCAATGCTGACAATCATTGGGAATGGTAACTTTAGAATGGGGGAGGGGTCACTGGCCTGAAACAGGTGGTAGTCTCCTCTGCAATTCCAGTAGAATGTCTGCTATGGAATGATCTGGAGTCCTCGGCATGGGCTGAGATAGAGCTTAAGGCCCATGCAACTATGCTGGGTATCCCTGAACTGGTGTGTGTCAAGACAAGGACACAGAGCAGGGCACATGGTGAAAAAGAAGTGTTGGAGTCTGGAATAATGGCCCAACCTTCCAAGGGGAAAGGAAGGAAGGAAGACTGTGGAACCAGCATCTGCACAGCAAAAGAAGCAGAACCTCTCTTCTCAGGAAGATGTTCTATCCCCTGAGGGAACTGAGTCTATGGAGCTGGAGCCTTACCAGGTTGAGCTCTTGGGCCCCGGGGGACCCTAAAGGGAACAGGTGTGTAAGGGACAAAACTGTTGCCCCACTCTTGAAGGCCTAAGACAGCAAGCAGCTGAGGAAGAAAAAGGCAATGTCAGTGTAACCCACAGGGTCTATTGGGAAGATGGACTCCTTTACACTGAGGCAAGAGATTCCAAACCTGGTGCCACTAGAGTGGTGGTGCCTCAGGAGTTTAGGGAGTTAATTCTGACCTTAGCCCATGGCATTCCCCTTGCTGGGCATTTGGGACAAACTAAGACTTGGGAGAGATTAGTCAACCATTTCTATTGGCCCAATATGTCCCAGAAGGTAAGGAGTTTTGCACCTCCTGTGTCACCTGTCAAGCCAGTGGTAAGACAGGTGGCCATCCAACCCCGCCCCCCCATTCCACTTCCAGTGGTGGGGGTCCCCTTTGAGAGAGTGGGAGTGGACATAGTGGGTCCACTTGAACCCACCACAGCATCAGGAAACCAATATATTCTGGTAGCAGTGGATCATGCTACCCGGTACCCTGAGTCAATTCCCCTTAGGTCCACTACTGCTCCTGCAGTAGCTAAAGCACTCATAGGTATTTTTACCAGAGTGAGATTTTCTAAGGAGATGGTTTCTGACTGAGGTACCAACTTCATGTCCGCTTACCTGAAACACATGTGGAATGAGTGTGAGGTGACTTACAAATTCACAACACCATACCATCCACAAACCAATGGTCTTGTAGAAAGATTTAACAAGACATTGAAGTGCATGATCATGGGGCTCCCTGGAAAACGCAAAAGGGATGGGATGTCCTCTTGCCATGTCTGCTTTCTGCCTACAGAGAGGTGCCACAGAAAGGAGTAGGGTTTTCCCCCTTTGAGCTTCTGTTTGGCCATCCTGTAAGGGGACCACTGGCACTTGTAAAAGAAGGCTGGGAGAGACCACTCCATGAGTCTAAACATGTAGTGCAGTGGTTCCCAAACTTTTTCGACCCGCGGCTCCCTTGACCTATTGGCAGTTGGCCTTGGCTAGCCGCTACGTTACTTTTTTGGCAGGTGGGAGGATGTAAGCCCGGCATCGGGGGTACTTCCATTTTCCTCCCTGAAATTAATTGCTATGAAGGTATTATAATCGTAGTTGTGATCTACTTTGTCACTGAACTGATGCTGTAATAAAGCACTTTATCAGCAACAAATACTCACTTTACCACCTCTCCTTTTTACTCCAGGCCTTGAAGCCTTAAACCACACGTTCCTGCCATGAAAGCATCTTCTTCAGTGGCAGCAGCTTGCATCATATTCTGCATGTCACAGAACTAAATAGAATGCATATCTCTGACAATCCTTAGCAACAAATATGACACAACCACTAAGCAGCCAATTTAAACATTTATTTTCTTGGGAATTCTGGCATTAACATCAGCAATCTGAAAAGGGCAGTGTTGGCTACATTCGCAGAAGGACCTTCAATAGAAAAGTCTGTTGCAGATGGCATCCAAATGCCATATATAGCTAAGCTATAACTGAAATGCAATGGGAGTAACTTCCTGTTCAAACTATCTCAGTGCCAGGACACCAAGAAGATGATATCCCCTCATACATGAACCTGATGCTGAGGAAGCCAACCTTCCTCCAGCTGCAGGCAGGTCACTGTTTTCCTTAAAGGAAAAGAAGGGCAGCGCAAACCTCTGAGCACCCTTTAAGATGGCTATCTAAACCCTGCGCTCATCCCTGCATTTCTCACACATGCAAAGCTGTAGCAGTTGAGGCACCCATCTCTCTCTTTGCTGAAATGCAGGTTAGAGCAGGAACCGCTGCTGCAGGTGGGAGGGACTCATTAGGAGTAAGAATAGGAGTATTCAGAGTAAGAAGGAGGAAGTAGAGTTAAGAGTAGGAATATTTAGCAGAGTAACAGACAGCGAATAGCTGCAAGAGTAAGAAGGAATATCATTTGAAGTAAGCAGAAGCTTTGTTGCTAGTTAAGTGATGAAAGTGAGAATGACAGAATGAGATAAAGATAAGAGAACAAATCCTTTCATTTACTTCTAACAAAGAATCCGTGCTAGTAAAGCTGGATGTGCTTTCTGTTTCATGCACAGATCACATTGAAGTAAGGGACTTTAATTAAGCACTATTGCAGCTTGCTTCAGTTGGTTAAATATCACATGTACGCAGCTGAAATAGGTAATATTTACACATTTTAAGGCGATCATGCACTACCTGGCATTTATAAGCACGTTATTGCTGTTTCACTGGCTCACTAAGGTACAATGTCTATCTGTACAATAGTTTACAGCTCTACCTGTCTCTGCAACATACCTTGTGTGGAAGAGTGCACTGGAAGGTGGGCTGTGGTGCATTAGCAGGCATCCAGCCAAGGTCTGACTGCAGTCACTAGGCTGAGTATCCTATGATCTTCGTCTTATAGACAAATGTTAGCTGTGTAATAAACTGCCTATCTGTAGGGCCCTGCTGACAAGAAAAACAAAGTGCACAAGACACTAAAGGTAGCTACATACAGACAATGCACCTGTACTGCACACATTTTTCAAAAGTGTTTTTCTTAGGGTGGCTTATTCAGAGTGAAGTGTTTGTGACCTATCCTTGAAGGGACAGAATTAGTTGTCTGTGACAGCAGGTCTTCCATGAAGGCCTGAGTATGCATTATTTGCTGAGCAGAGGAAATGCCCCTTACAGTGCTTGACTGCATATTTATTTATCGTTTATTTTATTTTTGGAGCTTGTGTATTAAATTAATGTTATTCACATTCACCCTTAATTACCTTTATAAGCAGTCTTCCTTGTCTCCTTACCAAGGTCGAGTTTATAAGAATTAGCATGTATATTTTAATTATACTGCACAAAAGGTTTTGTTAAATTGCATGAAGGGATTTCTAAAATTCACTCGAACAACACTTCTGAACTGTTTAGCTCAGGGTCAGGACCTGTTAAATAACTCTGAGTTGAGAGATGGTTTTATGTTTCAGTGTCATCCATTAACACTGCAGTTAGCAGGAGGCCAGGGCAAGTAGTGACAGCAGATATTTATAGCTATTCCTCGTTTTGTTCCCAAACCGTGTGCTTGGTGCATGGCGCCCCTGGCTAGTTTAGATGGCGCACCTGGGTGCCACGGCGCACAGATTGGGAACCACTGATGTAGTGGACTATGTGCTAGTCCTCCGATCAAGGATAGCAGAGTACATGGAAAAGGCAAGTAAACACCTTGAGGCCAGCCAACACCTCCAGAAGTTGTGGTATGACCAAAAGGCTGCTATGGTTGAGTTTCAGCCAGGGCAGAAAGTTTGGGTTCTGGATCCTGTGGCTCCCAGGGCACTTCAAGATAGATGGAGTGGGCTAGAAAAGAAGAGTCAGGTCACATACCTGGTGGACCTGGGCACTAGCAGGACCACCAAGAGGGTGATCCATGTTAACCACCTTAAACTCTATCATGGCAGGGCAGATGTAAACATGTTAATGGTTACTGATGAGGATCAGGAAGCAGAGAGTGAACCTCTCCCTGACCTCCTCTCCACTGACCCCAAAGATGGCGCAATACATGGAGTTGTCTACTCAGACACCCTCTCTGGCCAACAGCAAGCTATCTGCAGGAAGATCCTCCAGCAGTTTGCTGAGCTCTTTTGCTTCACCCCTGGTCAGACACACCTGTGTACCCATGATGTGGACACAGAAGACAGTATGCGTGTCAAGAATAAAATATTCAGACAGTCTGACCAAGTCAAAGAAAGCATCAAAGTAGAGATCCACAAGATGCTGGATTTGGGAGTGATAGAGCATTCTGACAGTCCCTGGGTTAGCCCAGTGGTCTTGGTCCCCAAACCTCACACCAAAGATGGGAAGAGAGAGATGAGATTTTGTGTGGACTACAGAGGGCTCAACTCTGGCACCAAGACAGATGCTCAACCCAACCCAAGGGCAGATGAGCCCATTGACAAATTAGGTGCAGCCAAATTCTTAAGTACCTTTGACTTGACAGCAGGGTGTACTGGCAAATCAAAATGGCACCTGGAGCAAAAGAAAAGACAGCATTCTCTACACCTGATGGGCATTATCAGTTTACTGTTATGCCCTTTGGCTTAAAGAATGCCCCTGCCACCTTCCAAAGGTTGGTGAATCAAGTCCTTGCTGGCTTGGAGTCCTTCAGTGCAGCATATCTAGATGATATTGCTGTCTTTAGCTCCAACTGGTAGGATCACTTGGTCCACCTGAAGAGGGTTTTGCAGGCCGTGCAAGCAGCAGGCCTCTCTATCAAGGCATCTGAATGTCACATAGGGTAGGATACTGTGGTTTACTTAGGACACCTTGTAGGTGGAGGCCAAGTTCAGTCACTCAAACCCAAGATCCAGACTATTCTGGACTGGGAAGCTCCAAAAACCCAGACTCAAGTCAGGGCATTTCTTGGCTTGACTGGGTACTATAGGAGGTTTGTGAAAGGATATAGATCCATAGTGACACCCCTCACAGAACTTACCTCCAAGAAAAGTTAACTGGACCTTGGACTGTCAAAAGGCCTTTGACACCCCGAAAGAAGCTATGTGTTCAGGGCCAGTTTTGAAAGCTCCAGATTATTCAAAGCAGTTCATTGTGCAGACTGATGCTTCTGAGCATGGGATAGGAGCAGTCCTGTCCTAAACAAATGGTGATGGCCTTACCAGCCTGTTGCTTTTATTAGCAGGAGCTTACTCCCCAGGGAGCCGCTTTGGAGTGCCATTGAGAGGGAGGCCTTTGCTGTGGTTTGGTCCCAAAAGAGGTTGAGACCATACCTGTTTGGTACTCACTTCACAGTTCAAACTGACCACAGACCTCTCAGATGGCTGATGCAAATGAAAGGAGAAAACCCTAAACTGTTGAGGTGGTCCATATCCCTACAGGGAATGGACTTTGTAGTGGAACACAGACTTGGGAATGCCAATGCTGATGGCCTTTCCAGGTTCTTCCACTTAGAAAATGACTCTCTTGGGAAAGGTTAGTCTCATCCTCTTTCGTTTGGGGGTCAGGGGGGTTGTGTAGGGAAATGCCTCCCTTGGCATGGTTACCTGCTAACATTTTGACTTCTGTTGATGCCAGTTATGATTGAAAGTGTGCTGGGACCCTGCTAACCAGGCCCCAACACTAGTGTTCTTTCCCTAAACTGTGCCTTTGTTCCCTCAATTGGCACAGCCCTGGCACACAGATAACTTCCTTGTAACTGGTCTCTAAGGGCTGTCTTTAAGGGTATTATGCCACCCTGGGGACCCCTCACTCAGCACATGCACACTGCCTCACAGCTTGTGTGTGCTGTGGGGAGAAAATGACTAAGTCGACGTGGCACTCCCCTCAGGGTGCCATGCCCTCAACCCACTGCCTGTGGCATAGGTAAGTCACCCCTCTAGCAGGCCTTAAAGCCCTAAGGGTGCACTATACCACAGGTGAGGGCACAGTTGCATGAGCACTATGCCCCTATAGTGTCTAAGCCAAACCTTAGACATTGTAAGCGCAGGGTAGCCATAAATAGTATATGGTCTGGGAGTCTGTCAATTACGAACTCTACAGTTCCATAATGGCTACACTGAAATCTGGGAAGTTTGGTATCAAACTTCTCAGCACAATAAATGCACACTGATGCCAGTGTGGGATTTATTGAAAAATGCACACTGAGGGCATCTTAGAGATGCCCCTGTATACCAGTCCAATTCCTAGTGTTAGGCTGACCAGTTCCTGCCAGCCTGCCACAACCAGATGAGTTTCTGGCCACATGGGGTAAGTGCCTTAGTCACTCTGTGACCAGGTACAAAGCCTGCACTAGGTGGAGGTGCTTCTCACCTCCCCTTGCAGGAACTGTAACACCTGGCGGTAAGCCTCAAAGGCTCATGCCTGTTGTAAAAGCGCCCCAGGGCATCCCAGCTAGTGGAGATGCCCGCCCCTCCGGACACAGCCCCCACTTTTGGCGGCAAGTCCGGAGGAGATAATGAGAAAAACAAGGAGAAGTCACCCACCAGTCAGGACAGCCCCTAATGTGTCCTGAGCTGAGGTGACCCCTGCCTTAAGAAATCCTCCGTCTTGGTTTTGGAGGATTTCCCCAATAGGAATAGGGATGTGCCCCCTCCCCTCAGGGAGGAGGCACAAAGAGGGTGTACTTGGCTACTGCCCACCAGACCTAAACACACCCCTAAATAAAGTATTTAGGGGCAACCCTGAACCCAGGAAATCAGATTCCTGCAACCTACAACAAGGACTGCTCAACTGAAAACCTCGCAGAGACGACGGAGAGGAGAAATGACTTGGCCCCAGCCCTACCGGCCTGTCTCCAAAACTCAAAGAACCTGCACAGCGACGCATCCAGCGGGACCAGCAACCTCAGAGGACTGACCTGCACCTAAAGGTCCAAGAACCTCCAGAGGACACTTTCTCTGTCCAGAAACAGCAACAAATAAGCAACTTTAAAGAGACTCTCACTTCCTGCCAGAAGCATGAGTATTCACACACTGCACCCAATGCGCCCGGCTCGAGATCAGGACAACCAACACTGCAGAGAGGACTCCCAGGCAACTCCACCGACGTGGACACCCTGAGTCGACCTCCCAGCACCCCCTGAGCGATGCCTGCGGAGAGGATCCAGAGGCTCCCCCTGACTGCGACTGCCTGGTAACAAAGGAACGCGACGCCTGGACCAAGCAATGCACCCGCGGCCCCCAGAACCGAGAGAAACCATCTACCAGTGCAGGAGTGACCAGCAGGCGTCCCTCATCCTGTCTCCCAAAGCTGCACCTGTGCCCTGCCTGCATTGCCAGAGTGACCCCTAGTCCCCTCCATTGATTTCTACAGCAAACCCGACACCTACATTGCACACTGCACCCGGACGCCCCTTTGCCGCTGAGGGTGTGTCTTGTGTGCGTGTCTCCTCCCCACCCACCCCCCCTCCCTCCAGTCTGCTCCCAGAGGACGCAGGTACTGACCTGCTAGCATACCGGAGCACCCCTGTTCTTCTTAGGCACGTATGTGTTTTGGGCCTTCCTTTGACCTCTGCACCTGACAAGCCCTGGCCTGGAATTAAGTCTTTTAGTGTGTGCTCCTCATTTATTGCCTGTGTGTGTACAACAAATGCTTAACACTACCCTCTGATAAGCCTACTGGTGGACCACACTACCACAAAATAGAGCATTTGAATTATCTCATTTTGCCACTATCAACCTCTAAGAGGAGCCCTTGGACTATGTGCACAATGTCTCTCACTTTGAGATAGTATATACAGAGACAACTTCCTACACTAATGGTTACTGTTTTGTTTTTATCATGTTGGATCTTCTGGTTCCTTTAGTATAAGCTTTTGCCTTCCGGCCTAATGTGTCCTTTCTTTGCTGTTTTGTCTTGAAACAGTGTTTGTTTACAGAGTATGTAAATATGTATGCAGGCCAGCTAGTACTTTTATCTTTTTAAATGTGAATTATTGAAGAATTATTGAACAATAGATATGTTTTTAGAATCAGTTAGTGTTGCTAGATATTGGCTTTTTGTGTCACAATGCAACAGATGCCGAGATGGGTATTTGAAAATTACCTTTTATATAGAAATCCATTGGGCACATAGATTAGTAGTTAGTTCTGGTAGTGGTAAAGGCGTTACCAGGCCTCTGTAGAGGGTATCTAATTTGAAAGTTCCATGTTTTGTTGTGAATTTTGGGTTAAGGACGTTTTCAAGGGAATTCCTGACTTGAGGCTAAGCCAAGGGGAGATTGCCAGATGTACATGACCGCAACTCTTTACTTTAAAGTTATGTATTACAGATAATGATGTTTTAAACAAATTGTTTCTGCATGCTTTATTCATCAAGGTTTTTTTTGTTTTTTTATAATATTTTTATTATTTCCTGTTTACAAAGTTTGTTACCTGTATGAGAATGACTCCACCTGTCTCACAGGGCATTTACAAGAAATTGGGCGGGCTGGACACGCTAATGTTAATGATTGTATTTATTGTAACTAATGACTGTTGATTTGACATATTATAAACCTTATTTATTTTACTTTGTGATTGTTCATGTTTTTGAGGTTTTGCTACGTAGCAAGATCACCCTTAAGCTGGATATAAACGTTACAAGAAATCAGGGAGTCTTAGTGTTGGGAAATCCAGATAGGGCCCCTCCAACCTGATTCTATTAGTTTCAGACATATCCTTGCTTAATGCAAGTAGAATGGAAAAGAAAATGGTATCTGCAAAGGTTAGTTATGAGTTAGTGATTGTTGAAGGCGGGGATGAACATGAGATCAAGAGAATTTCCCTGTAGGTATTGGGGTGGAGCAAATGTTAGTCAAGGAGTTGTCCAAGAGGAGAAGATTGAGGGTTATTTTTACGTTCCGGTAATATCCCCAATGGTTTTAAAAGGAGTAGCGGTAGGTAGTTGGTCAAGCACTGCATTGAGATCCTCAACTTATAGAACTGCCATTGTTGCATTATCCAGTATTTGTAAGCACTTTCCTGATGGCTTATGGTTGGTTCTGTCTAGAGATTGGACCTTTTTATTGCCCATGTAACTGCTAGTGCCTATTTTAACTAAGATGACATCTCTCACTGCAGCCCCTCTCAACCTTTCTAATGAAAAACCAGCCTTAAATTACTCCTTTAACCTACGTTCTTTTATGTAATACCTTTGTGTGATTGCCTGCATCTGTTGGGAGGGCCAGAAAATGCACACATGGAAAAGAGATACTGTTGGTGTAAAACTGTAGGAGAGGACATTCATCAAGTTCTCCACCCATCCTTGAAGCATGTTTCACACCGTCTTCATGCATAGCCAGCTGTCATAGCCCAGTTAAGTTATTTTTCTAACCTATTGGTAGGGGACGAGGAACGCCTTATTCAGTCAGGCCTAAAGAGCTTAAGCTGTCTCACCAGCCTCATCTAATAAAAAAACAGTTGTTAATCAAAGTAACATACATATATGCATGCATAGAGTGGTTTTGTGTCCGCCATGTTCATCCATAGGTCTGTGCAGCCGTCATTCACATTGTGCCTCCATCCGTCCACTTCAACCTTAGGCTCACTTCCACTGTGAATGACCTAATTTTGCCTAATTACTTGCACACATCTGTCTGAAAAGAAGTACACATCAGTTCATGGGCTGGTGTGCAAATACTTTACTTGTTCATTGCTTTTTCTTTCCCTTTTTTATTCTCTTATATTTACTTTGTCATGCCTTCAGGTTAGAGTAATGCAGATAATATATTTTCTTTGGGCCAATACAAATCCTATTTTCCTATGATATCATTAAAACTAAAAAACATTCATGTATCCGCTGTCCGTTCACTGGCATGTTAGGAAGCACCCATGATGTTCTATTAACATTACATGGGATATTTTTTTTTTATTTAACATTTGTGTTGCAAGCATATAGCCACTGTGATTGGGCATGTTTCTTTCCTTTTCTTTGTGTAGCGTTTGCTTGCAATTAAAAAATATATATCATCACATTTGCTTGCCTGGTTCCATCTCTGGTAAGACCCTGCTTGCGCCCACACTAATCCTAATGACTACTCTCCCACTTAAAAGTAGGGAAAATGGTGGAGGGGGAAATAGTCCAATTTCCTCTGCGCTATTCAGTCCCTAGACTTAGCACAAAGCACGGAGACTCTTTCATTTCCTATTATAATTTCAGGCACCTTCTCCTTTTCCATTATCGTTCCCCCAATCCTGACACAAAGTTTGAAGATTTATTGTCCACGACAATAATGCCCCTTTGTCTTCGTTATGATAACTTTGTGGTGTTAGGTGACTGCAATCTACATGTTGATCATCATAGATGTAAAGCTGCAGAACAGCTCACTAAAACCCTGTCTGATTGTAACCTTGTGCAGAGAGTTAAAGGTCCTACTCATAAGGGGGGGGGACACACAAGATTGATGTTATTTTTTTTTAACATCTTCACTCTAGAAGTTGGTCCTATGGTACCTCTAGCTTAGACTGACCACTTTCTAGTCCCTTCAGTTTAGAGCTACCAATCTCTTGGGCTCCTGAACAACTGCAGTGATCTCTTTATTGCCCGTGGCACTCTAATGATGACTCCACTTTAAACAAGGTATGCTCACAAATAGTGGTTAACCAACTTGTAGACAACAAGTCAGCTGTATCTCCCTTTAATTCAAATCTCAAGACCACTCTTGACGAAATAGTACTTCTGAGAGTGAGCAAAAACAGAAGGTCTTCTACCTCTGCACTCTGGTTCTCTACTTCATTTAAAGCTGAAAAACAAAAGTGTAAACCTCTAGATAGGGAATGGCAACGCAACTTCCCGGAAGATGACAAACTTAGGTATAAAATTGCTCTCAAAAAGTTCAGGAAAAATATAAGAAAGCTAAAGCTTTTCTATTCACCAAACAAATTAGCAAAGCAAAAAATGCTCCTCCAATAATTTTTAAAATTGGCAACTCCTTGATAAAACCTTTGGTACAAAATCCATCTACTTCTGCTTCATGGGAATTTGTTGACAACTTATCAGACTTTTTCCACGACAAGGTGTTTAAATATTTATTCAAAATTCTCAAATACCAAAGGTACTGGGCTTGGCCGGTCCTGGACCAACCTCCGAAATGCTGAACAGTCTGATGTCCTCCTTTGAAAAGATGTTGTTAAAGGACTCAGAAAGCCTTATCCTAAAAGCTCAAATCTGGCTCGCCGCTGGACTTCTGCCCACCTCACAGTCTCAAAAGAGCTTCTCAGTCCTTGAATCCACAGATTACCGCTGTTTAACCTTTCCTTTGAAGCGGGTTCAGTGCCTGTGTTTTAAAAGGAGGCATTGATCCTTCCATTCTGGACCCCTCGAGCCCTGCAAGCTACAGACTGTTCTCACGTCTTCCTGCTTGTGGGAAGACATTGGAATTTGTAGTTAATCACCAGATTACTGATTTTATTGAGGCAAATAATGTGCTACATCCTTCACAATCTGAGTTTCGATCCGGATTCAGTACATAGAGAGCACTGCTAGGAGTGTCTGAGTTTATTAAATCCCACCTCGACTTGGGCACAAATACAATCATGATTTTGTTAGACTTATTGGCAGCTTTGACACGGTGTTGCATGACATTCTCCTACATAGATTGGGAGAAGCAGGAATTGGGTTTGTGTGGAAATGGATTAAATCCTTTCTTTCCAACTGCAAGCATGGAGTATACTTTCCCCCATTTACATTGGGATATCAAGAGGTCATCTGTGGAGTACCATAGTGATCAGTCTTAAGCCTGTGTCTATTTAATATCTATTTGGCTCCCCTTGCTGCCATTGTTCAAGCGTGGAATTTCAGTGGGGTGTCCTATGTTGATGACACCCAGTTTATGTTTGCCTTTAAACACCTTGACACTTCAGTCTCAGCCAATTTTCAGGGTTGTTTATCTGCAGTTGCAGATTGGATGCGTAAAAGTTGTCTTTGCTTAAACTCCAAAAAATCAAGAATTGTGATACTTGCCTCCTTCCATATCAGATCTGACCCATCTGTGACCTTCTGAAATGGGACTACCCCCTCCCCCCTCCGTACCTCTCATCTGCTTCTATGAAAAATGTGGGGGTCAAGCTAGACAGTTCCCTTACGTTTAACGGTAACGCTACTGCAGGAGTCTGTTTCTCCTTGCAGAAAACTTTAAGAAAAACTCTCAAATGTCTGGAGAGACATACAAAATGATCATTGTTCATGCATTGATCACGTCTAGATTTGATTAGGCCAACGTGTTCCTTTTGGGATCTCTCCATGCATTGTTAAACAGATTGCAACAGGTTCAGAATGCGGCAGCCAGACTAGTGTTGACCATTCTAAAAGGCAATCTATTGAAATTGCTTAAAAATCATCCACTGGCTTCCTGTCAAGCAACAAATAAAGTTCAAAGCCTTGAAAATAACATTTAGGGACACTCTTTCGAAAGTCCTGTCGTATTTCTTTGACAAAATCAAAAGATACCTGCCACGCAGAGTTCTGTGCTCAGCTAGCACAACTTGCTTTGCATCCCCTCTTTCTTGGCCCCGAAGATTTGGAATCTGCTACTCAATCTTATTAGATGCACCACATCAGAGAATTCTTTCAAGAGCCTTTTAAAGACCCATCTTTTCAGAGATTTAATTTTGGTTTGATCCCTCCTCTGTTTACTCCTCCGAGCTGCATCTTACCACTACTCAGCGCTGGGATGCTCCTTTGTGGAGCAGCTGTTTGCGCTTTATACATTTATTTCATTCATTTATTCAGGGTCAGGCCTATTGGTTTTGACAATCCATGTGTGTTGGACCTGGCCCTTTTTGTGGGATCATCCCCAAACTTTTTACCTCCTTCCTTCTATTTTTGCTGACCTGTTTTTGGTGGTTTTATGACTCTGGGCGCTTTACCACTGCTGACCAGTGCTAAAGTACAAGTGCTCTCTGTCTAAATTGTGTTGGCGATTGGTTTCTCCATGATTGGCATACTTGATTTACTGGTAAGTCCCTAGTAAGTGTACTATGCGTGCACAGGGCTTGTAAATCAAAAGTTTCTAGTGGGCCTGAAGCACTGATTGGGCCACCCACAGTAGTAGCCCTGTAAACATGTCTCAGACCTGCCACTGCATTGTCTGTGTGCGCAGTTTTAAAATGCCAGTTCAACATGGCAAGTGCACCCACTTGCCAGGCCCGAACCTTCCCTTTTACTGCATGCGAGTCACCCCTAAGGTAGGCCCAAGGCAGCCCCATGGGCAGGGTGCAGTGTTTTTAAAATGTAGGATATGTACTAGTGAGTTCTACATGTCCTGATGGTGAAATACTACTAAATTTGTTTCATTATTGCAAGGCCTGCCTCTCCCATAGGGTAACATGGGGATAGCCTTGAAATATCTTTTAAGTGCATTTTCCCTTTGGGTGAAGAGAGAGATGTGGAGTTTGGGGTCTGTGAACTCATAATTTAAAAATACATCTGTTTGTGAAGTTGGTTTTTAGATTGTAAATTTGAAAATGCCGCTTTTAGAAAGTAGGCATTTTCGTGCTTAACTAGTCTGTGCTTCTGCCTCGGTATGGAATACTCGTCTGGGTCAGACTGACAGTTGGACTGTTTGTGAATTCACTTTGGACAGGCACACAAAGGGAGCTGAGGTGTGTCCTGCATATCGTGATGGGTCTTCCTGGGCTACAGTGGAGGGAGGAGCTGACACTTGCACCTGAATAGGGATGTGCCTGTCCTCACACAAAGCAGTCTCCAACCCCCTGGCGTGTGTCTGGTGCCAGGACAAGGAGAGGCAGGATCTTGTGCACTGCAAAGGCTTTCCTTTGAAGTTTGCATACTTCAGAGGCACAAATGAGTATAAGGATTGGACTGCTGACCCCACAACTTTCGAACACTTCTGGACTGAGGACATTCTGCCAGCGAGAAGAGTTGGGTGCTTGAGGAGGACCTGCCACTATGCCTGTTGCTTTACTGTGCTGGCCTGCTGCTGCTGCTGCTACTACTGCTCTGGGAGTGAAAGAACTGGACTGTGCTTTCTACATCCTGCTTTCCAAGCTTCCCCAAAGCTTGAACTGAGCTTGCCTCCTTTTGTGTAGTCTCGGGGACATCAAAGAAATTATCTGCCAGTGCCTGGGCTCTTCTGCTGAGTCCTGACTTGCTGAGTCCTGACTTGCTAAGTGGTGCCAAATCCAGTCTGTGGGACCTTAGAAGGGGAGGATGATAACCTGTGTGGGAAAATCCATGCAGTGCTGTGTGCATGTCAGAAGAATTGACGCAGCGCCTGTCTCACGACTGAAAATTCGATGCAGGGCCTGTTTTCAATGCGGACCCTTCGCACAGCATGTCGGAATTTTCCATGCATCGACCCTAGCCGTCAAATCTTCAACATTGCAGCAAGGACCTGAGTCTGCCTGTCCAGAATTCGACACATCGTTCTCCTGCGGTTGAAAGAATTGATGCATTGCCTACCCGGCGGGGAAAGAATCGATGTAAGGCCTCACTTGTGAGTAAGGCATTGATGCAGCACTTGCTTTTCTGATGCATCACATATCCTGCAGCTTTATATTTGACACATGCCAGCTACTTTAGAGGTAAAACAGTGCATCCTTTGATTCCTATGGTTTAGGACTCTTAACTTTAAAAAATGTATATCTTTTCTGGTCTTTTTTTGGATTTTTGTCCTTTTGGGCTTGTTTTATCCAGATAAATATTGTCTATTTTTCTAAACTAGTGTGTTGTCCATTTACTGTGTGTGTGGGTACAAATACTTTGCACACTGCCTTTGGGATAAGCCTGACTGCTTGTGCCAAGCTACCAAGGGGTTGAGCAGGGGTTATCTTAGCTGTGTGACTCCCTTACCCTGACTACTTGGACAGGGTGCAAACCACTGCCAACTAGAGACCCCATTTCTAACCATGTGTTCTTCACTTTCTTGTTTTGCTTCTTACCAGCTGTAATATGAAAAGGGAAATTGTCTCAAGAAAATATGATGTCTGTCATACAGTGTAGTGGGAATTTTGTGTTATGTATACACAGGATCCTGGAACCTATGGTGCAGAATGCCACCTGGGGAAAGGCTTGTGACAATTACAATAACTACTGCAATAGTGTATTTACAATTCTTCCTAAAGACAGCTTGGAAACTGCTCCAAGTTTTCCCATGCTCCACCCCTTTTCAGGGTTGGGTGGGTGTTGCGAACTACATACTGTTTATAAGTTATCAGGTGCACAGTAAAAGAATCCACAAATACCTCCAGAGAATTTTCCATGCCTAGCCATCAAACAGCTGTTGGTAGACTTTTTATAGACTTAAGTCCAAGCGTTGTTTAGTAGTGAGTGCTATTAGTCTAGACCTCTCCCCCGGACAATCTAAGAAGCATTCTAAACTCATCCTGAATTCTGAACAAACTCTGTAGAGTCCACCCCTTCCCCAGAGACACCTTTCATGCGGCCTGTGCACCTAGGGAATTGCTTCACTTTCTCCAAATCTTTATCATACACCAAGGCTTCTTTCCGTTCGATTTGATTCAATAGCACCCAAAACGTCAACCAATCATACCACACACTCGACATCATCTACAAGCTCATTGTCATCCTGTTTTATCATCTAAGGGGACAAAAAGTCAGTTCATACCTGAAATAAACCTTATTTCAAAACATTATGGCCAGCAAGTTCTAACCTGTAGTTAGCTATCCCCATTGCCTTTGCATCCAGAAGATGCAGTAAAGGTTTACAGCCTGTACACATAGTAACGCTGTAGGCCTAATCTGCATGCTCGGATGGTGCAAACTGCAGACCAACTATTTGTGACCTTTCTGTACAATGCGATTCAATCTATGTACTATTAGGTTGCTTTGCAAAATGCCCGTTCGCAGTTGGGGTTCACAGCACAACCTACCTTATGCATGTTAATTAGTTTGCAACCCCCTTCTAGTAGAATTGGCTTCCAACTCAAGGATGGTGGCTGGTAAGGGCCTGTACCTCTGTGCTTGCACTACTAAACAGAAAACATTTTTGTAAAGAGGCTGTTTTCCTTAAAGGTACAGGTGCTGCTAAAAAAAAAAAAAAAAAAGTTTTTTTGTTTGGGAAGACCTTGGAGGAGCAGTAGTTCTGATGGGCGACTGCCTGCTCCGCCCACAATATTTCCAAAACTGTGCCACAGGCTTCCCTTTACCAATCAGTCTATGCCTTCTTTGAGCTCACAAACCATTGATGAACGTGATTGTGAATTGCAAATAGGAAGGAGTGCCCTTCACATAACAATTGTGATTTGAAATGAGTCACAAAACCCTTTATGCACGTTGGAAAAGTCTCTCGGACTTGCAAAAGGGATCTAGTATATGGCCAAAAACAATTTTGAGAGAGATTTTGAAATGCTAAACTGCCCAGACGCCAGTCATACGCTACCTTTTCAGATGTGCTGAAAAGACAGCCGTAATTTCTCTACCTTCAGGTATTTGATAAAAAATCTACATCTCCTATAGAACGTTCCTCGGCCTTGACAACACATCCTTAAAGTCCCCATCCCTCGATGTTCCAGCAGATAAGGGGTGAAGTAACCACTCTGAGCCCCAGACCTCTCCCCCTCTAGCAGGGTAGCACATCTGTGGGCAATCAGTGAATCTGCTGAGGTGCAACTGTGCCTAGTTTGAAAAACCAAAACATGGAGAAGCAAGAACTATCGGGGGAAGGGAATGGGGTGCAATAAAAACTGGATAGTTTGTGGTAAGGGGAGGCCCTGAGCTCCCATCCTGCGGAAGTTGGGGCGGGGTGGACTGGCAGCCTGGCTGATGCAGAGTGCCTCGTGCGACAGAAAGAACAGGTGGCCGTAGGTGTTCAGGCCATTACAAGACTCGAGTTGCACAATCTGTATTTACGAGTGTAACTTCTGCGCGCTTGGAAAGCAGAATCAAGTATGTCTGTGGTCTCTCAAAGGTAGCACGATGGAGTCACTCATGAGGAGGGAGGGGTCAAACAGTTAATTAGGTGCCCTCGTTTTTCTTCCACGATGTAACCACCTACCAATCAGCTCGCATCCAGGTGCCACCTCTGTCCCCAAGTGGCTTGGTTCAAGAGATATGCCTTCTGATGACATCCCTCAGTGGCGTAACAAAGGCGGGTGAGGCCCCGAGCTCCAGGGGCCCCTCTCAGCACAGTACACTGTGCACGGGCAGAAGGCCCCTAACTGGGGGAAAGCCCCCCCCCCCCCCCCCGTCCGTGGCAGCACTGTACCAGATAACTTGCCTCCCAATGTTTTTTTTCCATATGAGTTGCGAAGTCGTCTGAATGTGCCTCCCTCGGTCTGTACTGACAAAGATTGCCCAAGCAGTCCATCCTACATGCATCGCGTCTTCTTCTCGGTGGGCGGTTTACTGGCAGGAGTATATAGTCCCTCATTCCCTTTACGCCCCTCCCCCCCCCCCCCCCCCCCCCGCCCCGACCACGCTGTGCTACCTCGCCCTCCGATTTCTCATTTAAAAATGAAGTGTGAGGGTAAGCTGGGAAGTTTTCTGTTTAATATTATGGAGAAACGTCCACATGCTGCACCGTAGAGCGCTCTCATCTGTGTCCACTCTTGGCACAGAATTAGTTCTCAAAAAGTGCCTTCTGATAACTCTGTCCCGGGATACTCAATTTCCCAATTTCCCCACTTCCTTCCTGTGCTCTTCTCCTCCCTATCAACTAGCCGTGGGATTGCTAATTCACCGGCTCATTGGTCGCTCTGGGTCCCTCTGCTGATCGCTCGCAAATTTAAAGTTGATCCAGCTTGGCAGGAGAAACGAACTCACCACCGGAGTCATGAGGCACATACAGACTTTCTGTAAACTCGTGCCAGTATTCGGATCACAGTGCTCGCCCAGGCTGCTAGAGAAGTCTGTACACGCTTCTCTAACATGATCTCCGTTTCAGCGGCCAGTTGTCTTGGGAAACGCGGCCGCCATATTGATGTTGCCTCTTGCTTGACAGAATAGCAAAAATTCTAAAAATGTGAGCTGCCAAGGTGATTACAAACGCCGTACACAAATATTGATACGCACCAAAACGCGTGACAAATGTGGTCGTAGATCAGAGGTCTGCGTTAGGCACATAAACCTCAATTGCCTAGGTTTTTTTTTTTTTTTTAGTTAACTGACGCTACAACCCATTTAGAACAGTACACGGTTCAATTACTTTATCATCACAAACTGTTGTAAATATGCTCTAATTTTTTCCTAATAATTAGTAGTATACTACTCACTTCGACACACCATAAAATGACCTTACTTTTCAAAAGCCACCATCACACCTCAATTTGCTACCACTTTCTTGAACATGCCACAATTTCCTACATCACCTTCCTGCTTTATTTCAGAAGTAAAGTGGGTGTTTCAGTGTCTGGCATCAAAACCGTTCCGCATTTGCCATGCTGGTTCCTCCCAAGATACTGTAGCCTTTCTTTACCGAATAAACATTTCCGAATAAACGTTCATGCTATTTTTGCCTACTAACGTGACCCTTTCATTGGAGTAACCCACCATACTGATTTCATTCTGCTGAAAGGTCATTGGTCCAGCTTCTTGCAGTACCTAAACGTTACCAGTAATGTGCATGGGTTCATCTTCTACTTTCAAGCCTAACTTCAGTGTAAGCACTAGTCTGCGCTCTCCCAACCCCGGGACATAACACCCCCTCCTCTGGGAAAGCATTAACCTGTGTACTTCTCTTAGAAATCATACGCATTTTGCAAAATTACTGCTCCTCTAGCACTTTTCGGGGTAATCTCTTGTAAGTAATCAAAATCGTGTTGCCCTTATCACCCCACAAATACGAATAAGAGTTGTTGTTGTTCCTTTCTGGTTCGAATTTTGCATCTTCCGCTGCCAAGGAGTAGTTTTTAAAGGCCCTTCACGACTAGTTCCAGTTCTTTGCTGGTATACTTGGGTCTTGCAAAAAAAAAAAAAAAAAACGTGGGCTGGCTCACATGCTGTATGCTTAGTGAAAATATATATATTAAAAAACCTCTACCCAGGATGGTCCTTGTAAACAGATGAGTAAGCTCCATTAGTACTGGCCATAGAGAATCGCCAAGCTCGTATTTTGTCTACAAGAAGCCGAAGAAGGGTCAAGTACCTAGTTAAGCAGCAGCCATCTCGGAATTAACCTATAACCATCAGTACCACAGTTTCTTACTGTTTCTCCCACGTACCTCTCAGATGTGATCCAGCATTCACCGGCAAATAGTCCATGCCAGGGTGTTATGCGTTCCACATCCTTTCTCCATTACCTGCGCCAGCATCAACACACGTGCAATGTGTGTAATTAGGGTATATTGTGACATACATGGAATCTCTGTTCGATCTTTGGGTTATGAAGTATGTTAGGGTTTGAAGTAAAGCAGTTGAGCGCTGTAGGAGGACAGTTGTGAATGTATGACAACTAAGGCCTTTAGTAAAGGCGCTGATTACATGTTGCTGGTGTGTAATCTTTATAGGAGGTTAAAACAAATGTTCTTAGACTGGTGGCAGTATCAGTGGAAGTGCTGAGTCATAGTCGCCGGTATAACACCACCTAAGTTGGCAGAGATGTTTAAATAAGTAGTTTATTTATAAAATACCCAGCCTACAAGCAGTGCCTCCAACCAAAGACCTCCAGCTACCAGTTCATTGAAGGTTCTGGAACATCAGATGCAGACCATTGCATGGGGAGAAGCTGTTGACAAAAACATGAAAACACAGTAAGTGAAATGTGATACCATAAACGTGAAATATAGCTGCATTGATAACACATCCACAAAACCAGATACAGCACATTCCTTAGTGCCTGATCATAATATGGCCCGTATTCTGTGTTTGTAAAACATCCGTTGTGTGATTGCCTGTCTTCTGAAGTTCATTTGAGGTCGTCTGCAGTGTTCTAGGCTTTCAACCAACTCTTCAGCATGATCATACCGAAGAGTTCATACATTTGAGAAAGCACCTGATCAAAAGACTCGGCCTCTTTTTGGTACCACAAGTCTTCTTGACCTGTTGGAAGGTTGCAAAGGAACACCTTAGGAGTGCCAATCAGGAGTACTACTACAAACACTTAAGGTTATCTGGTCTGACCTCCATCCACTGACACCATCCGCTATTACACTAAGGAAAGACGCAGAATGCTGGAGGATTCAGTGCCTTGGGCCTATCAGGTTTCTGGTTTAGCATGCTTCAATCCTTGTAGCAGAGGCCACTGCAGACTGCAAAAGGCATCGCTCCATGGCAAAAATTCTCAATGTCTGATTACAAATTCTTCTAGATCCATTTGCAGCATATGGATGTTAAGACGGTGGAATATGCAGACCTTATTACATGAAAAGCACACAGTGATGGTGTTCTGTGCTCCCAATTACAGAAAATATCTCCCTCGCCAAAATACCTATACTGAGACGTTGTGTGCCTATAGTGCTTAAAAGATGGGTGCAGTCCTAAAGTTAACACACTCATAGCAACCCAGTGTTATCCCTCATAATGACATATTGTGCACACCCAGCCAGTTACTGGGACCCTCCAAATGGACCCCTGTCACTGGTGCACTATATGTATACAAAGTAATCAGTGGTGACCTTTTCATGTGTGGTGTCTGCATGCTTTTGTAATGGAAGCTGTTGTATTACCAAATTAATGAGAATGAGACATGTCCCAACGCACATCAGGGCCTGCTGTCTTTAGATTTCACCTGAGACCATGCATGCTCTGTCAGCAAATTCTTTTGTCAGCTAAAAAAAGCTTAAAACAAACTTCGAGCCTGCCCATCACTTACCATTGGTTGGCATCAACGTTACTCTTGTTTCCTTGCTTCTTATTGGTTAGCACATAGTGCCTACCTCCTGCTTCGTTCTGGGTCAGTGACTGTCGATGTTCTTTTTTAGACATGTTGCACAGCAGCGGGAGATGCTGCGCAACATAGCATAGGAAAGAAAACTGTGTGACTTGGTTAACAGTGGCCATGACATTATGCTTTTTTTTCTTTACTTTAAGCCATGTTGCGGAGCAGCCCACGCTGTTGAGCAACATGTCTAAAGGTACATTGATAAAACCAATAGATCTTGCAGTGGCTGAACCTACTGCCTTTGCCAATTATTTTTTTAAACATTCCTCCACTGTTGATTCTGAGTGTATTTGCTATCACATAAATGGCTCTTATGCCCCTTCTGTGGAAGCGAGCAGCAGTCTTTCCAAGTTGAACGGTAGTGTTTGTGCCAGGGACGCATTTTCTTTGCCTAGTGGGAAAAAACAGGGGGAAATTCTACTTTTTTTTTTTATCAAGCTTCGAATAAAAAAACCCAATACATATCGTTGGATAACAACTGCTAGGATTCGACTAGCACGCTCTACATATCAGTTGTAGGCAGTGCTTTAAATGGGCCGGTACTCTCCGGTACTGAGTACCGGCACTTTTTTTATTTTGAGAGGGAGAGTACGGGCATATCTCAAGAAAACCGTAATACTTTTAGTTAGGGAGTACCGGCACTTCTCAGAAACAAGCAGGTACTCTGGTACAGAGAACCTGCACTTCTATTTTTCCATTTAAAGCACTGGTTGTAGGAAAACGCACATGCTGTCAACCGGACCGAGAACGAGACCCTCATAACTGGTCAGTTGGAATCTCAGCCAGGACTTATCCTGGTTCCCTCTGGGCGGTTCGGCTCTCCCTCCCCTTGGCCGATGCGCACTGCTTTCGATTAAGCAACCTCCAAGCCACTGCTTAAGTGTGCTGAAGATTCCGTTTACATGAATTACGTCCTCCCAAATGCAAGTTGATGCAAAGGCCCTTTCTGGTCTCGCATCATTTCAAGCAGCTCTCCCCTGGTACGTCCCTTTCTCAGTTAGAGGCTTCACGTTTATTGAAGTGCAGCAGGAGCTGCCTTTTGATATTAGATGTTTGCGTCTGTCCATCTAGATTTCTCAGACCACAGGTGCGGCCGAACAGAAAACCTGCACAGAATGTGTACATTACAATTCAAATTACTTCATTTGCATGATAGATGTTGACAAACGAATCCTGTAAAATACATGAAATGTTACAGTGGACGGTAGTTGGCGGACGTGGAGCACCAGGGCTGTTTGTGTCATCAGATGCTTTCCACAGACGTGGCCTGAGGTTCACCACCGGATCCCAGCACTCTGTTTAAGGTATTTCCGTGGGCCTGGCAGCTGCTGGTTCTTGGCTTCACTGCAACAGCCGGGAGTCCAGGCCTTGCCATACTTGGACGGCCCGAGAGCAAGAGGTAGGTGGCGCTGTGGGGTCAGGACTGGGCATGGTGTGGGAATCATCTTGATCACAGAATGGGCTGCACAACACTTGTCTGTTATGAAACTCTTCTACATTCAGATGAAAATTAAGAGCGTGCTGAAAAATAAGTTTCTGAGTTTGCGAGATGATTCCGTGGCAGCTTTTTTTTTTTTTGTGGGGACTGGCTTGCAATAGGAAGAGAACATTGTAGAAAAATTCAATACTAATACTAGTGTGCTTGGCTTTACTGAATACCTCCCGTTGCAGTGTTTGAAGTGCCCTACGTAGACTTGCTTGAAGACCAACTGAGTCCTCTGAATCTTCCCTCGAAGAGCCTTTTACATTTTAGTGCCATTCACTGCACAAAGGACTGGTTTTTAGTGGCAGTCTCGCTCTCGAGAGTCCTAGGTGCAGAAGGAGACCGGGCCTACAGATTCAGGCCCATTAGGCCTTCTCTTGAGCTGCTTTGTGCAGGCCTTTGAGTTGTTCCCAAGTGTAGGTGCACGCATGGCACTGCTTTTCGTCCAAGGGCACCTCCCAGAAGCGCTGCCCTTGTGGCCTGCTGGTACACTGCTGTGAGCTTGTGGTGTTTAGACCCGTTCTATTCCACAGCATGCCCTCAGGGTTCTTGTGAACAAGGATCTCTTGTGTTCTTATTGCACTTAGAATTATGTGTTACCCACTTTGCCCCGGGTTTTGTGCCTCCATTACTTTGGTGTGGCCTCCTATTGGTGTCCTGCTCTTTCCTGTTTCTCTTCATTGCAGTCACCGGTTTCGTACTCGAGAACTGGTGGCAGGGCACCAGAGGTTTCTCTGGGCTCCTATGTGTATTTATAATCCAGGTCCATTCCACTGGACACTAACGCACCTGGGCCCGTATTTATACTTTTTTTAGCGCCGCATTTGCGCCGCTTTTTGACGCAAAACGGCGCAAACCTACAAAATACAATGGCATTTTGCAAGTTTGCGTCGTTTGTGCGTCAAAAAACGACGCAAATGCGGCGCAAAAAAAGTATAAATACGGGCCCTGGTCTTTCCCACTTTTATCCTGTGGTTTATGGAGGTTTTCCTTTAGCCATCGTCTATTAACCCTTCCAGTCCAGTATCTGGGAATGTTTTACAACTTTGCTTTGGCCCTTTAACTGGCTTCCAGTCCCTTTATCTGCCTCTGCAATTCTTGTTGCACTTGTAGCCGACGTCAGTTCGACGATGCTTCACACTGAATAGTCCTCTCACTTCCCTTGGCCTGGCCGCTCTCGGGTTGTTTCCAACAGGCCTTTTAGCTTTCTAGGCTCATGCAGGACCCTAATGAATTCGACTCCTCAGAGGCTCCGAGTTTGTGAGCCCCTGACTGACATACTGTGGGGCGGGATACGGTGCAGAAAGAGCTGATCTTTGTTGGCATAATGGTTGTTTAGTTGCGAGTGGTATTTCCGAAAGGCTTCCCTCGGTGACCCTTCCATTTATTGTGCAGTTGGGAGATCTGCAATGGTTTCCTCTCCTAGTAGACTTGGGGCGTCTTTCTTTTAACTCTCCTCCTTTCGGTAGGTCTTTGAAGTTTGACGTAACTGTATTCCCTTCTGGTGAAGAGGGCTGTGCTTGGTTTTCTCAGCCACTAGTGTTGTCTTATCCAGTGTCTTTACGAAGCCACTACTCTCAATCCGGGCGAATATTTGTCCTGTGCCGTTACAGAGGAGCCCTTGGGCTGCTCCCCTTGATTCTGGTGCAATTCAGAGTCTTCGATTTATACACTGTGAAGGACGGTCTACTCCAGTGGTTCTCAACCTGTGGACCCCCACTTTAAGATGACTGAAACCCAGGCACCCCCACTGAATCAAGATTGGAATCGGGGAACCCCCACTGAGACATCACTCAAGGCCGGCGACCCCAGCCCAAACACTGGCGAGGATTTGAACCGCAAAAAACAATAAACCAAATTTACAGAAACAAGCATTACATCAACACATACAAGAACATATTGTACTTACTTTGCAAATAAATAGAAATTAAAAAAAATATAACTTTTAATAGAAAGATTGGGTCTTTTCTAAATTCAATTGGAGCTACACATCGGCCATACTAAAGTCTGTTTAATACACCTGCACTTCACCCACAAATCAATCCGAGGATACCAATTTAATTTTTAGCCTCCAATTTAAAACTCCTTAAAATTTACAGTACGTTTTCAAATTTTCATCTGTACATTTAGCCTCTTTATGTATGTGCACTTTATTAATCTGTTAATATTTCATTTTCTAAGCAGTCAAGGACCCCCTGAGAAAGCCTTGTGGACCCCCAGACCACAGGTTGGGAACCACTGGTCTACTACTTTGGAAATTCTCCCGCTTTCATTTTAGACAATTTGAGCAACACATTTTACTAACATCCCTTCCGACTGCAGGCTGTTGAGGCGTTATATTCTACACGATCTCTCAGTGTTCGTGGAATTTACTCATAAAGGCCCTTGTCTCTCCTTCCCCCAACCATATTGGCAGTTCCCTTTTTGATGTCCTTTTCTTTGGGCGATGCCTTGAAGTTTAGCCGGATATTCGCTGTCAGTCAGGGCTCATCTTTGGGTTGTCTGTTACGGTACTTGCTTTACACTCTGCTGGGATCCTAAATTAAACATTCTGCTCTTCTGCAGGAAGAACTGCGCCTTTCTCCTACCATTTGCTTGTCCACAGCAGTGTAGCGCCTCTTATAGTTATGTTATGTATTCCTCCTGCGTTTCCCTCAGTTACCTGTTTCATGACCTCTGAACTCGAATGTAGTTCCTTTGTCTTCTCCTTATTACCTCTTCTCCGGGATCCTTCCCAGGTAGTGTACTGAAATACCACCAAGTCATTGTGTTTTTCCCTACTGGTTTCTGCTGGAACTGTCCTTTAGCTGCTTGATAATTGTCCAGTGTTGAAGTAAGACAGGCAGCGACATCATAGGATCCTAATAAACCCACTTGCTTTTCTCAGCCAAGATGTGTCTTCTTATTGCGATGAATGAAGGATAGTCCCAGGAGTGTCCCGGTGCTCAAATAGCCAGAGAAAAACAAAACAGCTGGTTAGGGTGTGAATTAGAAGGTTTTTAGAGCTTCTAGAAAGCTAATTCGATAACCATCCAAAAGAAGGCACATTTTCCTGACATGCATCCAAGATTGCCTGGGCATTATACTTTGCTCTCTACCAGGGCTTTATAGATGAAGTAGTGCCCTCTCTCCAGTTAAGTGCCTACCATGCCACATTAGACTGTGCTGGACAGGGAGCGATGACACTAATGCACAATCTAGAACTTCTTCTCCAAATTCTGCTTGCAGTTAGGGACCTTTCAGAGCTTTTCAGCTCATTTGCTTGTGTGTGTGTATAAGTGACATGATTGTTCCAGAGGGTAACCCTGGGTTTAGCACCCCTATCTGAAAGGGCGAGGGGTCCGTCCCTTGACTTCAGATGAATAAACATCAGTTATCTATAAAAGAATAGATGGCACCGGTCTTGGAGAGAGTGACTTCCTCTCAGATTCTCTACCTTCTCAATACCCTTTGTCCCCCCCATCATTCCAAGAATCTGCTGATGGGTCCCCCTCATGAGAAATGTGTTGAGTTCATAGGCTCTGGAAGGCTGTTGGCCACGCTGGCAAAGGAGCATGCAGTACCATTGAGGCAGATGCTGGTGAAGGTGGCTGAACTGAGCCTGGCAGCAGAATGGGTGGGGCATTTTATCATTCTGATTGTGGCTTTGACTCTCCGGTGCATGCTCTGTGCATCAGTTGACTAGTACTCATTTGTTGCATCCACTGACTTGGTCATGTCTTACTTTCATACTAATGGATGGTGGTACACCATGCAGTCCGATTGCTGAAACACTGCCACTGGTGTTTGTGACACTGCCATTTTGCTTTTGTCACATACATCACCTCTTTAGGACTTGTCAACTCCTCTATTTTCTACAGCGGGATGCATACACTAGCCTCATACACGTCTATTCAGAAGTCTGTGTTGGCACAACCTCTGTATTCTTTTTTCTTTGCCGTGACTGACCCCATTTCTTCTGCCTATATCTGCATTCTGTTGTTATGCAGTTTTCCTTTCCACATTCTGGTGGTTAATCCTTTAACATTACTTGATGGCGTGCTGTTACTTTCGAGAGAAGATGCTGGTGCACCAGTGCACCATTAAGAGTGTGCCCAGATTGGTGGTATGCATGTTAGTGTTAGGTGGTAAGTCACACGGTCATCACCAAGGCTTTCGTCTAATGTGGCTAGCAGAGGTCTGCATGCCTCCTTGCACTGCTCAACTATAGCGCTAATTTAGAAAAGGGTCAGAACTGTAAATCTGCTGATACCGACTGTAGTGGCGTGACTGTGGTTCCTCCATTGGAGTACTACAGTAGTAGTAATCCTGCCAGCGGCCTCTTAACTGGCCGAGAATCCGCCAAATGCATCCTTACCACTCTCACCACCAGTCACCAGATTTACACTGACCTCTGTATCAGTTACTATGTTCTTGAACACCTCCTTAATCGTGAGTCAATTTGATTTTCTCATCTTTCTTGCCATTTACATGGCCACCCTCCTGCTTGGCGCAGCGGGCTCTCCGTTAATGCGAGAAGCTCCTCATAGCTAGGAGAGAAGCTTGAAGAAGTTTTTCTGTAAAACAAAGTATATTTATAAATAGCTGCACATTTTTACTCCTAAGTGCGCCTCTGGTACACAAGGGCAAAATTAAAGAATAAAGACATATACTTTTTAAAATGTATTTATTCATATAACATGGCGGTCCAAACGCAATACATTGTTAAAACTGTGATGGAATCCGCTGAAGTTCAGATAAGACAACAAGGCGAATGGGAGCTGTAGGGATGAAAGCGCCCAAACAAGTTACCAGGATGCAAAGAGAAACCAGAAGACCAAATGAATTACCAACAAAGTAAACTCGACACATACCTAACAGAGTGACAGGTGGCAGTCAGCTAGGAAGCCTTGCAAGTTGACGATAGGTGTCCTCCGCTTCAGGAAGCCAGGGTCCTACTCTTAGTCATCGAACTCCCAGAGGGTTGGGAGGCCTTCCTTACAATGACAGAGGATGTGTGAAAGTTGGCACACTTAAGCAGTCATTTTTATGTCAGTAGCATCTGGCAGACAGACACACAGTTGTTGGCTTTTGCGTGGCGTTAGCCTGCAGGGGAGTCTTGCAATTCTACAAGTGTGAGCCCTAAAGGCACATAGTGGGATTGCCTGGGAGAACGGTGTGAAACCAGTTGTCACATTTAAAGAAATGTCACCACACGTCGTGGGTATGTCAGCAGGAGCAACATTTTGCAGAACAACTGGTCTCATGTATTACAATGCATGGAGGAGCTATTTCATGACATGACTGTAGACAATGAAACGTGAACAACATTGCCTACAAAAGCTGCCTGACAGTTCGAGGTGGCCAAAAGAAATGAAGACTGACATATCTGTAAAAAAATTAAGCATTTATGAATGGTTATAGAACAAGAGCTAGGATAGAAGGCCGTGTCAAAAGAAACATCAATACGGGTAGAAACATCAACAAAGGAGTGCTTCAGAGGGCCAGGTGAAACCAGAACAGTGAGCATTTGAATGCAGGACTCTCAGGAGAAACCTATCATTTTTTATGTAATTTAAGGGGTGTCCCTGCAGTCTAGAGGACATTCCAGAATTCGTAACATAGGAGTCATGGAAGATGAAGGGGCTCTCTATGGAGACCTCTTGCAGCCCCCAAGAAGAAACATCAGAGGTTATAAAATGAGCTTTGAGGACACTAATAGCAGGTTATTCTATAGATAGAAGTTTTTTTTTGTCGCAGAAATTGTTATTTCTGTGTATAAGCCAGCAAAAGAGTTCACAAACAGTTTTTACACAGCAGAATGTTTACATGGATTGGTAAGAACAATAATTAAGGTTGAAAGTAAAGTCATCCACAGAGACTTTTGAGTCCACTCATGTTGATAGTACATCGAAGAAGGTGGCGCAACATTCCAAGATCACAATGGCCTTGGGGGTCTGATGATAACTCCAAAACAAATTAAGATTTGAGTTAGGGTGAGATCCCTGAAGTTCAGACCACATTTTTAAAGCGAGCACTTTCAATATTTCACCCACACTGCGGTGCGGGCACTTACCTCGGGAACACTGAATTGTACAGGAAATACTATATACTTTTACATCAAACATGTTAAGGTGATTCAACATTTCAGACGATCACTGGTGATAAAACAAAGGCATACTATCATTCTCCTTGCCGCCACACAGCATGATACTTAAAGACAAGTTCCTTGAGGAGATGACGGGTAGATTGACAGCACTCCTCAAGTCACCGAGTTTGGCAACAGGAGATGCAACATGGATAGTGTTAATTCTGGATGAGCAGCAAGGCAGAGTCAGCACCCACCTCTACTGAGCCTGTCAGTACCTCCCGGCTTCAGGAGCCCAAACAATAAGTCTGTCTTCATTCTCCTAATGAGTGGGCAATGTCAAATCATGAGCGTCCATGTGCTTGTTTAAAAACAAATATCAATAAATTTAACACTTTGCTACAAGAATATTGGGCAAATTAAAAAATAACATTTTGTGTTTTTTTTTTTTTTGTTCAACTCTCGTTTTTGTGTGAAAAAAATACTCCCGGAAAGCTATGATTGCAGTGAATTAAAGTGATAGAAAACACTTTTCTATAAATCATCTGACAGATTGGGTATACATGTAGTCTTTCTTGGACCAAATTAGTTTCAAAAAGTAGATTTCATCTTGACTACAGAGGAGGAATAGGCTGAGGCTGGAAGGGGCGGGGCAGCAGTATGGTGTGGTCACTGCATCAGAGAAAGGGCTGGCGCTCCACAGATGTTCCTCTGAATAGCAAACGCAACAGCAGGTCATTGCACAGAATTTAAAACACTTACAACATGCTATCAGTGCCAATGACATGTTGCAAATATAATATATTTTGGCATAGAAGTATCAAAATGTAATATTGTGCCACAATGTGCAGGGTAGGGCCGCCTACAGCACAATTCAAGGCCTTCACTACTTCCTCTACCCTCCTGCCCCCCGTGGTGGCAGTGTCCTCCGACTGGTCCCAAGGGAGGATAGGCATTGATGAAGGAGACGGCAGGACAGGTGGAGTAAGCAACATGTGAATGGCATAAAAGAGTAACAGATGATGCAAGTGGCGATGGGGAGGGAAGAAGCAGCAGGATGTAATGATGAGTAGGGCAGGCATAGGGAGAGGGCCCTAGGTTTATGTGGGTATTCGAGTGTGAGATGCAGCTGGCGACCAAGAGCAAAATATGGGGCGTATATTGTAGAGAGCTGAGGTCCTTACTGTTAATCAAAAGTAGCCCATAGAATATGGATGTGAACAGCAAAAATGATATAAGTTGTATAACTCACATATACATTTACACCTGCCAATCACAATCCGAAGTTTTAAACTACAACCAAGAAGTTCATGTAACTTTTTTCCGAGTCATTGCTATACAGCACACATGGCCTATAAACATAAATCGGCTGGGTGTCTCAGCTTTACGATCTGTACACAGATGGAGGTCGGTGTGCCAAAAAAAACTCCATCCCAAGGAAGGATGCAGTGCCCATATCTTGTACTGAGACTCCCACATCTTGTAAAGCAGTGATTTCGAATATTGATGTCAGGGGCTTGGTGTTTGGTCAGCTGTTTCCTTCACTTCCTCACTGTAACTTTTCTGTGTGAGTAGCAAAGGATGGAAAGATTTATGAGTGAGCCTCCTCAAACCTTTCTGACATACCGATTTCCTTGACCTGTGAGGTAGGCCCCATCTGCCAGCACGAGCAATTATTTGTAAAATCACTTAAAGGCACACATCTCTTTCCTCTTGATTTTGTACTGGGGCAGAAAGGGTTGCATTTATCACGAATTCATCATACACTGTAGAAGAATTTACAGTCAACCTCATAACACTTTTACTTACAAAGTTACATGATACTGAAATGCAGTAATCATATCAGATTTCACAGACAGAAATGCCTCAGTGTAATAACCCAAGCACCAGCAAACGTCTGACCAGCCACATGGAAGTGTATAAGCCAAGAGATCCAGCAGGACAATCAACAACCATGATTACGCCATGATGTCATCTATATTATGACACGGTAGATGTTCTCAAGAGCATGGGCTATAGCTGACACATTGGTTCAACAGAAGGCTTAAGTCCTTGGCCTCTCGAAGGGATTGCAGGTGTGGCGAGGTACCATTTTAGAACTTCCAGGTTACGTTACACCCCAATAGGAGCACCTATGCTGATAATGCTGTAGAAAGACAACTGTGATAAACAAGTACTAGATGATGCACCATGACGCCAACGTCTGTATGATGGGTTTTGTGAGAACCAAGAGATGATCTTCCATCCTTGTTCTTCTCAGTTGGCCATAAGTCATTTTTAATATAAACGGACTAAGTCTCCTAAATCCGCTTATAAACACAGATCAATGAACATGGACTCTGGGTAAAGAAAACAAAGCTAACCAGGGCATAGGTACAGTTCTTCCCCGATTCCCTATTTTTCCAGTTTCCCCTGGGAGCTTGGCCCTGCCTGAGGCTCGCTCGCCTGCGGCTGCCAGGTCTACGCTAGTTTCTGAATGCAGCAGTCGCGTTGCCCAGTGTTGCTGTTGTACCCTGACTGTTGACAAAGGAGAAGCAGTATAGACTTTAAGCACAAATATCAAAGCGTAGCTAAAAACAGAAGGGCTGGTTTAATCCAGAGGTCGGAGGACACAGAAGGAGTACCGTAGGAAAGCCCCGTGGTGAATTGCCAAGGCAGCTGCTTCCTTACACAGCTTCTAGGCAATATTGGGATTTAGGACGCTGTGGATACAATTAACTTCCTGAAAGCCAGTCACTGATAACAATGTTGGCTTTGTGATAGTTTGTCTTATTTCTCTCGTGTTACTTACTTCCTTCTTCTGGTGCAGACAAGCAGTGCTGCTGTCACAGGCCCATGAGCTAGGTCGGACTTCAGCAGGATGAGACTGCATCTAGACCAGCCTTATTGGCTGGCGGTAACAGACGGAAGGTAACTAGTGGGTCTTTGGTACTTGTATACTGTGCAACCAGGGCCATGCAGTGTCCGTACATCTGAGGCATGCATCTATGTAATTAACAAGAACGATTTGGTCAGGCTTCCTATACCTGCACCAGATAGTGAAAGACTCCCGTTTTCATGATGTGCGTAAACTTTTCTGAAAGTGCAGATTAGGGATTTTATTTTTGTGCCATTAAAGTACTTTGTACTATGATTTTTTAAATATATGTGAAATATTTTACATCGTTTTTATAAGTAAAAATAACATTATTGAAGAAATGCGCATGGTTTGCAGACGATGCCTTCGGGGTATTTTGTCAGTATAAAGAAATAAAGCAGCCCACAGAAGTCCGGATGTCGACAAGTAAGATCTGCAGTCTTTAGCAGGTCTAGTCCTACCAGACGCCATACGTACTGGTAGAGTTAGCCTCAGCTTCGGATAGGGGCCTAACCTCTCACTCCCCTCACCCAAGCCTTCCTCACACTTGAGACCAATAGTGTATGAAGGAGAGTAGTCCAGAATAGCAGGCTTTTTCTTTCACAGTATTTGTGTTCACTGTCGAAATGCGGGGAAGGACGAGTGAGATGTGGGATATACAATAAACCCACTTCCAATCGTGCCTCTCTATGCCTGATGGAGTTACCAGCTGTTTCTGGCTTTGTACTGCACCAGAAGAGCTTCTTTCTCAGCTGCAAAGTTGTTACAAAGTGTATGTGTGGAGAAGGCGACTTACGCTGTCCTTGCAGGGCGCTCTGATAGCCAATGTAGAGAGGGAGAGCGACAGAGGTGAAAGGAAAGAACAAAGCACCAAGGATAAATGAGAATTATTGTGCCAGGGCAGTGAGAAGAGCATGGAGATGAGCAAAGAAAGACAAGTTGAGATGGACTGACAAACATTTAGGAGGTGTTTAATAAGGCACCGAAGTGTGATGAGCAACCGGTGCGGAACAAGGACATGACCAAAATCTAATGGGTCGGAGTGATGGGAACAGGCGCTCAGCGAGTTAGCTGGACATTAGCAATGCATTCAAGTCAGAAGGTGAGGTGTGCTTAAGCCTTGCAGTTCTGGCTAGACTGTTACCTCTGGAAAAACCTCTGACTTGCCTATGGTTGTTCCAATATTGAAAGCACTCAACCAAACAATCATGGGATATTTTCCAAGGGTATCCTTCAGTGGTTTAGAAGCAAAACCTCATCCATACCTGCACAAGCAAATCCACCAATCACAATCAATCAATCAATCAATCAATCAATGCATTTATAGAGCGCGCTACTCACCAGAGAGGGTCTCAAGGCGCTGGTGGGGGGGGGGGGCGGGGTTACTGCTGCTCGAAAAGCCATGTCTTGAGGCGCTTCCTGAAGGCGAGATGGTCATGGGTAGTTCTTAGGTGTGCAGGGAGGGAGTTCCATGCTTTGGCTGCCAGGTAGGTGAAGGATTTTCCTCCTGCAGTGGTTCTGCGGATACGTGGGACGGTGGCGAGGGCGAGGCTGGCTGAGCGAAGCTGACGGGTGGGCGTGTAGAACGAGAGGCGGCTGTTGAGGTATTCGGGGCCCATGTTGTGGAGAGCTTTGTGTGCATGGGTGAGGAGCCTGAAGGTGATCCTCTTGTTGACGGGGAGCCAGTGCAGGTGTTTCAGGTTGGCGGATATGTGGCTGTGGTGAGGTATGTCGAGGATGAGGCGTGCAGAGGCGTTCTGTATGCGTTGGAGACATTTCTGTAGCTTTGCTGTGGTCCCTGCATATAGGGTGTTTCCGTAGTCCAGACGGCTTGTGACGAGGGCATGGGTAACTGTCTTTCTGGTTTTGGCGGGGATCCATCTGAAGATTTTTCGAAGCATGCATAGGGTGTTGAAGCATGATGACGAGACAGCGTTGACTTGCTTGGTCATAGTGAGGATGAATCCAAGGTTGCGTGCGTGGTCTGAGGGGGTTGGTGCAGTGCCCAGAGCCGTGGCCCACCAGGAGTCGTCCCAGGCGGAAGGGGATTGTCCGAGGATGAGGACCTCCGTCTTGTCTGAGTTCAGCTTTAGGCGACTGAGCTTCATCCATTCCGCAACGTCTTTCATTCCTTCCTGTAGGTTGATTTTGGCTGTGGTTGGGTCTTTGGTGAGGGAGAGTAGCAGCTGGGTGTCGTCGGCATAGGAGATGATGTTGATGTTGTGTTTGCGTGCGATGTCGGCGAGGGGTCTCATGTAGATATTGAAGAGGGTTGGGCTGAGCGAGTAACCTTGGGGTACGCCGCAGATGATCTCGGTGGGTTCTGAGTGGAAGGGCGGGAGGTAGACTCTTTGGGTTCTGTCGGAGAGGAACGAGATGACCCAGTCAAGGGCCTGTCCTAGGATTCCAGTGGAGCGGAGGCGGGTTATTAGGGTGCGATGGCACACGGTGTCGAAGGCAGCCGAGAGGTCCAGGAGGATGAGGGCGGTTGTTTCTCCGTTGTCCATCAGAGTTCTGATGTGATCGGTGACTGCGATGAAGGTGGTTTCTGTGCTGTGGTTGGCCCGAAATCCTGATTGGGAAGGGTCGAGCGAGTTGTTAGCTTCAAGAAAATTGGCCAGCTGCTTGTTGACGGTCTTCTCAATGACCTTGGCCAGGAAGGGGAGAAGAGAGATTGGGCGGAAGTACTTCAGGTCATTGGGGTCAGCCGTGGGTTTTTTCAGGAGGGAGTTGACTTCTGCGTGTTTCCAGCTCTCAGGGAAGGTGGCAGATGAGCTGTTGATGATGCTCCGGAGATAGTGGGCGATGATAGAGTCGGCTTTGTTGAAGATGCGATGGGGGCACGGGTCCGAGGGGGAGCCAGAGTGGATGGTGTTCATGGTGATTCTGGTCTCCTCAGAGCTGATGGGGGTCCAGGCGTTGAGTGTAGTGGTGGGGGCTGTTGGTTCGGTGGTGGGCGGTGGGGTCTGGGGTCCTAAGCTGTCGTGTAGGTCTGCGATCTTTCGGTGGAAGAACGCAGCAAGGGAGTTGCAGAGTTCTTGTGAGGGCGTGATGACGTTGGAGCTGGCGCTGGGGTTGGAGAGCTCTTTGACGATGTTGAAGAGTTCTTTGCTGTTGTGGGTGTTGTTGTGTAGTCGCTCTTTGAATGATGTCCTTTTGGTGGAGCGGATCAGCTGGTGGTATTCACGGGTGGCGATCTTGAGGGCTGACATGTTTTCTGTGGTGCGTTCTCTGCGCCAGGTTTTTTCAAGGGTACGGCAGGATTTCTTGGATTCTTTGAGGGCGTCCGTGAACCACGGGGGTTTCCTGATGCTGGTCCCGCTTGGGTGGCTTTTAAGTGGAGCGAGGTTTTCGGCACAGTTGGTGATCCACTGTGTGAGGCTGAGGGCTGCGTTGTTGGTGTCAGTGGTGATGGCTGGTGGGTTTTGGTTCAGTGTTGAGAGGAGCTGCTCTGTGGAGATTTTGCTCCAGTGTCTGCGGGGGATTTGTTGTGTGCGATGGTGGTGGGTCTCCCGTTTGAAGGTGAAGTGGACGAAGGATATGTGGCTGCTGGCGGAGAAGATGGGGTCGAGTGTGTGGCCAGCGGTGTGGGTGGGGGTGTTCACCAGTTGCTTGAGTCTGAGGTTGGCGAGGTTGTCGAGCAGGGTGGCGGTGTTGTTGTTGTTGTTTTTCTCCAGGTGGTAGTTCAGGTCCCGAGGAGGATGTAGTCTGGAGAGGCTAGGGCGTGTGGGCTGATGAAATCTGTGATGGTTTTGCTGAATTGGGCGCGTGGGCCCGGGGGCCTGTAGACAAGAGTTCCTCTGAGGGTGGTTCTGGGGTCGGTGTGGATCTAGAAGTGTACGTGTTCGGCGGCGAGGGGGGTGTCTTCGGTGGTGGTCGTGATGTTGATGGAGTTCCTGTAGATGATGGCGATTCCTCCACCGGTTTGGTTGATGCGGTCCTTCTGGGCGATCTTGTAGCTGTCGGGGATGGCTATGGCGATGTCAGGAGCCGAGGAGGCGTTCATCCAGGTTTCTGTGATGAAGGCGACGTCTGGTGCTGTTGTGTCCAGGAGGTCCCATAGTTCAATGGCGTGCTTGTGGATGGAGCGTGTGTTGAGGAGGATGCACTTGAGGTGGTGGTTGGTGCGAGGGCCGGTGGGAGGTCTGCAGGCACGGTGAAATGTGTACTTGCAGGCTTGACAGGTGAAGGGTCCATGAGTACGTTTAGGGCTGGCTTGGTAGCAGGTGGCTGTTCGTCCGGGGTTGAGGGAGGTGGCGTCGTATCTTAGTCGGGTGTTTTGAGCACGGTGTGGGCCAGGGGTTCTGGCACTGGGCACGGTCCAGGCGTGGACGGGCGCAGATGGGCTTGCCTTTGGCGCGCCAGCGGCGCGACCGCGCAGCGGCCGCCATAAAAGGGAAGGGGGGAGGAGGGGTCAGCTGGGAGGCGGGAGGGAGGACAGCGAATGAGAGCAGGGGGGGCGGGCCGCACGAGTGGCAGCGGCGGAAAAAAGCGGGAAAAGCGGGAAAAAGCGAACAGCAAAAGAAAAAGAAACAGTGGAAAGCAAAGAGCAAAAGGTGAATGGCAAGAAACAGTGGAAAGCAAAGAGCAAAAGAGAAATGGCAGGAAACAGTGGAAAGCAAAGAGCAAACGAGAAATGGCAGGGAACAGTGGAAAGCAAAGAGCAAAAGAGAAATGGCAAGAAACAGTCGACGGTCAAGAGAAGAACCTGAAATACCTGAACACCCTAGCAAGGCGTGGCAGGGGCCTGGGCAGACGGAGCTGCAGCGGCGGGGAAGCGACCTACCCGAGGGTCAAGGGTCGCTGTCTCTGCCGCGCAGCGGCCGCCAAAAGAGGGAAGGGGGGGAGGAGGGGCGGGGCTGCATGGTGGCAGCGGCGGGAAAAAGCAGGAAAGCGCACAGCAAAAGAAAAAGAAACAGCGGAAAGCAAAGAGCAAAAGGAAAATGGCAAGAAACAGTGGAAAGTAAAGAGCAAAAGAGAAATGGCAGGAAACAGTGGAAAGCAAAGAGCAAAAGAGAAATGGCAGGAAACAGTGGAAAGCAAAGAGCAAAAGAGAAATGGAATGAAACAGTCGAAGGTCAAGAGAAGAACCTGAAATACCTGAACACCCTAGCAAGGCGTAGCAGGGGCCTGGGCAGGCGGAGCTGCAGCGGCGGGGAAGCAACCTACCCGAGGGTCAAGAGTCGCTAATAGAGTTCAGGTTGTGACTCAAGACCACGATTCTAAGCCGCTGTTTCAAGCGGTCTCTCCTTTCTCCACGCCTGTATGTTATCCATATGTTGCTTGTTTGAATTACATTAGACATTGCCAGTCTGGTTACAGCCATTTTATGCTCGACCACTGAGTCAAGGAACCTTGTACAGAGTAACAAGTTTAACCAATATACCCATGCATCTTCCTCATGTGTCCTAGTTTACCATGCAGCTAGAAGCATGCAGCATTGCCCTACACTAGGCTTCCTCGGTTCTGCCCCTCACCCTGCCTCTGTGATTGTTTGTGCTCCTCTGCTCTATGCTTCGGAGCACATGAGCCAGTCTGCTCTTTCTGAGGTGGGGAGATAATAAACTAACGTTTGAGTTAAACAATGATGACAAACCCCCCGAGGTCTCCCCAGTCAGGTCTGTGGGTCTGTCCCACAGAACTACGGGTACCTTGTCCAGAATACGTTCTGAAGTACCCTGGGAATCCCATTCTTGAGACAGTTTATCTCCAGATGGCGTTGATGGATGTGTAAATCTCGAATATTTGACCCTGAACATATGGTGGAGGTAAACGAAAAGGGACTGCAATTCTCACAGGAGGGAGGGAAAGGCTTCGCCAACGCCAGTGCTGCACCCAGTACAGAGTTCCTCTGACTGCGTACATCTAGTGATTAGCTAACTGTTCCTTGCTGTACCGCTCCTCTTCTGCATAGAAAGGAGCTGGCTCTTCAATTACCCTGATACTATTAGCAAATGTGACCATAATTCAAGGGAGGAAACGCAGACTGGACGCGAGTCAGCCAACAAGACCTTCCCTTGACGGCCAATACATTCTTTACTCCTGCAGTACCTTTTGTCATGCACGCAGAAAAGGCAGTAAAATGAAAACATTTTTATACGAGAAATGAGACCAACCTTAAATGGAGAGACAGTCAAGAATTAAAACAAAACACTGCTCAAGGCAACTTAAATGTTTCCAGATTCTTCATAAAAGCAATTCCTTAGGAACCATTATTTCTTGCTACAACTACTAACCCACGTTCCACCTCAGAAAATAGAATAGTCTTAGGTTTTGTATATAAACACACGAGGACCTTGACTGGAAAGACAGCAGTCCCCCGCTGTACCCACAGTTACAAAAATAGAAACTGAGTGGGAACAGTCGGGAACTGACATGCAGGAAAGGTTAGGCGGGTTCACATGGGCCGTATGCCCACTTGTTATGTTTTTTAAGGCGCATTATTATTGGATTCTGCCTATGACAATAGGAGTTCCAGAAATCATTGAGAAGGAAAGAGAACAGGATATCAGAACACGAAGTCGAAAAAGTGGTCCATTAGATGCCCTGCAGCTCCAGGACACAGCCCTGAATAGAGCTGCGGCCCACGGAGGCTTGGACCTCCAGGCACAGGCAATGTCATGGTTTCTCACATACATGGCTGGGGATTGGTAGGCCTCTGGAGGGTCTGGATTCATAAAATCCTAGCGTGTTTTATTTCCTTATAAGCAGGGTGTGAAGCTCTTGGTAAGCGAGCCTGTCTGGATTGAGTGGTTAAGCCGCCATGTTTTGTACTGAACATTTCCTACTACAAACACATTCTTGCCCCTAAGCAAATACCTTCAGTGACGGCCTATATTATAAAGTGAGACTACTCAAACATAGCCCAGTTGTAGGGTTACTTCTGGGTGGGAGAAACACCCAGTCTGTTACTGAATATTATAATTTATGAAGACTGAATTGTTTTAATAAACGTATTAATAAATTCAAAATGACAGCCCAGTACTTTGTTACATATGGCTACCTTCCCATGAATCTGTGTGTGTGTAAAATTACAGTGGCCACTGTTAATCAACATGCAGCTCTCTGCTGCTGCAGAAAAAATATTTCCCAACTGATTACACAAACTATTGTTCCATTACACAAACGTATTTGGCGGGTTTGAGTTTATTGGCCAGGCAAGCTTTTTCTCCTTTGCTTCCCTGTCGAACGAGTCATAGATGGAATCTTTGGTGATTGTTTTAGCAGGGGCGGGGATTTCAGAAATGCCAACATAGTTTTTTTTAGCCACCCTGGAGCTGGTGGTGATGGTGTAGGCATTACTGCGGTAGCACTTCATGGATGACATGCAGAAGGTTTCCTTCATCCCCTTCCTGAAGTTGGCATTGTAGATAGAGTACAAGGTGGGCTTTGAGGCAGAAGAGCTGAAGGAGATCCAGGTGATGGCCATAAACACCATAGAGCTCTTTCTGTTGTCCGCTTCGTTGGGATGCCAGAGCTGAACCATGTAAAATGGCAGCCAAGTCAGCAGAAATACAGCATTCAACATCAGGAACATCTTGATAGTTTTTACTTTGGTCCTAGGGACGATGTTCATAGTCCGCCTCACAGTCCGCCCATCTGTGCCAATCCTCCAAATGTACTTGATGACCTTCTGATAAAAGAGGACAATGAAGACACATGGGAGGAGGTACCCCAGCAAGAGGTGAACCACACCGTAGATGGCACCATCCCAAGAGTTTGGTAAGAAGTAGTTGCAATGACTACCTAGATCAGAGTTGTAGAAGAAGAAGGCAGGCGAAACAAATGCTGCATCAAATACCCAGGAGGCTACAATCATTTTCTTGGCTTTCTCGCGGGACACCTTGAAACTCAAAGGGTAGACAATGGTGTAGAAACGATCCACACAGATTGAGAGCAAAACATATATCTGGACTCCTGGAGCCAGATACTGTAAATACCTTACCAGTTTGCACATGACCCCACCAAGCGCCCATCGACCCGAAGTGAACTGGAGCAGCACAAAGGGGGTGCTGCCTATACTAAGAAGCAGGTCAGCACAAGCCAAGGAAACAACAAAATAATTGGTTGTGGATTGGGTCCTTCGACTCCTGTGAATGACCAAGCAAACCAGTGCATTCCCAAAGACAGAGAGCAGCCAAAGGGCACCAAAAACCAGGCTAGCTGCAACTATTTCCCCAGGCATAAGTACTTGCTGCTGCTCCTGTGAGGATGTGCTGTTGGCACCATGCCTGCTGATCTCTCGGTATTGGCTTGTCATATCAGGGCTCTCCAGAAGCATTGGGTGTTCGGACGGGTTGCTGTTGTGCAGTGGTAGGAGAGTTGGGACAACAAAGGATGGATGACTGTTGTCCATTCGGAGGGCAAAGACCATGATGTTCTCTTTAGCCTTCTGAGCTCTACAGGGAAAAAAATAGGAAAAAATTGTTAAAATAACACCAACCAGACCAACTATTTACAGCTGCAGTAGTTCTGACGTTGCCCAATCTTCTTTTATGTATGGACCCGTGGCAAAGGCCTGTGCATCTTGGGTTTCAGACCAGGGGTTGGCTAGACACGTACACTGGTGGACAAGTTACAAATGCTCACTTCTCTTCAGTGACTATGAGGCTTCCTCTCAGATGGACTCAATGCAGGCTGGTGAGCCTCGCTTCGCTAGGTGGCAGGCGGATTAATACATGCTGGTGGACACACTCTAGGGGTCTGGAGGAGGCAGAAGTATGGTCAGTGCATAATTTGTAAAATAATGAATGCTGTTGCCGAAAGCTCTGCTCAAAAGCCAGAAGCTGGCACTATTATGTCCGCTCACAGAATACCAAGGCTACCTAAATTTGAATCTACCTCAGGCCTCTTTAATCCACTACCAGACACTCGCAGACCCTTTATTTCACTTTTGCAGATTCCCACTTTCTCCCTTACTGGTGTGTTTTCAATCTTTTTAGTCTTCCTTCTTTCTCCTCCGTGTGTGCCTCAGGGAAATGCCCCACTGGACAAAATTCTAGGGAAATGCCCCACCGGCCTAAATTAAGCACTGGGTACAGTGCTCTTCTCACAGCTGGATTCACAAGACAATGTCAGATGGATTATTGTCTACAGACCTGACCTTCCTCTGATAATTCAGACCGTGAGCCTGTTTAAGAATGTGTCTGAGCACCCACAGTTTGTCTACCACCCACTTGTCAATAAATCTCAAGGGAACTAAATGCTCTGCCACCCAAGTGTGGATACATCTCAGTAATTAAATACACTGATGCCCAGGGGTGGGAATCTTATGACCTTGCTGCTAATGTGTGGTTGAATATTTGGATGAAGCTCTGTGCTGCAAAGGGCTATATAAATAAAAAACAGAGGATAAAGTGTCCAGGTATAGTTAAAAATCAGTGGATGAAATGCCATGGCGCCCAGCAACACATGAATTTTAGAAGCTTAAATGCTCTTTTGTTTAATCGTAGATGAATCTAAGTGGATGAAATACGTTGCCTTAGTGGAGTATGTGGTTGTTATGCTATTAATTGTGTTTGACCAATGACTTTGTGTTTCACCACTGCGCATATTAGTTGCTCAATGTTCACCAGTAGCACATTACATGTTGTATTCAGTTTAGCTGCCCATTGGCTTTAACATGGCATTAGACATTACATTTGGTATTTAGGTTAGCTGCCTATTGGCTTTAACATGGCATTAGACATTACATTTGGTATGTAGGTCAGCTGCCTATTGGCTTTAACATGGCATTAGACATTACATTTGGTATTTAAGTCAGCTGCCTATTGGCTTTAACGTGGAGTTAGACATTGCAGTTGAGACATTGCAGATGAGCTGTGTTTTTCCAAGCTGTGTTTTTCCACATGATAGACCAAGCAGTGTTTTTCACACCAAACCCTAGCTGATAAGAGAGCGTAGATTTTGTGTTTACCTCTCAATCCAGTCTGGGAACGAGTGAAGTTTGGAGAATTGGCCACTCTCCAAGTTTATTCGGTTCCCACACTGAGTTTGCTTTTAACGATGGCCCTGGGCAACAGCGAGGGGGAGAAAGATCTTGACTTCAGACAGGAACGAACGTCAGTTGCCTGTCTCCCGTTTGGGTGGAAAATCTCTTGCTCGCAGTTGAACCGGAGTCATCAACTTGCAGCCCTTAGAAAGATGAAGCTGAGTGATAGGCCCTACGGTGATGCAATTTTGACTTTTATGCTTTGCTTTAAAGTTATGCTATAATATAATCACATGTATTTGCTGTGTACATTGCAACTGAGAAGTACTTTGATATATTTTGCTTTCATTGCTGCGACTACTTTTAAACGTGTGCTTCCAACCTACTAATTTTGTCTTTCAGGAACCTCGTGGTGAAGTAATAATGATAATAAATGTCTTCTTTAAACTAAGAAGTGCATTCCAGAGAAGTTTTGTAAGCTCGGTCATAAGATAAGATAAGAGAAGGAAAGCAAAACAGTGGTGCAGGTTAAGTGCACCAAATTGACAGCACTCCGCACGAAGTCTACTTGTCTTCAATCTCAATCTGATCAAACCATTCAGCCTGAAATGTTATAACCACACAGAGGGCACACAGATTATCTTGAAAACGGAAAACCCCCAAGGACAAATGCACATCTAGATCGGTCTAGTGACTGGGCCGTGAATGCATGGATGATGATCAACCAACTTAAGCTCATTTCCTCCAAAACAAAGAGGATGATAATCAAATTATTACTGATCTACATCATTCTGACCTAAATAGCTGGATACTACATCATCCACATCAAGGTATGTACACAATCTCACAGTAATCATGGATCCCAAACTATCCCTGAACCCAAATGTAAATGAAATCAACCAAAAGAATATTTTACACGTTGCGGACACTGCAGCAAATCTTCCCTCATACGGGATATTCACACAACTACAAGCCATTCCCCCTATGGTAGATGATCCATTTACCTAGAGGACCCCCCGCTTCTTTATACACACGAATTACAAAGGATCTAAAACACTTCAGAAAGTCTGCTTCTCCATCTCCACATGCGGGACATGTGACATCAGTTCTCCATGCACCACACTGCTACCAACAGCCACACGCTCTGCCTTGAATGTATGCTGCATCATTCACAAAGCCATATATGTGATTTCTTCCGAACGTTCTGCTCAGGAATAGCATCCTGCCAGATCATCACCAACAGAAATATACTACTGTAGGAACAGCATTCAAAAATGTTAAACTTCTTGCCACCTGCGTTATGAAGTATGCAGGAGCATCTGAAGTTCAGTATGGAAGTAAAGACCAGGATCTTATTGAAATAAGGATACAGAACAAAGTACTTAGAATTCTAATAGTACAACAGCCTGTATTAGAGATTCTGTCTAATGTACACATTCCTGGTGGATCTCCCTATCCTCATCTCTAGATTCCACCAAGAGCACGCTAAATGTCCGCCTCTAGCTGGTTAATGAGCAGAATACTGGGCTTAATAGTTTTTAGTACCCAAACACAAAATAATATTCCTAAGGGGCCTGCAATGAAACGTACAACAGCCAACAACTAAACTATGCTCTCTCTCTCTCACACTTTTCCTACCACCACCACACTTTAAGCACTGTGACCCAAGACGGAATAAGAAAACCACCAAAGTCACTCATGCATGGTACCAAGACACTTCCCACAAAGACTTCAGTTCAAACACAACATTCTACTACAAAGCACTCCCCACAGTGTCCCATGCTACCTGCTTTGGCAACCCCACGTGGAGGTAAGAAGTGCCATCCCAATGACAATCTCTCTGATTTCTGTAGGTCAACACTCAACTCCCTGAACATGTTTACAAGCAAGCACAGACAACAGTAGGTTACAATAGCATAATTTAAGACATTTTGTGGCAGATACAGCATGACCATAATGGTGGATAACACAGCTTAAGCATGGGCCGTGGGGTTAATAACCATATGATCTCAATATTTAAAATTTGCTTTAACAAACCACCTGTCAACCCTCTGCTAAGCATTCAACCCTCATAAGGCCTGTTTGAGAAGATAACATCACTGAAAGGAAGCATTCTGCCCAAATGAACTTGGTCGCAGAGACAAACATGCTTATCGGGAATTTTGCAGTGTTCTAGGCAGGGTCCGGTGGACCTGAAAGGCCCAGATAGTCACAAGCCAGCTGCTTTTCAAAGAGACCCCATAAATGCAACTCTTCCTGCCTAGGCCCTATTAGCTTTTTTCAGGTTTTGCCTGACACGCCACAGACTCTACCCCTAGCTCTCAGCCTTTCAGAGGCTCATGGCATGTAACCACTTTCCCCCATTTCCACGAGTTTAGCTGACAAGTAACTGAATCCTCTGCAGTTCTACCCACACTCAAATATAATCACATGGAATATAAGTACCTACTCAGTTCTACCAAAGTTCCAGAGGCGCCCGCCTGTTGAAAAACTGTAGTTTAGTATATCTAAATTATTTATAAAGCACAGCGTTCACTGAATCTTCTTGGTGCTAGGTAAATCATAAATGCCAATGGCACAAAGTTAAAAACTGTACGCCTTTCTGAAAAAGAACGTTTTCAAAGCTGTCGCAGCGTCAGAGAAAGCACAGCCAAAACATGAGGAGGTCTAATTCTGGGAACCAATAGCAAATATTTGCCAGTGGAACAAAGATGAAAAACAGAGTGCACATGGACATATTTTGCACAGAGAGAAGAAAAATCGCGATGCACAATGTTGTGGGCTAAAACTATGTATTTAAAGAGAATCCTAGGTTTCACTGAATTGGAGAAACATGCTCTCTTTAGGAATGGGCCGGGCAGCTGTCTTTTGAATCAATAGCAAAAAGAACAGATAATGGACGGAAATGGAACAAATCAAACATTCACCCTCAGTCACAGATCTGGGTTTAATCCATCTGTGTTTTTTGCTCACCACGCTACCCCAGTTTGGAAACAGCATATGTAAATCAGTCTTGACCCTGCTCCCTATGGGAACAGTCCAGCCTGAACTGCCAAGCCTGGTCCTCCCTGGACCGGAAACAGGCATCCTGGGACTAGTTTCGAGATATCACCCCTCATCAGCCAGGCTAGGTTGAATCTAGTGGCACAGTGAGCACAGGACACACTTTTTGGAATACCTATCCCACTTAGGGCAACAAAAGCAAAAAGAACAGATGATGGACGGAATGCGAAACAGATCAAACATTCACCCCCAATCACACATCTGGGTTGAATCCATCAGTTTTTTTGCTCGCCATGTCACCACAGTTTGGACCCAACTATATGCAAAGCAGTCTTGACCCTGCTCCTGATGGGAACAGTCCAGATCAAACTGCCAGGCCCACCCTGAACCGAAAACAAGCATCCTGGGACTGATTTCGAGGTACTGTCCCTCATCAGCCAGGCTAGATTGAATCCAGTGGCACCGTGAGCATAGGACCCACGTCTGGGCATACCCTTCCCACTCAGGGCAACAGAAGCAAAAATAACAGATAATGGACGGAATACGAAACAAATCAAACATTCACCCCAGTCACAGATCTTAAAACAGTCTGGTGGAGGGATTCTTTTTTCTCCTGAATGCATTGCTGCCAGAGGTTTTTTTTGTTTGAATGCTGGCAGAAGGTATTTTCTTTCCCATGTATAACAATTGTATTTAGTTTTACCTGACAAACACTGGACAGCACAAAACTTGCCAGGAGTCATTTCAGGAAGAAAAAAAATCTACGTTACATTTGGACTTAATGCTGCCACTGCACAATACCATTAGCGTTTAGGGTTACAATTAAAAAATGCAGTTAATAGTACAAAAAATGTATTTTAATTTGAATGGCTATAGAAAAATACTCTAGCCAGGTCTCAGATGTACAACACACACTGATTTTATGGCAACAGCAGAGTTCTGCTGTTTCAGTCCTGTGTTTTACCGCCGATCTCACTTTAGAAAGCACGACATTTATGCAGTCTGCAGTTCGCTGCTGTCAGACAATGCTCTTCCACTCTCGGATGAGCTCCAATTTACAAGAATCTGGTGGAGGGATTCTTTTTTTTCCCCTGACTGCAATGCTGCCAGAGGGATTCTTTTTTTTCATTTGAATGCCAGCAGAAAATATTTTCTTTCCAATTTATAACAATTGTATTTAGTTTTATCTAACAAAGGCTAGACAACTCTCAGCTTGCCAAGAGTCACTCAAAAAAAACGCTGCCAATGCACAACACCATTAGGGTCAAAATGAAAAAGGCAGTCAATAGTATAAAAAATGTATTACAATTTGAATGGTGATAGAAACATCCTGGGTGGAAATCACTGCATGTGGATGACCTTAGATTTTACAATTAGCAGATAGCCAACTGTGGGCCTGATTTATAGTTTGGCAGACAGGGTATTCCGTCACAAAGGGGACAGAGTGCCCTGTCTGCCAAACCCTCGGTTCGACGGTCCTATTTTGAGTCAGGTGGATAACCATGTTTACACCAACGGAGTAAAATTTAATTTGTTGGTGAAAAAAGTTTGACTGTAAGCTATCAGCCTGTCTACCATATTTAGAGTGGGCAGCTGGATGACTTTAGAAAAATTCTGGAGTGAGGAACAGTAAAAGTATGACCCACACATCAGGGAAGGAAATTTCCATGTTGTTAGGGCAAATAGGGTTTTTTCTTTTCCAAAAACAAACTCCTAATTTTGGAGTTTACTTTTCGAAAAGAACAGATGGTGAACCAGTTTGGTGTCACCAATGATGGATGTTCACCAAAGTTTTAAATGGCTTTGTATGAACCGCCATGATGGAGGGGGTCATGCAAACCTATAGTGTTTACTGTAGTGCAGTGGTCTTCAACCTTGTGGGGGGAAAAACATCAAAGCCCCCTTTAAAATTTTTCACAATTATTCGACTAAATTGACAATGTTTAAATATGTCTACACTTATTTAAACATTGAGTAAAGTTCAGTTAATGTTTTAAAAATGCAATCAAATACATACTGCCAAATATACTATTCTGGTCACGCATGCCCTACTAAGTTGTAACAGTATTCACAGTGTGAATATTACAAGTGGGGGGTGCGAGTTTTAGGGGTATTTGGAAGCCCTTCCCTTTTGACAGACTCCCTGCTTAGATATAACCCCTCCACCCCCGGATCACATGAGGCCCCGCTAGGAGGGCCCAGCCCCCAGTTTGAAGACCCCCTCTGCTGTAGAGCCAGCCCCTTGTATGACTAACTTTGCAAACACCACGCTAGCGCCATCTACAGGTGACGGAGGCATCTCCAGGGCCAGGTCAGCGTGCTCACCTCGAGTGAAAAGAGGGCCTAGTAAAGGGACTAGCCGCGGGACTGGAGCACCGGTCTGTACATCTCTGTTTGCTGCAGAGTCCACTCATGGTGTCATTCTCCGGGGACTTCCCCTGCTGGGATCAGACGGACGCCTGCTCCCCATGTCTAGTCCATATCCGGCCTGCTTGTGGAATGGCCACCTAATGGGGAAAGAGAACTGTCTCATCAGTGAAGCTGTCACAATAAGGATTAACTCACTCGTCTGGTACATTTCATTCAAGCCTTCACCTCCCTGCGGCTTCTCTCTAGAGAGAGAGTATCTAGCAAGGGGTAACAGAGAGGGGGTGTGCGGCTGAGAGAGTGCGAGAAACAGAAAGTGAGAGATATAGAGAAGAGAGTGAGTGACGGACGGCGCGAGAGAGCTTCCCCTTTGGTTCCCGCCACATCCCACCCTCCGTGGTCAGTACTTGGGCTGTATTCACCTGATACAAAGACAAACTGCATTGGACCTGGAAGACGTGCATGGCGTTTGCAAGCGCAATAATGGAAGATATTCGCACGATGTCAATAATGAAAGCATTTTAAAATGGGCTCACAGAAAGCAGACAAAGTGAGGGCACTGGCAGCTAGGCATTGTTTTCCACTGCACGTACTAGAATCCGGAGCTTCAAATTATTCAAATCAGTTCATCCTATTTTGATACACAGCATAAATCAACACAGACACATCTATGGAGTAAAGAACAGGAGTATACCAAACAAGGAAAGCCAATTCCCACCACTGAGCAAAGGAGCTTTAATGATATGTCCATCGCTAGTCTTTGCACAGGAAGTAGATTTCCACAAGACAAAGCCCCCATTTCGATGGGACCTATATTTAACCACAATTCTTTTATTTTATAAAACCACTATGAAGGAGGACGAGGTGCACCTTAAACATACGAGTTTCTCCATCATTGAGACAAACGCCGTTGGGAGTGCAGAACTGTATGCCAGGCCCTTGACCCCAACCATCTGCTGTCCTAAGCAAGTCTGCATATAGCGTGGCCCGTGCTGCGATACAGCTTCGAAGTCCATTGCCGCCAACTTGAACCAGACATGGAATATTACGAGCAACCAGTGAATAGCACACTGAATAGGCGTGAACGCTGGTAGCGAGAAACCACAGTGAAGCCAAACATTATCTTCTGTACTAGCAAGAACTTTTAGGCAGCTTCAAGGGCAGCTATACGAAGAAGGTGATCCCTTAGAGTAGACATGTCGTACAACAGATATGGAATAGCGACTTGAAACCTGAAATTGAAATGAGGCTGGCAAGTTTCCTTAGATTGGAAAGGACAGCCCTTACTGTGGGGACCACCTGGGCATGTATGTACAAGCTGCAGTCGAAACAGATGCTGAGCTTAGCGATCTGAGTTATTAGAGCAGGCTTGGATCCTGAATGACATCCAAGATGTATGCCGTCCATGGCCAACTGTCCTCCATCGGACTCGCTACCCAGATAAGGGGAGTGAATCCTGTCTGTGGTCAGAATGAAATTAAGCGGTTATCAACATTATGGTGGGTATCATCAACCCACTGAATAATATAGGTTATCACAATATCCAAAGCTAATACACAGAACTGGATTTTGACATCTAAGTGGTCTACACAGAACTGACTGTGCAGCAGACCATGCCTTCTCGCAATACCCTCCATAATTTTCTCAAATAATAAAAATAGGAGCAGCCGGATGGACCCCAATACTCAGACGCCCAGAGGCAGCACATGGGAACTAAGGCCATCTGCTAGGTATTTTCCTACATCGGTGAGGTAAGCAGTTGTAAAATTGTCCTTAAATACCTTGCAGGCTCCAAAGGTGCCCGATGGTATATCATGGCCCGCTGACCGGGCCAATATGACAAGAGTAACATTCAGCTCCTTCTTTTGCCCAAGAGTTAATCCTCCCACACATACAGCAGGCCTGAATATGTAGCACAACAGATTCGAAAGCCAGGCTATGGGGTGCTGAACAAACTAAACTCACTCTACGCATAGCTCTAATGAAGGGAAGAGCATCTTTCCCAGGTCTTGCTCCAGAATAGGTAATCTGGTCATCGAAGGATGGTTGGCGAAAACATAAAAATCAACAATGGCTTCCTCAGGAGTGAATGAGTCTGTTTTTAGATACTCCACAGCCAGTCTTTTGTGGGGAAATACATGATGGTCTCTAGTATGTCATAGAACATGTGCATACTATCAGAACCTATTTAAGAGGCCACAGGGACACCATGAGTTGCTGGGTCACAACCGCTGGGGTTCTGCCCTTTTACCCTAGAGACTGCCGTAGTATGGCTCTGCAAATTGGGCCAAGTAGAACTAACACTTTCCCCACTGGACTCTCCGTAGTGGGGAGGGCGAGCATTTACAGGCTTCTCAGGGAAGTTAGTGGGGAGGTTACTCAGCCTCAAGAATTAATACCAGCCCCTCAGCATTGCAGTAAGACCAATGTCCAGCCAAGTGCCTCTATTGTAGAAAAGGCAAGTACTTAATTACACAGAAAACAGAGAATCCAACTACACAATCAATAATGCATAAATACACAGTTGATTGGTACGAGTCTTTGTGCTCTAGTGGTTTCTGCCGAATAGCTTTCTACCTAGACCCATGGCTCCCCGTCTTTGGACTCCCCCACCCCACTTAGGTTTTGCGTTAGAGTTAGATCAGTAGGTGCAGCTCGTTCTCCTCCCCTCCCCCTTTAATCAAATCTAGCACTGAACCTCTTCGGCATAGACCTGTTCAGTCTCTTGCAAAGTTCATAGTTGCAGCACTGGGCCATGTTCAGCCCTGTCATGTCAGGAGTATCTCAACGGCAAGAGGAGCCTCCAGTAAACATACAGCAATCTTCTTAACAACTGTGCAGCTGCTGGCCATGCAGTACATAACTTGAAGGGTCACAGCATGAGTAGAGGCTTCTGACGTGGGCCCTCTTACAGGAGGTGGGGCGGCAGATCACAGCTCACTCCAGTGGGTACTTGATTTATAACGTGGCTCACTCCAACAGTCCTGTGAGTAATTGGAGCTTTTTCATAAGCACAACAGCTAGGCCCCCACAGACAACCATTCTTTGGAGAGGCAGAGGACTAGCTCAATCTTCGCCAAACAATGCCTCCAAGATGACCTTGAGTCATGACGAGTTGTCCTAGGACACCTCTCGGGTCACTTGGTCTTCCAGAATGGTTCTGACCCAACAAAACATTTGGCAGTGACGCAGTCACACGGTCAACTTGTGGGGTACACAGGCCACCAGCAGGAGCTTATCCTAGCTTCAGTTGGGCCTGCAACACGAGCACACAGCTCCAGGTGCCTGGTGGCTATGACAGGAATAAAAGACAAACGTCCAACTGGCCGATCTGGCAGTACTGCAAGTCCTTTCTTGCACTTGCTTATCGAGTTACTGTCAGAATGACCCTACGCCAGCAGCAATTACAGCAATCCCTTCCACGATCTGCTGCTCCTGCAGGATTGGCACTTCCTTTCCTCATTCACAGGTAGGATATCCTGGCACTCAGGACAATCCAGTAATTCCTCCTTCAGATCGGACTCCTATCTATGAAGTACTTTGTAATCAAGAAGAGTGAATCTGCGTGAAATACAATTGGTTAAGGAGTGGAAATCTGCAGCACTGAAGCCAGAGCAACCCAGGTCTGCCAATCGTGAATTAGTGGATCGCCCACTTGTGCTGTGACATGAAAATCAGAGAAGACAGCTGTGACAGATGAATCGAAGGGGCACACTTTCTAATACATGTATTAAAGGAACATACAGCTACGACATGTGAATCAGAAAAGTACAGATTAGTGGCACAACATGAAAAAGTAATACACATTCATAGAAACTGAATCGGAAGAACACACATGAGTCATAAGGGCACATATCCGTGACATGTGAAGCAAAGCATCACATATCAGTGACACATAAATCAAAGGAGCACACACTTGTGGCACCTGAATCAACAGAACACACATTTGCAACACATGAATCAGAGTAGGCTTTGGTGACATGAATCAGAGGAGCACATATCCGTGACATATGAACATCACACATCTGACACGTGAATCTGTGAAGTACACATCTGTGACACATGAATCAGAGAAATACACATACATGGCACATGAGTGAAAAAGATTTACTGTTTTGCATTGTACTCACTTATTCACTTAGCAGTGGACATTGCATTGTCCAATTAAACAAACCAGCACTTAACTTAGGATAAATACACATTTATTAAATAAATGCACGTGGCACATATACCAGGAGCAAACATCAGTGGCACTTCATAGGATCACTAACCTATGACACACACAACAGAGGAAAACAAATTCAGGGCATGTACATCAGAGGAACTTGATACATGGATCGGAGGAGCGCACACTTCTGTAGCATTAGTGTATTACAAATCTGTGACTTATGAAACACAGCGGCGCTCGTCTGTGATGTTTTAGAGACAAGGAGCATGCTTCTGTGACACATGAATCAGTGGTGTACATCTCTGTGACACATGAATCAGTGGTGTACATATCTGTGACACAGGAATCAGTGGTGTACATCTCTGTGACACATCAGAAGATTACACATCTGTGGTGCTGGAATCATAGGCGGACTTCCCCGTCCCACATAATGAGGAGAGCACCACACTATTGTGACACCTGAATTCTGAGAATTGGTTACAGAGCCTGGATCAGAGAAGCTCTATGGTGCAGCTTTAAGAAATGGTTCTAGGAAGGAACTGCGATGTCACTAGGGAATGCAGTGCTGAACGTAGCTACCCAGGGCAATGTACCAATCCATAGCCATCGTGCCTGATCTGACTGCAAGCCATAACTTATGAATGTGTCTCTTTGAGGTAGATGTGCAACACCCACATGGGTAAGAACAAACAGCGGAAGGGGGTTGGTACAGAAATACAAGGGAGTATGGGAAAAGAACAGCTGGAGGTGAGAGAGAACTTGTGCACCCGTACGAAGGGAGGGGATGAAATACAAAAAAGTACCTCGGAAGCATGTGCCCAGTGGAAGGGCACTGGTCGCTAGCCACTGACCGCTGATCCGCAAGGGTACTTGCTCCAAGCTCCACGGAACAGCCGGAGGCAAGGAAAGAAGAGAGGAAGTGCAATGTCATGTCATAAGAAGCTGCTCCTGACCAGTAAGAAGCTAGGAAAGTAGAGTGACAGGTGAAGCCTATGAATGGTAAGTAATGGGCAGGCTGGCAGCCCCTTTTGAGATTTTATTTTTATTATTAGAAAAGATTTTGCAAGTACAACGCAAGCACTGTGCAGGCGAAACCTAAAGATGGGTCTTGAGCACCGATCCATATATAGGTTTCACAGACAGATGTGTATTCCTGTTCTTCCTTAAAAATGGTTTGGGTTGGTTCCCCTTTCATGCATCCTGGTCAGGCCACCTCCCAAGCATGGCCTATGTCTGCCAGGATGCTTTGTCCAGGATGACAGTCTACAGGTGCCCACCACAGAAGTCCAAAGAGATGAGAACAGGCTGCATCAGTTATTTATGACCTCTCCTCCCAGAGATCTGGAAGAGAGACAATAATCTGTGCCCCATCAAAGGGCTACTTTCCCTAACAATAGATACTACATGCCTCACCATGTACCACCTGCCATCTACCTAATGGGAGCTGCAATCATACTTATTTACAGCAATATGTATTCAGAAAAGCCCAGCCTTTCTTAGTTAAGCATGTCTTGCCTATCCTCACCATGGCATCTGGAGATCTGGATATAAACAATTTGCATTTGCATCGTGTTTCTCTCCTTTGAAGTGTACCTCAAATGTTATATGAAAAACCTCAGCAGGCCTGTCAAGCAGGTCTAGACAATCCAAGAGGACATGACACTACATTGTCAACAAGCGGCCCACTGTGATGTGGGCTCAGGTCTGGCTGTGGGGACAAAAGAAGGGTACAGGCCTAGGTATTAGCTACATCTGCTTGTGACAAGGTATGCCTCTTTGAAGTTAATCAAGTCCTTTAGCCCAGCCCACAGAGCCATTTTGTTAAGGACACAACAACACCTCCCCATACCCAAGGCCTTTTGCCCTGTTCCTGGGAGCAAGTTCACATCTCTTTCATGCCTCCCGAAATGCTCCTTTCTGGCTGACAGGACGGAGCTGCAAAATGCAGATTTAACTCCTGGGCTAGACAACTGTGACTTTCTAAATGCCCCTTTTTAAAAATATTTATCACAAATCCAACTTTGCCAGTGAATTAGGCATGTAATAAAGATTTCAAAACGTTCTAAAATGGTTATTTCCTAGGCACAGATAGCATCTATTAAACATAATGTTGTTTCCCACTTCTTTGCTATGGAACAGCCAACCTTGCTACAGTGAAAACAGTTTGGAGGTGCTAGTCACTGTAAGGACATATTCTAGGGACTAATAGACATTTTTCTTAAGCCAATCAAAGGTATAATAATTCTACCATGTTTAAAGGAGGGGCGCAGGTACTTTACCTCTGGTTAGCAGGTATAAATTGTGTAGAGTTCCAAGGCTAACAAAAAGAGTCAAGGCAAAAATCTGGTTTTGTAGTTTTACATAGTGCAATTCAGCCATGATATGGTTACATCCTTCTCTCTTCCGTTTAACACCAAAGGTCAATGTTCAGGTACTTCATGAAGTAGTGTTATTATAGAGTTCAATAAATACAATTATCAAAACACACACCTATGTATGTCTGTATAGTGTCAGTGTGATTGGTTTAAGGTGTGATACAATGTAATGGTGTGCTTTTCTCTTTGGAGTGTATCCACAGGCACTGGAGATCATAAACATCAACAGGGCTTGTCTGTCTGAACCCAACCTGTACATCCCAGGAGTCTCCTTGAAGACATGGTACACAAGGAGTGAACACTGTGAGGGCGTCAAGACCCTCTTTTCTTCGCTAATTATTTAATTGTGATCACTGAGGTGCTGAGTCTCTCATAAAACTTTTCGTTTTCTCAAATCAAGTGAGCCAGTAGCCATATTAACACATAATAGCACTCGTCATCCATTACTGTTCTGGCTCACCTGGCTTGACAAAAGGAATGATTTTAGAAGAGGGTGAACCCCTCAATGACTGTGATTCATTGACACAAAACAAAGGGATCTTGGAGTCCCCCAGAGAGTTAGCTGTTCCTATTACATTCACTCAAGAAGACCTGATGTACAGCATGGATTCATAGACATGCAGTAGAATGTTCACTTTGCATTGCACTCCAAATTATAGAGGGTGGGGGATATTGTCTAATGCACCCCTCACTCCAAAATCTGGGGGGGATAAATTCCCTCTATCCTCCAGTTACTGCACCCATGTTATAGTGTCTCCCTTTTTCTTTCTCTTGCTAGAAATACATGGATTGCATCCTTCTGTGTGGTCCAGGAATAACCCTCTGGCTCTTGTTTATCCCTTCCACTCACCCTATCCTCCTTCTGTTTGATCCTCCCATATGTAGATGTCCAGCCAAGATAACCATGGTGGTGGTGTAAAGTTGAGGGCATCTTTATCATTTAGACCTGCTGTGGTCTTGGACCTCAACCCTTGTCTCCTTCCCTCTTCTGTGTCTCCTTCAAGCCCTTCCCACTCAATCCTGGGTGAGCACCATACATATTTGCTGTTGTTCATGTCTTGTTCCCGGGCTGACTATGTATAATTGTTCATGGTGGAACAGGGCCCCCCAATGGGTTGCTTTTCTGTTGCTTCTCTCTTTTTTCCAGGTGGACTCCGGAGTACTCCCTAGTGGCTTAACAGTACCTCAAAAGCCTTGGTTTTGTGTTGCTCCTCTTGTTACCAGGTAGACTCTGTGTAATACTTGCTGGTGGTTTAACAGTGCTTTCAGAGGCTTGGTTTTCTATTGCTCCCCTCCTTCTCCCTGGTATGCTGTGTATAATTCTCCATGATGGTTTAACAGTGCATTCAATGGGTTCCTTTTCTGTTGCTCCTCTCTTTCTCTCAGGTAGAGTCTGTATATTACTCCCTTGTAGTTTAAGAGTTCTTCCATTTGTGTTGGTTTTCTGTTTCTCCTCTTTTGCTCTCAGGTAGCCTCCCTTTCTCTGAGGAAACCTTGGCAGCAGGGTGCCTGCCACGTGGACAACTAAGACTCCACTGCCCCAGGCCCAAACCTCTTCCTGTTTCTGTGTATCCCTCTGAAGAAAGCTTGGCAGCAAGGGCACCTGATTCGTGGACAGCTCCAAGTCCACCGCTCCTGCTCTAGGCCCCCACCCCTTTCTCTCTGAGGGAAACCTCAGCTGCATGGTGCCTGTTTTGTAGACAGCTCAGATTCCAATGCCCTTGTTCCAGGCTCACACCTTTCCAGGGCCACACCCCTCCCAGTCTCTCTCTGAAGAAACCTCAGCAGCAGGATGCCTGTCATATATATATATCTATCCATCCCAATCTCAGCCACTGGCAATTGCTCTGGCCACATCCTAATCCATTGTTTCTTTACCCACCACACCACCCCAGTTTGGACCCAGCCATATGCACATGAATCTTGACCCTGTTACCCATGGGAACAGTCCAGCTTAAACTGTCACACCAGGTACTCCCTGGACCAGAAACTGGCATCCTGGGACCGGTTTCGGGGTATCACCCCTCATCAGCCAGGCTGGCTTAAATCCAGTAGCACAAAGAGCCCGGGATTCACATCTGAGTCTATCCCGCTCACTTAGGGTGGCAAATGCAAAAACAACAAACTGATGGATGGAATGCTTGAATCAATCTTAGCCAGTGGCAATTGCTCGGGCCGCATCTCAATCCATTGTTTTCTTTACACACCATGCCACCCCAGTTTGGACCCAGTCATATGCAAATCAGTCTTGACTCTGCTACCCTTGAGAACAGTCCAACCCAAACTGCTAAGCCAGGTCCTCCCTGGACCAGAAACAAGCATCATGAGACCGGTTTTGGGGTATCTCCCCTCATCAGCCAGTGTAGGTTGAATCCAGTGGCACTGTGAGCCCTGGACCAAAGTCTGGGCATACTGGGCGCACTTAGGGCGGCAAATGCAAAAACAACGGGTTGATGGATCTAAAGCTTGAATTAATCTCAGCCAGTGGCAATCACTTGGGTTGCATCCCAATCGATATTTTTAGCCCACTGTGCCACCACAGTTTGGACCCAGCCATATGCAAGTCAGACTTGACCCTGATCCCCACGGAAACAGTTCAACCCAAATGAGGGGTGGTACCCCGGAACTGGAACAGAAATGCATGTTTGCAAGTTTGCAATCCAGGGAGGACTTAGCCTGCCAGTTCAGGTTGGACTGTTCCCATGGGGAGCAGGTATAAGACTGATTTGCATATGGCTGGGTCCAAACTAGGATGGCATGGTGGGCAAAAAAAAAAAAAAAACAATGGAGTGGAAGCGGCCGCCCCAAGCAATTGCCAGTGGCTGAGATTAATTCAAACATTAAATCCATCACCTTGTTATGGGCGAGCGCACTCCGTCCTGTGTTGTAATCTCTCTTTGGGCTTTAAACCACGCCTATGTCACGTCAGTTTCTTTCATTGGTTCGTGAGCTTGCCTTCTAAAATCTGCTTTCTTTCATTACTGAAAGGCATGCATAAGTCATGCCTTTTCCAGTGTTTAGCCCTCCTCGAGCGCAGCGACCAAGTACTGAAAACATACGAAGCTCCACGTTTTCCACTAGGTTTCTGGACTACCTTTTCTCTTTTTTCACAGTGTGATCTCGCTGGGCAGAAGTTGAGCGATTTGCATGACATCGACCCTGTTACATAGTTAAGTGCACTTTTGTCGGTTCCGGTTACATGGATAACTGCACTTTTGCTGACAGGTTTCACTACGAGTGAACTTTTATTTCCCTTTGTGTGTCTGCTTTGCACTGACGATAGCCGTGAGGTCACTTATGTGAAACTTTTACTTTTCAGTTTATATGGCAAGAAAAGTTCAGTTAGTTTTGTGAAACTGTTTTATTTTCATTTTCAATTTATGTGGCAAGAAAAGTCCGGTTAGGAGTTTACAATGCTAATAGCTGCAGCTCAAGCAAACGCGAGACCTATTGCATTGCAAATGCTTGTTTTTTTTGCATATGCTTCTTGGACAGGACAGAGTCCATAGACCCTACTCCAAGCCCGCACCTCTCTCTCTCTCGGAGGAAACCTCAGCAACAGTCTCGTGCACAGCTCAGAGTCCACCACCCCTGCTCCAGGCCCACCCACACCTCTTCCCATCTCTCTCTGAGGAAACGTCGGCAGCAGGGCACCTGGCTCGTAGACAGTTCAGAGTTCACCGCCCTGATATCGGTCCGCATCCCTCTCCCTCATCCTTCCCTCCCTCTCAGGATACCTCAGCAGAGGGGCGCCTGCCTCGTGAACGGCTCCGAGTCCACCGCCCTGCTCTAGGCCTGCATCGGTCTATCTGTCCCCCTCTCCATCTCAGGACACCTCGGAATCAGGACTCTTTACTAACGCACAGCTTCAGACCCACACTCCTCTCTCTCCGAGGAAAGCCCGGCTCTGCGGAGCACGCCCTCCGAAGGAACCGCCAGAGACTCGCCCGCTCGGGAGAGCAGTAATTGCCTTGATTAATGTTCTCCAGGTATTCAGCACCGCGGCCAGCAGCCTGGCGCTGGGAAATGAAGGCGGCCTTCGGTAACAGATGATGATTCCCCAGGCACGCGCCGCCGTGTATGTACGGCGTGGATTAATGACCCGTGTGCAGCGCACACACTGCCTGGCACCCTCTCGGCACCAGCCGCTCTGACACGGGTGTGCATTCTGATCCGTGCACGCAGCATCTGCTATGGACAGAGCCTGCCCTCGCGTGCTCGCCACAGCATATATGCGCTATTATTTGGTGAGGGTTTCAAATGCATCACATGTAGAAGGCGATGCGAGTGCAAATGGATGCCAAAACATTGACCTTCACTGACGAAGGTGCTTACCGAGTGCCTGACAGGTTCAAATTCTGCACCACAACATTTACCTGCCCAGAAAGCGTAGAAGTAAATCCATTTTGTACAGAGGAGGATATCATCATCTGACCATGGGCCGCACCAGGCAAACAAGCCATACATCCAAGAGCCAAGAGGAAGCCTACTAGCAACACGCGCCGATAACGAAGCTGCCACTACAGAAACCCCACTAAGTTGTTCGTCTGCAAACTGCACTTTCAACACTTGTTCAGCAAGAAGCGAACTAGCGCTTGCTGAACCTGGCGAACTGAGCTACCAGGTGTGGCAATCTCAAATGCTCTGCTGCCCATACAAAGATGGCCACCAGTATGCCCACGGTACTGCATCTGGCCTGGCGTATTCAGGAAAGAGTGCGAAATGCAGAACTGCTGAACACAGAGGGGTTTACAACAAGCTGATGAAAATCTCTATGAAAACAAAGTGATCAGCAGTCACGTTCTGTAGCTTCTAGATTTTAACTGTGAGAAGAAGCTTATCCATCACTCTAGTCCATTACAGACAGTAAACTTTCATTACAACCTTTGATCCAAAGTATCACATGACCTCAAAGACAACTAAACTCTGCTTTGACCTTCAAGATGTGCAGCCTTCTGCCTACTCCAGAATGCAGAATTCAAGAATCTCTTAATTGCTTTCAAATGTATGTAGTGTCAGGCGTAAATCTATCCGAGAAGAACAAGCCACACCAAACACGCAGAACCAAAAAACTGTGACGAGCATCCCTGAGTTTAAGCCCGAGTTGCAAGACCACGCCTTGCATCTGGGGGGAGACCAAAGGCTATCAGTGCCAGTTTCCAGGCATGTGATTGCCCTACTGCCTGAATTACCATCTTTATTTCAGATACAGTTTAATAATCCTATGACATACCTCTCTCTCATCTTTAATTTTTGCATCGAGTACTAACAATTATTTAATTTGCAATGTCTGTGCTACAAAACACAAACCCTTCTGCTACAGGTGTTTATGCCCCCTTTTCTTTTAATTGGAAAGAGAGGAAATTCCAGATGAGCAGCCGATCTCTCCCCCCCCCCCCCCGGACTCCTCTCAGAAGCACACACAGGCTCATGGTGAGAAACAGGACGGGCAATGGCCTACCAAGTTTGCTCATTTTTTATTTGAGGGTTTTGTAGCGTGTGCTTCAGGTTTCCTTTCTTGGTGAATAACCTGTTTAGCAGATGGTCTGTCTCTGTGGCTCGTCTTCTGGGACTGACCCCGTGTGGAGATCCAGAGAAGGGGGATACCGAAAGATGCCAGGACACACTCCCGGGTGAGCTGTGCGAATACAGAGCCTAACATAACATGATCCACCATCAAATGTCCTGGTAGACAGTCTCCCCGGAGAACTCTTTTTCCTGAGCACCTCCCACCGCCACTTTCCAGTTGAAAACATTGACGCTCCAGAAGCTTGGTCGACAAGACTGACAAACCCTACAGACAACTGTAGAGTGGAAAGCCTTACTACTTTTCCAGATCTGACGCCTACCTTATGTTTATATAAAGGGATCCATACCTGCAGCCCGGCTGCTATTGGCCAATTTCTCTGCATTATATGAGTGAACTAACTGATAATGACAAAAACAACAGCTGGAAAAGGAGGGGGTGGCCCTGCATTTAGGAACCATGTCAGAGTCCGCCAAGTCAACAGCGATGCACCGCTGAATATGCAGAACAACATCAGCTATTTATAGCTGTGCAGCCACCACCCTACACAACACCATCCCCCTCAACATCTGCTTTCTCTTTCACAGACTTTAGGCCACCTCCTCACTTTCCAGAAATCTTCTGCAGATTCCCACGTGAATACAAACAAAAACAAGTTAATGGAGCGCACGATTCACAAGGAACCTTACACCATGACAGAGGATCCTCAAGTGTATCACACTTTTTATTACTGTACATCTCGGTAGATTTTTTTTACTTTTTAATATCGTCTTTATTTTCAACACAACCCTAACAAATATCACGGATCCCTGCAACCTTTCACTCCAAATATCCCAGGATCCATACCTTCTTTTCCCTTGTGAAATCGGCTTACAACTACTTGGTTGTCACATCACAGGTAGCAACATGCTATCCGAGGCCAACTAGGAATTTAATCCAGAAAATGAAAAGAACAACGTTTCCCTTAGCCATTGTGAGTTGGTAAAAGATGGGGGCCTGATTACCAAGTCGCCCTGACGAGCTGCAGTGATCTACTCATGAAGAAGGCCATAGTGGATTTCTATCACTACTTTGAAACAGAGCCTGGATCTGTGGAAGGAGGCAAAGATGTTCCCTCATTCAAGTCTAAGGTAACCAAAGACAAACATTTTCTCTGCTTCAATTCTTCCCTCCAGGGAGGAGGGGGACAAAGCACATCCGAGTACACCCTTCCATCTAGCCAAGTGGTGTAATGTACACCACACTGCCCCGAGCATGAGTAGGTATGGCGTGTGGGGACATACCTTGCAGTCTCCTTACCGAACAGAAAAGAGGACTTGGGAAAGAAGCTGTTGGGCCTTGTCCACACCACAACAACCGACATTCGCTGACCACAAAGGAGTGCAGCTGTCTTCGGCTGTCTGTTCACAGCATCTACCAAACAAAACAAGACTAAAAACGGTATAAAAAACAGCTGCATGTGCAATGCCGGAAATCAAAGCAGAAAGCTCCAAGGAGCAGAAAAAGACCATTCTTGATCTGGGATAAGTTCAAGGCCACCTTGTTCCTTCCCTAGGTTAAAGTTTTTTTTCTTACAGGGTAAAATCGGCAAATCCTCCAAAACTCTTCGTGGCTCTCTGGACATCTTAATTTCTCAAGAGACCCGACGGCACTGCACCAAATGCTTCGAATGGGTGTCTAAGGACTGCATAAAGGAACTGCTTATTTCCATTAGTTAGTAGAAGGGGTGTATAATGCAGATGTAATCCATGGAGTGTATCCTGCACACCACCTGCTTCTGAAGAATAATAATAAAAAAGGAAGCAGGGACTCCATCTTGAAATCCACTCCGAGATACACGATACAGAAACAAACCAAACAGGCCGGTAAACAGAGGTGGTTCCATTCCACAAGAATGTTCTTAAAGGCTTTGAATCAATGCAATGACTAAGAAAAGACTAATTATGCCTTTAAAAACTGTTTTTTTATCTTTATTTTCATTTTAGGTTTAAATCTCCTGATTATCAAAACTCGCTATGGAGTTGAATAATCAGTAAAATGTCAATAGCATTAACCAAAGATCATCCCACCAATAGTGAGAGTTCAAGCATTGCTGATGTAATGCCACTGAAAGTTAAATCACTGCTCCACTGGAGCACTAGGCCTCACACTTCTGCTTTCTACGTGTAATCGAAGCATCGATGCCGCAAGAAAAATCAGTCCAACATAAACCCGAAACTCTGATAAGAAATGGTTAAATCCTTGTTTGGGAGATTTATACTGAAACGACTGCATCTAAAATACCAATGGCATCAAACCCATAACACTGAGACTAAGCAAGGCTACGAAGACTGCTACTGGAAACAAACGAGAAATCAACCTCACCTTCTGTACAAGTTGGTTATGTGTAGGGGAACCAAGCATTCATTAAACAAAAGAAAATAAAAGAATACTAGAAATCCTCTCTCTTTCCACTGAAAAGGTCCTGTGAGATTGTAAAATTGGTTGAACCCTTTTAAATAATCATTTACCTCCTGATGTCCTCCATCTGTTTCTGTATTTGGACTCTGCTGTGGTTACCTCTTTCTTTTCAGGGGGCTGTTACAGCCATGCAATAATCCATGTTAAAAAAAACAAATTAAGAATACGGCAAGCACACCTTGCATTTTGTGAATGATAATTAACTTTTTAGTCTCCTCGGGCCCTGCTCTTGATGCCCTCGACATTGCAATGGTCGCAGTATAATTAAAAAGCAAACAAAAAAAAACGATGTTTGGCCCCAAAGAATTAAAAAACGTTCATGCCAATTCAGAACTTCCACATACATAAATACAAACACTGAGAAAGCCGTCACTTTGCAATGTATGCCGAATCCATTGGGATCCTGCACTCTTTCCAGAAAGGCTTCCATCCAGGAGCAATGTCAGTGCTCGATGATCAAAGGACGGCAGTGGGTGCTTGTGGTGTGGGCCACTAATTTTGCTCAAAACGGTTTACCAAGTTTGCCACTGTTGATCATCCTTCCCTACACAAGCCTTGGTGCATATTACCACTCACTCAAAAGGGGCTGCGTTGTTTTGCCCTAGCCCTACCCAAACTATTTCACACCCTCTTTCTGAGCCCTCCCTGAGGGTGGTCATTAGTTGGGGTGCCACTTCGGGATCTATCAACCCTCTTATTTAATTATTATTTATACCATTTGGCACAGCTTTTACGTGCATACATCGTGGCCCAAATCCCGATCATTTGTTGCACCGAAGTGGAGGCCACGTCTTCTTCTACCTCGCTGCCAAGTACAGGAATAACCTACCTACTCCGGTGAGTACCACGCACACCCTTATTGATTTCATGAGAAAGCTCAAAACATGGCTCTTTGAGGAATAAGCCCACCAGCTCACAGCCACCACTCCCAGCGCCTGGATACCCCTGGGGGTGATAACTTTGCACTCTATAATTTGATTTGGATTGGACTGTGAAGGTGTATGTACCCCAATGACAAACCAATTGAGTAAAGTCCCTAAAACCTCTGTCTCCCTCGCTTCCAGTCAGGAAAAGGACTCTCTTCCAACCTGTGACCGGAAACAGATATTTTTGGGCTCTGCACCTTCCTTCCTGGCAAGGTGGTTTGCATGGTGTACACTGGAACAACTTCAAGCTTGGCATTCTTAAAATAAATCCTGCAGCCAGAAAAAACGAAGTCATTACACACTGGCACACTGTTCTTTTAAGCCCTGGATGCAATGTCATCACCTTTTTCAGAAGTCATGAAAAGTTGCGACTTCTGCCTTCGCACCAGGATAAGATACCTAGTTGTGTTCCTCCTGATCTACTGAGTAATACAATTTTGGTGACCTTGTGATGTAGAAATGTTATACTATGAAGATCACAATCATGTTTGAGAGTATGCCAAAGTTGATTTACATTTTTGATTTAGTGTAAGATTTTGTGACAAAAAAAATTAAAATATCACCTTTATCTTCTTCCTTTGTGTTGGTGCTTCCTAACAACGTATTATTGTTATCCAGTTATACTTCTTTTGAAGTAAAATTCAATAGTTTTGCTCCTTTCTTGCTTTGCTTTTAAGGCTCGTTGCTGTAGTGGGTTTCGTACCCAAGTTTGCAACAGTGAATGCAACTATATTTGATATACAAGAGTTTGTTTTCCCACATATTTTTTCCTTGATGCGGAGGACGATTCCTACCTGCATGTGAAACAGAGCTCACTGTAAACTGTCATTACTGAAATGAAAAGGTTGCAATGAAAAGGAAACGCAAACACGTACGTTTTTAATGAAAAGGCATTGATTGATGATGTTATGTGTACTTGTGCAGATTAGTGACTGATTGGATGAAAGAACTGTTGAATGGGCACGTGTATAGATAAATGGACAAGACTGTACATGGAAGGTTGGATGGATGGATGAAGGAGGGAACAATACAGTAAAAAAAAAGCGCTATGAAGCGGCCATCGCTGGCTTCTGCATAGCACTTTTTTCTCTCCTTATGGCGATGAGAAGTAGGGGAATAAGCAAGAGGGACAATGAAGGGATGAGAGGGGATCGGACGGGGTGCGATGAGAATAAGCAACATGTGCGGGTGGGTGAGAGTGATAGAAGAACACGGATGGGAGGGGAAGAACACGGATGAGGATGGGAGGGGAAGAAGCAACATGAATGAGGGTGGGATTTGATGAAGCAACATGAATGAGGGTGGGAGGAGAAAAAGTAACAGTGACAGAGCAGGAGTGGGTGAAGCAGTGCAGACGAGGTGGGGGAGCAATAAGGACAGCAGGGGAAGAATAAAGTGAATAACAAAATAGTACTTCACGCACACTGCCAGCAGTGGAAGGACCCTAACCCAGATGTAGCAATCAGTACTTGGTCCATGCTCTAGCAGAAAGAAGAGGAAGTGAAGCTGGCTCATGCTGTTCAATTAGAAGGCATCAAATGAGAGTGACAATGAAGCCCACGAATGGTAAATAACAGGCGGGTTCAAGCCCCTTGTTGAATACATTAACTGTTGCAAGCAAGAGCCCATGCTTACACATGCAAGACCTCAAAACCAGTAGGGTCACTGATCGAACCGGTGCTTCTTTGGCAAGCACTTGAATTGGGTACCCCAAAAAAAACAGAGGTGTAGGTTATGTGATCACAATCATTAGCCCATCTTGCAAGAGGTAGTTACAATTTGATATTGTAGCCAGACCTTTATCTCAAAGGGTGTAAGAGTACTATACAGAAGTTGGGAAGACTAAGGCAGCATATGCCTTTATGTTACTATTAGTTCATATATACAATTATACAAACACATAGTTGAGCTTTTGAAACTTATGTTAGCAACCTATGATTGTAAGAAAAATACATGTTAGTTGATACGTTTGGGAGTTAGTTTGGTAGAATAATGGTAAAGGGAAGATTGGCGAAAGGTTTACAAAGGACTTGAGGTGTTTGAGAAGGAGCCTGTTCTGCCTTGTCTCTGGGAGTATAGTGTTCAATATTTCAGGACAAAAGCCTGAGAAAGAACGTGTTACGATCTTTCTACAGTCTTAGGCTCGTAAGTGGAGCTTGTTTGCTGAACCAAGAGGTATTCTTGTTCTGGTTATCTTGAGTTGCTTAGATATTAAGTTGTGTTTAGCTTCAGAGCTTTAAAGATGACTCCGTTTAACGTGAACATGGACATGGCATGCAATGGAAGCCGTTCAAGCTGAACCAGTGCACATGCGTGATGTGACTGATTTTAGAGCCTATAATCAATCTTTCAGTTGCATTAAGGGTTGCTTTTAATACTGTTCGGTTCTCAATTGTCTTGAACCATATAGAGCGACCTCTAAGAACACATCTCTGGTCATACAGTATGAGGAGCCAATATTATACTGTCTAGCAGAATGCAGCAAAATCATATGTTACCGAGTGGGTAAATAGGTTATAACTGGAGAAGGTAGGTGGAAACTAAACTACAGTCCCAGTGATAACCAGGGATACCTTCTAGAGCGAGGATTTAAAATACTGTGTACATTTCGATTAGTTTGGGAAAATAATTTGTTATTGACGAATGTTGTTTACATCTCGATATGCGTAGGGATGGTAAATTTAGGGTCCACGGCTCATGCGTGTCACGAGCACAGTGGAGACCAAATGTGGAAAGCAGGCAAAAGGGACATTTTCGCAACTTGCCTGCTTTGTGCCCTATCTTGTGTGGCAGCTGGACAAATGTGCCCAGATCCCACCAATATTCCAGATTCCAGCGCGTGCCTGTGTGACTGACGGATGCTCCGGTATCTGCACAACTAGGAGCACATATCTGGCTAAAGACGTGAGGTGCGAGTGTAAGCTCATTTCCGCACACATCTCCTTCTCCGTGTGCAAAAACTAAGGTGCCAACATAACGAATCCCCAAGGTACACCCGTGATAGGCAATTTAAAGTGTTTCAGTCCCTGAAATTCCAGTGACATCGAATTGGGCAGTTACAACCATATTGAACCCAGCGAACAGTGTAGTGATGATACTCGACATTGGTAATAACGATAAATATAAATATGTAATTTATCAATCATGGCAAATATATGTTGAAAGGTCCAAACGGATGCCCATGATCACCGGGGGTTCTGTGCCAACGGAACATTGGCACTGAATACCGCAGCAGAATGCTTGTCCGTTAATTATTGCGCTACAAAACGCCTGCCCGTAACTTGCACACCACATAATGCTTGCCCATCAGTTTCTCACGCAGAATGCCTGCCACAAGACTTCTCCTTCAGTCATAGCGCCAAAGAATGTCTACGTATCAGTTCCTTACTAGTTCTTGGCAAAGGAGGGAAGCGCCCTTACAGTTCCTCTTCTAAAGGGTGGAAGGTAATAATACCCTGACTAAGATATCTTCCTGCAACAAAACCTACGGGCATCCTGGAATATGGTGAGGAGACCAAAATAGGCTTTAGTTTGGGGGTAGCCCTGCAATGCCAGGCGCCTGCCACATGTAATTGGTTACATGACTCCCTCATAGTAGATTTTTAACCTTTTAGTTCCTAGGTTTTTTCCCCTGATGGTTTTAATTCTATTTAGATGTATTTGTTATGGCTAATACTGAAAACAAGTAAACACTGAAAGCAAAAAAAAAAATCCTAGCAATTTATCTGCTGCTGGCTAAAACGCCGCGAGTAGCTCAGGGCGTTATGCATGATGCAGGCCGAATTTCTACGTCACGGGCTATTACCAAACTGCTGGCCTAAAGCCAATATAATGCAGGCCTAACATTCAACGTCACAGGCTGTCCCCACGCTGCTGGCTAAAAACCACGAGTCGCTCAGGGCGTCATGCACGACCCAGGCCGAATATCTACGCCACAGACCGTCCCCAAGGTGCAGGCTAAAACCCATGAGTGGTTCTAAAACACCTTGAGTGGCTCAGGACGCCATGCACGATCCAGGCCGAATATCTACCTCACGGGCTGTTCCCCTACACTTCCAACCTTACTGAAGGAGGTATGGGACAGGACACCTGCTACAATGAAACACACATTTCGTTTCACCCACAAATGAAACGCGTATTGTCAAACAAAAACAAGGCATAAAAAAAAGTGTTACACATTAATGCGCCACATTACTGATCGTCTGCTCTATACGCCCCTGACTGTCGTGCTCCCAAACCTGCACAAATTGCCAACGTTCAAAGGGACACGTCGGCAGTAGACTTCACTCATACTTAAGGCCTAGGAAGAGGTTAAATTACTTCCGCACCTATCAATCTCTGGCAGATGTGAGCGGCTGAGGCCTCTTACGCGTGCCACCAAGGGAGCAGTGAATGCCGAAGGTACTGGCCAATTTTCTCCTGGATTAAAATAAACACGTGCAAAGGTGTTTTTCCAAGAACTTCGGCTCCCTCAGCCCAAGTCCTGTCCAAGGCGTGCGCACGAGCTCATTATGAGCAGGTATCCCTCCGCCTGCCCACTGGCATGGCACCAGGGGCATTCCACTGTCAGGAAATACTAAATATCATAATGTGGGCGCATATATATATATATATATATATATACATACATACATACAGGGAGTGCAGAATTATTAGGCAAATGAGTATTTTGACCACATCATCCTCTTTATGCATGTTGTCTTACTCCAAGCTGTATAGGCTCGAAAGCCTACTACCAATTAAGCATATTAGGTGATGTGCATCTCTGTAATGAGAAGGGGTGTGGTCTAATGACATCAACACCCTATATCAGGTGTGCATAATTATTAGGCAACTTCCTTTCCTTTGGCAAAATGGGTCAAAAGAAGGACTTGACAGGCTCAGAAAAGTAAAAAATAGTGAGATATCTTGCAGAGGGATGCAGCACTCTTAAAATTGCAAAGCTTCTGAAGCGTGATCATCGAACAATCAAGCGTTTCATTCAAAATAGTCAACAGGGTTGCTAGAAGCGTGTGGAAAAACCAAGGCGCAAAATAACTGCCCATGAACTGAGAAAAGTCAAGCGTGCAGCTGCCACAATGCCACTTGCCACCAGTTTGGCCATATTTCATCACTGGAGTGCCCAAAAGCACAAGGTGTGCAATACTCAGAGACATGGCCAAGGTAAGAAAGGCTGAAAGACGACCACCACTGAACAAGACACACAAGCTGAAACGTCAAGACTAGGCCAAGAAATATCTCAAGACTGATTTTTCTAAGGTTTTATGGACTGATGAAATGAGAGTGAGTCTTGATGGGCCAGATGGATGGGCCCGTGGCTGGATTGGTAAAGGGCAGAGAGCTCCAGTCCGACTCAGACGCCAGAAAGGTGGAGGTGGAGTACTGGTTTGGGCTGGTATCATCAAAGATGAGCTTGTGGGGCCTTTTCGGGTTGAGGATGGAGTCAAGCTCAACTCCCAGTCCTACTGCCAGTTCCTGGAAGACACCTTCTTCAAGCAGTGGTACAGGAAGAAGTCTGCATCCTTCAAGAAAAACATGATTTTCATGCAGGACAATGCTCCATCACACGCGTCCAAGTACTCCACAGCGTGGCTGGCAAAAAAGGGTATAAAAGAAGGAAATCTAATGACATGGCCTCCTTGTTCACCTGATCTGAACCCCATTGAGAACCTGTGGTCCATCATCAAATGTGAGATTTACAAGGAGGGAAAACAGTACACCTCTCTGAACAGTGTCTGGGAGGCTGTGGTTGCTGCTGCACGCAATGTTGATGGTGAACAGATCAAAACACTGACAGAATCCATGGATGGCAGGCTTTTGAGTGTCCTTGCAAAGAAAGGTGGCTATATTGGTCACTGATTTGTTTTTGTTTTGTTTTTGAATGTCAGAAATGTATATTTGTGAATGTTGAGATGTTATATTGGTTTCACTGGTAATAATAAATAATTGAAATGGGTATATATATTTTTTTGTTAAGTTGCCTAATAATTATGCACAGTAATAGTCACCTGCACACACAGATATCCCCCTAACATAGCTAAAATTAAAAACAAACTAAAAACTACTTCCAAAAATATTCAGCTTTGATATTAATGAGTTTTTTGGGTTCATTGAGAACATGGTTGTTGTTCAATAATAAAATTAATCCTCAAAAATACAACTTGCCTCATAATTCTGCACTCCCTGTACATACATATACACACACAGCTGCGGGGGCCCGCAGATCCTCCAACAAAGTTTCACAAAAACAACTACAAAACAAGCACTGGCTAAACCAAGTCTGCCAGTCAACGCTAGACTTCTTCATTCAACCAAACCAGAAACCAGTATTTAGATGCCGATTCTTAAGGTATCATCTAAGTTGACTTAACAGGGAGTAGGCATTTAGGTCAGTGAAAGGAGTTAGACTGGAGGAGCCACACACACCTAACGTTTAAATGCAGTGTTTGTTCATTGAAATTGGACAAGAAGGACAAGGTGAGCCGGACTCTTTGAGGACAAGGCGATTAGCATATTTTTTGGTTTTAAAAGGCTTGCTTTCCAACCATACTTCCTTCCATAACTGTAGAAGTCGGGACTTGAGATAACACATATACAAAGAAACACCATCTGTGCAGAAGGGTATTTTGCAAGGGGTTGTGCCTACCTCTGCCTATGGATATGCCTAAATCCCAAAAGAAAATGGTTTCATGACCAGAGTCACAAGAAAGGGTGTGATGTAACGTCATGGCCAGTTGCCTCTATCCACATTTAATATTTACTGACACTAATGGATTCTTGCAAAGAACCCATATTCTACCTACATTTGTCAGGCGGAAGGTCCGCTATACCCTAGCAAAGATTGTTCTCCATCAAAAGACGGTCTGACCTCACAGCTGAACAACTGAGACTAGGTCAAGTGTTTGATGTGTTATTAAAGTCCTGTCAATCTTCTTAAAGCCCCGCCAACGCTCTGTGCATCAATCTGGGAAGAAGTTTGTTACCTCTGTTAGGTAGAACCTACGCAATGAAACTGGTATAACATATCACAAGGAATGTTTTTTTTTTTTTTAACGGCGGGCCAATGGTGGTGTTTTGGGAAGTAACGTAAAGACCAGCCTCCTCCTTCATACAAGCACACATATCTGTGGATCGCCTCTCTTAGTAACTATTTTACTATCTCAAACAAACATCTAAATATGGTGAAAGCTCTTGAATATCAGGATCAATTATGTGAGTTACAGATCAGCATCTTCAGAAATGTGAAGATGATTCAAGCCACTGACATTACCTTCTAGACCTTCTCTACACCCTTCCTCTTACATTGGAACCTGACCACTGGTAACACCTCTCCCCTGATGCATATGCACTCTAATTTTGTTGAGCACAAATCCAGCATTTCCACCCCCACCCCCACCAGTGACTGACACCTGCCCAGGCACCTCCGATGGTGTCTAGCAACTGTGCGTGCACAAGGAACAGGCACTTTCCAGTTCTCCCCCACTCCACTCAGGAAACTGTTACTACCCAGACTAAGCACAGACATCTTCTGGAGAAGGATACTGCGCTGACTGACCTCCCTCATAATCCGTATGAGAATCTAATTTCCTAGATTGACTTCCCGCATCCCTTCCAGGGGACAGGCATTGCTGACTGTCCTTCTACATCCCAAAGAGACAGCTCCTTTTCAGACTGACCTCCAACATCCCTCCGGGGATAGCTAATTTTCATACTGACTACAAAAATGTAGGTACAAATTATGCTTTTTATATTGTACATCTGCTCCGGGCATGAACACCATCATAAACAAAATACCAGATATAGATCAGAAGCATTTTTTATAACCCAATCCATGCTTTCAATTTAACAACTCATTTCAGATTACACATTTGGCAACTAACAGTTTCTCTTCCCAGTGCAGTCCCTCCCCTGTCTAAAGAACATGACAATTCATCTTTCTGAAACCATCCTCAGTTGTTCCTATGCCCCCTTCCTTCCAAAATCTACAGCAAAGCTCATATCCAGGAGTCCTTGACTAGCATGCGTCCTCGACATGTGCTCCCAGACAACAATGTGTGCCCCCAGCTCCAGACACACCAAATCAAGGAGGAAATATTTTCCAGTGAAATGTAATCAGCATAAGCATTTGCAATATCATACATGCACTGGGACACAGGAACACGTCCAAAGTACTTTCATGCTGCTGCCATATCACCTTTGCTCTCAGAGCACGAGCTTGACATTCTTGTCCTTAAAGAGACTCGGTCTGATTCTCCCTCCAAGCAACAGCTCGATTTTTGCTACCAGAAACATATTAATTAGTCCCACTTCATTGAATGCACAAACAGGGAGAAGTAGTGGCAATCATACATGGACTCCCTCTTTTAAACTCCCACAGCTCCGACCTTTTCAAAGTCCTCCCCACTGAGAGCTGAAAAACCTCACATCACCCTTCAGACTCCACATTTTGTATCACCCCCTGGAGAAAAATTCCTGTTTTGAAAAATTAGAGACTATAGGGGTCATTCTGACCCTGGCGGTCTTTGACCGCCAGGGCCACGAACGACTGAAGCACCGCCAACAGGCTGGCGGTGCTTCATTGCCCATTCCGACCGCGGCTGTAAAGCCGCGGTCGGAAAACCGGGTCCTGCAGTTTCCCGCCGGATTAGCCCCGGCTGGGCGAATCCTGATTCCGACCCCCTTCCCGCCAGAAACAGGATGGCGGGAACGGGTGTCCTGGGGCCCCTGGGGGCCCCAGTATGCTTTTCACTGTCTGCTTAGCAGACAGTGAAAAGCGCGACGGGTGCAACTGCACCCGTCGCACACCTGCAACACCGCCGGCTCCATTCGGAGCCGGCTTCTGTGTTGCAGGCCTTTTGCCGCTGGGCCGGCGGGCGCCCGCCGGCCCAGCAGGAAAGTCAGAATGGCCCCCGCGGTCTTTTGACCGCGGAGCGGCCAATTGGCGGTCCAAGTTTGGCGGGCGGCAACCGCCGCCCGCCAAACTTGGAATGAGGGCCTATATCCCAATAACTTTCTTTCCTCCTGTGACAATCTCCTTTTCTGGAGACTTTAAACTTCACTGGGTGCAGAACAATGCCATCTATACTTCTAATCATTCCTCATTGATCACTCCCTTCCCTAACACTGACATCTGCCCGCATAAAACAAAGGCTGAACACTAGACATCGTATAAATGTACCTCTGTGGTGTTTGGACAGTGCAAAGCTGGATGTGCTGGGGAAATCTAACCCTGTCAAATTAGACTGGTCTAATCACTACCACACCCATTCACAATCCATCCTCATGAACCCAATTTTTGTGTAAAAATTAAGCATCTTCACTAACTAGCAGGCCTTGAAAAATCTACTCGTCCACTCTCTATGACAAGACAGATTGTATCAGTGTGAGGCATTTTTGGGACCTACTGGCCCATTCTAGTGAGAGAGATGAGCTGGTAAAGAACAGGTGTTCTGTTCACCCAGTAGGTAAATGAGGAATACAGAGGTCTTTAAATCTTGTTTTTATTTTGTGACATTTGTTGTGAATTCAAAAGACAGAGATCAAATGACAGCCTATGTCTTCCTACAAATTGCAGCTTATTTTGTTCTGCAGATTGGTGTTTATTTTTCGGACTGCAAAGTTAGATGATTTTGTCTGACAATGGTCCTTGGATACAGGGAGTGTGAAAGGAAAGACTGTAGAATCTCAGTTTCTTTTCAACACACTACATTTAAATAGCTTGTAAATGAACTGTACACATATTCATAATTATAACAGCAGTTAGGAAAGTAGGAAAGCATATTTTGTTTGTAATTTTGAAGTGTGATGGAAACAAAGCTTATAATAGGAGCAAATCAGAACTTGGTGATGTGCAAAGGATACATATTTGCTGAAAGCAGATTTACACACATTGTATGTTTTATAGTTTTATCAGTAAAACTGCACGTCAGTGGAAAATGTTGTGGCCATTTAAATGGAAAATGTGCTGTCTGTAAATAACAGTGCACTGGCGCATCATGCTTTATTAATATATTTATTAAAAGGGAGAGTTTTTAACCATGAACTGAGAAACATTCCTGCTCCACACTAATGACAATGCTGTTAGTGAACTAAGAGGCAAGTCAAGGCTCATGTATACCCTGCATGTGGGCTAGACTCTTATTGTACATGGAGCTAAAGTCTAACTCAAGCAAAAGAGTTTTTTTGTACAGCGGGTTTGCTGAACGTACATATTTGAAGATGCTTCATGACAAAAAGGTGGCTTGATGAAATAAAATATCTGCCTAGGATCAGACAATTTTAGACATGTTTATGCATCAAAAGTATTTGAGTTAGGTCGAGTAGATTATTCAAGTCACTTGACCTCCATAACATTTTTATGGTTATTTTTAGGCCAGTCTAGAGACATAAAAACATTTACAGGAGCAAACAAGTAGAAATCTGAGAGACTTCTACTACATCTAAACAAACTCTAAGGACTCGCCAAAAGATGGACCACCTACTTGCAGGAACTCAAAATAACCCCTACATTTGTGACATCTGGCAAGGGCCTTGGGATTTGGCAACGTAAGTCCCTCATCTTTGACACTCATGTCAAAACGGCCACTAAAAGTTTGAGACGCCAACCAGAGCTCCTATGCAATATTAAACTCTTCTTCTCCAGAAATACCTTAAATTTGCTGTACAAGGACCAGTAATATCACAGACTGAATATGGTACGGACTTATTCACTGGCCTTCCCAAAACATGCCTTGCACCCTTAGAGTTGTCCTCTACTCTGTAGACGGATCACCCTCCAACTGCAACCCCTGGAATCTCAATCTACAAGAAACAGCCTGGTCTATTCTAACTCGCTTTCCTACCGCTTATAAAAGCGTGACCTAATCGGGAAGAAAAGAGGTCCAAGAAGCCAAACTTTATTCCATCTTAAATATTCAGGCTTCAGGAAGACATCTACCCTCAAAAGATTGTTCTTATGAAATTCACGATGAATTTGGAATGCACTTCCAGTTCACAAAACACTGGATCACACCTTACAAATACCAAAATCTGAAGTGAAAAGCAGCTGTTAACTAAGCTCCACTCGCTCCTCTCTCACAACAACGTGTCTTCCCCTCTCCTCACTCTTCAGTCTACAGATGGGCCATGTTCTCATCCTCTCGGATGCCGCCTCATGTTAGATAATAACCCACGCTTTTACATACTGCATGTCGTTTGCTTGAGATTACTTCAAGAAGACTAATAATGACACCCAAAGAGGCCAACACTAAACTGGTGACAGACAAGAGAGACTTTTTCAACAAGTGGAAAATGTGGTCACCCACGGGAATAGAGAAATACCATTCAGAGCATTTATAGGAAAGTCTCTTCCATCGAGGAGGGTCTTGAAGAATTTAAGGTAAGAGTGGACAAATTAATTGAAATAAAGGGGCTTGACCAGCGACTGATAAAAGCTAAGACTCTGCTACATGACTAGGAACGAAGTACTGAGGCCAAACTGAAATTTCAAAGACTGCACTGTCTCAGTGTTTGTCTGTTTACAAAAGAAGTGGAAACTCTGAACGATTTGGCCATGGACTCTTGGCTGAGAATACTGGGTATTCCACGCTTGCCGGAGGGGAAAACATGGAGGGGTGATTATCCATCTATTACAGTCAGAACGACCGTAGAGTAAGCAATTTCTCCCTGGGAAATCCGCTTAGCAAAATATTTACCAATAAAAGGATTTGTAGGAGGTTACTGGAGGATGAGCGGGCAGGGAACTGTCCCAGAAATGGGCACCCTTCAAAAAGGAGAAGCAGTGACACGTGAGCCTTCTTGGCATGGATGCCTCCCTTTTAGAGGCAATAAAGGGATAGTGTTCCCTAACCTCAGTATGGTGGTGCAAACTAAAAGTAGAGCTCTTCAAAGCATGAAGAAAGATTTGTTGGCGGCTTGGCATGAGGCCTCGTTATGGTTTTCCCGCAAAGCGGAGAGTGCATTTCAAAGGGAAAAGCTACGTGTTTCTTAATCCGCCAGCAGCGAGGGTGTTTGTGGAGACTGAAAGGGCCAGCTGTCCGACCATAAGAGTTGCGAAGGGCTTGAGAATGCAACTCTACTCCCCGGGGCAAGGAGGTTTTGTTGAGATTAAATGCTACTGTGAGGATGGAGAAAATTTGTCTTCATCTTTCTTACTCTATTTTGCTCTCCTTGATCCTTTCTTTCAGTAGAGTTTAAAGTTGCGCAACAATGTGCGCTGAAACGGTTCTATCAGCACATAATCTTGAGATGGTTGTTTTTGGAGATATAAGAGCTTGGTTCTTAAGAGCTTGTGAGGGTGGAAGGTCACTTATTGATCATAGTCTACGCTCAATAAAAATGTTTAAGAAAATTTAAATAATCAATATACTGCTTTATTCTCTTGGATATTACAAAGTGTCGGCCAGTAAAGCCTTGGCCTTACCTCCTAAATCTTAAGCAGTCTAGGATAATGTGAAGTATTGTCCATGTCCTCAGGCAGAAGGCCTCTCTGTTCTGCTTTCACGTCATGAGTGATGCCTGGTTCAGGATTTATTTGTTACTTCTAACCGCAAACGACAGAGCGGAAAGCTACTCCTCTTTTGGTTTTTCTTTTTACTACTAACTCAGGTCTGAATCAGCACCTCCCCCCCACCTCTAAAATGAGGCTCATGCATCTACCAAAAACATATCAGAATCATTACATCAATGGGAACTCTTTGGTCACCCTGAAACAGTTAACGACAGCCCCTTAAGCCTCCCTCTGCCTGGCACCCTCCAACAAACAATGCCTTTGGCATTTACTGTGAAATCTGCACTAACAAATAATCCAACCATGGATTGCTGGTGCACTCGCGTGATTTCAGAACATGGTTTATGTCACGCAAAATGTCCACCAAATGGATCCTTCAGAAAGATCACTGGGGAAAACAGCAGAACACATTTTTATGATGAGGAAATAGTTTCCAAAGGGAATCAGACAATTCCCCTTCTGCCTTGAGCTCTGCTTTACTGCCTCTCTTGACAGCCTGATCATGGTAACAGACAATCTTAGCAGTATGGATACTCAGCCCACCTTTCCTCTAAGAACCCACATGCATTGCTTGTCTTTTTCATCCCTTAAGAGTATTCTCCAGGCTTAAAGTACTAGGCTGTTTGGGCAAATAAATCCAAGCTTCTACAGAAAGCTTCCTTATTACAGTGCTATGCACATCACACTGTGGACATCATGGTCTCTGGGAAGATTGTTAAAATTATATGTATAATAATTAATGAAAAAGAACATCAATGGAGATTAAGTTGTAACATCAACAAAAAGCTAGGAAAGGTCATAATTAACCTGTATGCTAGTGAATTCATTAGTCAGTGGAAAAGGTTGCAGATGCCAGGGTACAAATTAATATATGTGACAAGAATATTATATTTTATTCAATTCGATTAACATATCATGTATTCAGTAAGTCAATCAATTAATCAAGTTTATAAAGCTCTACTCTTCTCCTCTATTGGTATCCGGGCACTAAGGTTTTGCTGGTCTCAGTCGAAAAGCCAGATCTTGAGTCCTCTTCTGAATTACGCCAGGGAGGGTGATGTTCGTAGGTGGAGGGGATGGTCGTTCCAGGCCTTCACGGTGAGGCAGGAGAAGGTGTGATCTCTGCTGTGGCTGCGACAAATGCAGGGGTGTGTGAGTAAAGTAGAGATAGGTGGAGAGCAGGTGTCTGCAGGTTGGTGGAAGTTAATGCGGTGGTTGATGTATGCTGGTCCTTGGTCATGCAGTGCTCTGTAGCAGTGTGTCAGAAGCCTAAACTGGCATCTCTTCAGGACGGGGAGCTAGTGGAGGTTCTTGAAGTGGGGGTTGTGTGCGTACATTTGGGAAGGTTGAGGATGAGTTTGGCTGCTCTGTTCTGTATGGTCTAAAGTCTCTTGAGGAGTTGGGTAGTGATGCCGGAGCAGAGCGCGTTCTCGTAGTCGAGCCGGCTGGTGACGAGGGTCTGGGTGACTGTTTTCCTGGAGTTGACAGGTGGTCCATCTGAAGATATTTCGGAGCATGCGGAGGGTATGGAAGCAGAAGGAGGTGACTGCGCTGATCTGGCACTTAATTTATGAGTTTCCTGTTGAGGATTATGCCAAGGTTAAAGTGTGGTCTGTAGGTGTGGGGGTGAGTCCGAGCTCAGAGGGCCACCACCTGTTGTCCCACGGGGAGGCGTTGTTCCCGTGGATCAGCACTTCAGTCTTGTACATGTTGAGCTTCAGGCAGATGGTCCTCATCCAGTTGACGGAACAGGCCATGGCACTGCAGAAGATTGTTATGGTGGAGGAGGGGTCTTCAGAGAGCGAGAGGATGCGTTGTATGTCTTCTGTGTAGTATATGATGTTGAGTCCTTGGGTTCTGATATCTGTGAGGGGTGTCATGTAGGTGTTGAGGGACAATCCTTGGAGGATGCCACAGACGACAGTCTTGGGTTCTGAGGTGAAGGGTGGCAGGCAGATTCTCTACTCGTTCTGTGAGGAAGGATGCAATCCAACTGAGGGCCCTCCCCTAGATGCCAATGTAGTTGAGTCTGTTCATGAGAGTGTGGTGGGATACGGTGCTGAATGCTGCTGAGAGGTCAAGGATGATTAGGGCTGCTGTTTCGCTGTGGTCGAGGAGGGATCTGATGTCGTCAGTGGCAGTGATCAGGGCTGTCTCGGTGCTGTGGTTGTGTTCCTCTAGGTGTGTGGTGAGCTGGTGGTTGATGGCCTTCTCAAGGACCTTGGCAGGGTATGGAAGCAGCAAGAGGGGGCGGTAATTCTTTAGTTTGTTGGGGTGGGGGTTTGGAGGGGAAGCAGAGAGTTTCTTCAGGAGAGTTCTGATCTTTACGTGTTTCCATCTGTCGGGAAAGGCCACTGTGGTGATGGAGGCACTAAAGATGTGGGTGAGTTCTGTACTGATTTCTTGGGTTCTGAGGTAGAAGAAATGCTGGTAGCAGGGGTCCGTGGGTGCTCCGGAGAGGATGGAGGACATGAGGGCTGTAGTGTTGTGAGTGGATCCCAAGAGGTGTTCGAGTGGGTGGTTTCCGTGGGTGCGGTGAGGTTGTTGAAGTCGACTTTGGTGGGTTGGGGGATGAAGTTGTTGTTGAAGTCGACTTTGGTGGGTTGGGGGATGAAGTTGTTGTAGATGGTGGCTATCTTGCTGTGGAAGTAGTCCAGCAAGGTGTTGCAAAGTTCTTGGGAAGGGCAGACTGTGTTCTTGGTGACTGATGGGCAGGATAACACCCTGACTATGTTGAAGAGTTCCTTTGTGCGTTTGGCTGGTCATCCAGCCAGAGATGTTCTGGATGGCCTGCTCCAGGTCTGACGCATCATTGGGCTGGATGGTGTGGAGGGCCTGTGTCCACTAGGTCTCTCTGTTACTTTGGTCCAGCAGCAGTGAGAGGAGCTAGGGGGATTGGTCGTAGTGCCCAGGGAACTATGATGGTGAAATGGACGATGGGGTAGTCGGTCCAGGTGAGTTTGGGGACATGGCTGTACTAGATACTGTCACTAGATGTGAAGATTGGGTCCAGCATGTGTCCAGCGCCATGTGTGGGGTCTGTGACCAGTTGGGTGAGGCCAATGTTGCTCTTGTTTTCCAGGAGATTGTGGAGTTGATGACATTGGGGTTGTCGGGTCCAGGGTGTGACCAGCGCAGTGTGTGGGGTCTTTGACCAGTTGGATCAGGCCAATCTTGCTCATGTTCTCCAGGAGATTGGTGGAGTTGGTGTTGTTTGAGTCGTCAAGGTGGAAGTCAAGGTTCCCGAGTAGGATGTAGTGCTTGGAGTCCATGGCTAGCAGGGCAGTGAATTCGGAGATGGCATCACAGCATGCGGTCCCAGGGGTCTGTAGGCAAGGGTGCCTCTAATGGTTGTCCTGGTGTCAGTCTGGATTGGAAGTTCAGGTGTTCCATGATTGTTGTGGCGCTGTCTTCAGTGGCGGTGCATATGATAGTTTAGCTACAAGATTTTATGTAACATTTTACTTGTCTGCAGGCTATAAGTCAGTGTGATTACAATCACCCCTTAAATGTGGATTGACTTTAATGTATACTTTTCCAAATACGAGTAAGGCCTACTGCCTTTGTCGTAACCTTTCATGATAAATAGATCAGACTTATGCAATCTGACAAATGTTTTCCCATTGAAACAATCAGGCACATAGCCTTGGCTTGTCATCATAACCAACACAGGCCCACTCCATGGCACGTAAACTGGCAAACATCAGACATACAGTTATAAAAGTACAAGTAGGCCCAAAGTTACACTTGACCACACTATACAGAATGTCCCTCAAGACGGCCTAACAATGATTATCAAGTTTGCCTACTATGTTAATCTGTAAGAGTCCGTGTAACAAATACCTGTTTACAGCCTTTAGCACTATGTAATATTAGTCTACTGCTAAAACCCTACTGGCTTTAACAAATGCTTTCCACAATGAATAAGACAGGCCTACAACCCATGTTGTAACTTTTCATAGTAAATAGGCTAGGCTTAAGGAATCTGACAACTTCAACTTATTTTCCTAGTCAACCAGTACAGCCTATAGCCTTTATCACTGGCTTATCACTACAATCAACTATAACCACCTTAAGGCTACAAAGCAAAAAAACAATAAAACTAGAATCTACCCAATCAAATGTTTCAGTCAAGGCAATCAACAAGTAGGCAGAGGCAGAGGCCCTCTCTATCGTTAGATTTGTTTTTTTTTAAATTATTTTTCTGTTGATTTTATAAGGTTTGGGTAAACTAAAAATGAATGGTATTATTGTGGCTTCTCAACACTAATCTCAACCCTCAGAGGCTTGTGGAATACAAAACTCTCCTATGCTGAATATACGCCGCTGAACATCCAATAGGACAACCGGACCCCAGTATTTCACCCAACGCTTTAGGTCAGCTTGAGGCCAATCCTGTGGTGGATGGGGTGTAATTTCATTCAGTTTTGCTAATAGGACGTGGCTAATGCTAACTGCTCTGTGCTGGCTAAGTATGAAAACCTCTATGTTTCCATCAGGTCCCTCTGCTCACAACCAACCATTGGATAGGCCACAAGGAAGGAGGTGCCATTATTGGTTCACACCCTTGTTTGATTTCTTAAAATAAAAAAGTTAAAAAAATAATAATACTGGGGCTGATTCACAAAGACATTTTTGAGAATGGGAAGTTGCGCTACAGAAGTACTCTTTTGCACACTCCTACATGCTTTGGTGAACTGTCCCCAATAAGTTCAAAGTAACAACCTTTTTTTTTCCCCCACATCCAGTTCGGTTAAATGCCAAGGTCTGAAGTACACAGATGTATAGGGTGCTTTCCCCCACCTCCCTACACTGCCTTTCTTTTTCAAGGATGTGGAATTCCTATCACCCGCAGCCCGGGCCATACTGTTTGGGGTCAATGGCAACAAGTTTTCATGTTTATTTTGTCCTTGGGACAAGTAGGCCCAATCCCTTGCAGCAAAAACCCTTTGGCTGCCAGTTTACATAGAAGGGAACAGTCTGCAATGGGGGTAATATGTGTGTGCATAAGTTAATGCTGTTCAAAATTGTATTTATGGTTCATTAACGAAAAGCCTTCATTATTAGGGTGAGCATTGTAAATAAACGTTTTAAGGTTACTCTGCAATACTGACAGTGGTTCCAGTAAAAAAAAAAAAAGTGTAATCACAAATTTGAGATGCAAATGTTTGCAGACGCTTGTAAGCAAGAGTGATGATTCTTTGGTTTCAAAAGAAAATGTTCAGAAACAAATGCAAGTAGGAAAAAAACGCTTCGCTACAATGACATTTTAGGTGCTAATTCTTTGAAGCGCCATTTAGTAAAATGTGTTGATGTATGCTAGTATTTCCCCAAAAATATTCCTAATGGAAAATCAGTGTAACCATTTTCAACAAGATTATGGGAAGCATGAAAATAAACAAGCACTGGCAATCCAACCGATCTGACATGTTTTGTGAGTCTTTTGGTTTTGTCAATGCATGTCTTGTTTTGACATGGCTTTTGTAACACTTTGTTGTTGTGGGAGCTGCCCAAAACATTTTTTGGTCTCAAAAAGCACACATTGCCACCAGTGGTGTAACATAGGCCCGAAGCCCCCCTCCAAGGAGCCCCTTCAGAGCAGCACCTGTCCTGAGTGAGTCTGGAGGGGGGCCCGCCAAGTTCTTTACAGGGGGGCCCCCCTCCAGTTTTGTTATGCCACTGATTATCACAGTAGTTCCTGCCACTGAACAAAACTTCTTTGGGTGCCAATATGCTCCTTGTGGAAGAGCAGAACCTGATCACTCACAGTAAAGCCAGTCGATAGAGAGAGAAATAGAAGTTTAATAAAAAAACAAAATGTCTTTGTTAATGCCAGACCTAATTAGGGACCCAGTTCTTAAAGAAAGTCACAAAAGTGCACCCATGGTATACGTCTTTGAATCAGTGACTTTCATGAATTCACAAGAGCTTACAGAAGTAGTCCAGGAAATCGCACTCCTAGAAAGTATTTGTGAACTGTATTTTAGCACAGCAAATATACATGTGTAGGTTTGCTCAAGTGAAAATCTATTGAGCGTTTACAAGTTCACTTTCCCTCCAACCGCTTTTGTCCCAACCCTGAAAGAACTTTCACTTCTGCCATTGTCAGGAGTAAATTTCCAACCTTTCTCATTATGGGAAAAGATTAGAGTAGAGCTGGTGAAAATCCTTAAAACATGCAAGTTAGTAGGTTTGCAGACTCAAAGGCATTCCAGCTCTGGAACTTTTGCTTACTGCTTTCTCCAGCCCCAGTATGTAGATCTGCGGAAAGGTGGCAAAATTAGGAAATTGCTATGGTAGGGACTGAAATTGCAAGTATTCAAACCCTACTATAGTAGTAGCCCTGGCATGATCATGGAGGATATTATCAGAGCTCTTACATAATGAGATTGCTGTCAAAATTTGTCGCCACACTAAATGGCACCAAAGGGACAAGTAGATTTTTTTTACAGGACAAGTAGATTTAAGAAGCAACCTGTCCTATGGACAAGTAGTTATTTTATTAAATTCCACATCCCTGGTTTTTATTCCATTGCTGAAGTTTCATCTCCCTTTCAAACTGATCTCGCCTTTCTCTTTCTCCTCTTTTCTCCATGTTCTGTCTTCTTCTCTCCTTTTCTGGGACAAATTCGGACGATGAAAAATAAGTATGGCCATCTAGCACCAGCACAAACTCAACACTCAGTCCCAGACTTTGGAACACGCTCCCTCTACTAATCTGGAATATTGAAAAGTCCTCAAAACTGTTTCGTCTGGTCACTCTGCAAGTGCTCGCTCGTGTCTCATCTGGCTCTCTGTGATGTATCTGTGCCAAAAAGCCATTTGTGATTTAGGCTGCGATTAATGAGAAATAAAATCAAAATCATCGAATCAGTGATGATCAGTGGTGCAATGCAATGTCTAATGGACTTATGCGCGGGTACCATGTGAACCTATCTTGAGAGTGTACGTGCTTATGTGACAGCAGGCAGTGGTTTGAATAGCAGGTGCTGTTAGTCACTCTAGTCCTGTGGTTTACGCAACCTTCATTGTTCAACAGAGGGTAGATTTACTTCTTCTTCATCTCTTATGGATACGAGGACATCTCTGCAGCAGAGCTGGCCTGATTCCTAGTCATTATTTAAAGAAAAGTTGTTTCAGTTTATCTAATTGGTTCTTGTTATGCCTGCATGCAACTGAGACAATGTGGCTTCACTAACAAGTCGCGCTGAATCAGCTCCCTGCCTTTGCGGCCTTCCCTAAGCCCTGGAGGCATACCTCTTCGGCTAATCCTTTCCCCAGTGTCTCTGACTCCACTGCTTCTGGCACACACTGCTTGTGAAATTGCCCGGTTAATCACTGGTAATTTTCATTACGCCAAGACCATGTCTTCCTCGTATGAGTTTCTCTCTTTACCTGCAAAACCTAAGTACCAAACTTGACTATTCCTCCCCAGGCCAGGATGGCCCCCATTAAAAGGTAATACAAATACTTCACTTCCTGGGGAGGACTTCCTGAATTCATAAAGCCTGGAAAGAAAGCAGTTGAAACAGTGAGAGGTGGCCAGGAACTCAGAACTGTGACAAGAAAAACATTGACTCGGAGTAATGAAAATTACCAGTGAGTAACCAGGCATTACCGCCTCGTTTGTCTTCCTCTGATAGTTCTCATGTATGGGTACGTACCCAAGCCATACAACTGATTTCGTAAACAAATCACAAGTAAAACAGGGCAGTGAAATTGAAGAAGTTTAATGCAATGACCCAAAAACACAATTTTGCAGAAGGACCCACAGAACCCAACACAGGAGAACCAAAGTCAGAGGACACTTCACTGCCCAGGTATAAACGATAATGGACCATAAAAGTACGAGGCAAAGCACAAGTGGCAGCAGAGCAAATGTCAAGAATGGAAGCCCCCTTAAAACCACCCAGGAGACAGAAACACTCCTAGTAGACTGCCCAGGGCAAGAGTCTAGGACAGACTGGGCAGACAAAGAATAGGACTCAGAAATAGCCAACTTAATCCAACGGAGTAAAGTAGAGAGAAAGTCTGGGACCCCTTTCAGCCAGACCATGAGAGAAAAAAAAAAAATCAGTCTTGCGAAACCCAGCAGTGAGCTGCAAGTACACCGAAAGCACACAATGCACATCCAAGGAATGCAATTGCAACTCCTCATCAGACACCTGACAGGGACAAAAGGTAGGCAAAACAATATCAGAGTCCAAATGAATTGAGGAAACCACTTTAGAGAGAAAGACTGGATTAGGATGAAGCACCCCCTTGGCCAGAAAAAATGAAGAAAAGGAGGGGAGGACAGCAAAGACCCTATCGCCCCCACCCATCCCCCAGAGGAAACAGCCACCAGAAAAAAACCTTGGCTGAAAGAACTTAAAGTCCGCAGACTCCAGAGGCTCCATGCGAACACCGCAGAACCAAAGGCAAATCATAAGGGAGGTACAGGGGAATTTACCACAGGACACTGCAGAAAACAACTTCACAGCAAGTGAGCCACCAGAGGAGCAACAGACAAAACACCAGCCCCCTGATAAGACTGAGCAGCCATCTTCTGACTACGGAGAGTAGAGAAAGCCAAACCCAGCTGGAAACCGTACCGAAGGAACTCCAACACTGCTGGCGGGTCACAAGAAAGAAGTTCTTTTTAGGAACAGTGGGCTCAGCTTGATTGTCACAAGAAAAAGGTGACAAACCCTGATCCTGACACCAAATGGCAAATTCTGCCAATGACGGGCATAAGATTTAAGGTTAGATGGTCCCCAGACTGCTGGATCAATGTTGCAACATCCAAAGAACATCCTCGAGCTAAGAGGGACTGCCGTTCAAGTGCCAAACCGCAAGTCGCAACCTCTGAAGAGTGTCCAGAGAACAAAGCAGCTGACGGAGCAGGGACTGATGGACTGGCAAAACCCAATGGCGATTGACCGAGAAATGCATAAGACAAGGGAACCAAGGTCGCCTCACCCAAGCCAGGGCAACCAACAGAATTTCCACCTGGTCCTCAACCATTTTCTAAACTACCCAAGGGAGAAGAGGGTTGGGGGGAAACAATAAAGGAGATCCCTGCACCAGGGAATGGACAGAGCATCCACAGCCTAAGCTCGGGATGGAACCAGACAGCAAAGTGGTGAAAAAGTTCTTTCTGCTCGGTGACAAATAAATCCAGCCACATGTGACTGAACCGAGACAGAATGGACTGAAATGTTGCCAGATCCAGACACATCGTAATAGAAGATGGAAACCTCCGACTCAGAGAATCGGCAGCCCCATTCTCCCTCCTTAGAAGATAGACTACCAAGAGAGACAGGAATTTGAATTCAGCCCACAGACAAATGCTCCAGAAAAGAAGAAACAGAGCTGGACACATGCTGCCCTGCTGAGTCAGACAGGAATGGACAATCTGATTGTCCGTCCGCAGACACAACACAGTCTACAACAACAGGGGACAGAAAACAGAAAAGCCTTTGGGTCAGCTGCCAGCTCCTTGATGAACAAGGGGATGCAGCTGCAACCTCCCCCAAGGGACAAGGGACAATATAGGGGACATCTCCCCCTGAATGCGAAGCCACATCCGAGCCAAAGGGCGAAGGAGAGGGGACAAATGGGAACAGAGACAAACAACATTCCTCCGACACAAAAACCTTCCCCAAGTCCATCCTGAAACTGGCCCCAATGAAGAGGCGATCTTGGGGTGGCTGGATCCAGGACTTCTTCCAGTTGATCACAAAGCTTTACTCCTGCAACATAGTGGTCACACGGAGAACCTCCATCTGGGCCCTGGAAAAAGAAGAGGAAATGAGCTAGCAACAAACACCACCAACGCTGTCAAGAGGTTGCGGGACACAGACCGACACAGGAACTAACTTCCTGATTAAGTCGGTCTGGAAACCATGACGATGGTGGAGCAGGCCAAGCGCACCCCGCCCAAAAAGTACAGGCGAAACTACAAAGAAGCGCTGCATCCGCAAAGCAGAGGTGCCATTTTGAGATCAGGCAGACGCCACAGGTCTTCTGGTTGCATAAAACAAACATACCGGGCAGTGTAGGAAGTGCCACGCACCCTGCACCAAAGTCCTTAAAATACCAAAAGGATACAAGGGGCATTAATAAAAATAAAACACATAAAAAAACATCCTCAAGACCGTCTCAAACCGCCCAATTGGCCACAGACACCCCCTGTGGTCTTGCATGCCGCACATATGAGTGCAACCACCAAAAACCAAACACACAAACTGCTATAACAAGCTTGAACAAAAGAAAAGAAACGTAAACAAAAACATACCTGTAGCCAAGATGGCAATCGGCTCCAGAAAAAAGAAACAGGAAGTCCTCCCCAGGAAGTGAGTTATTTGTTTTACCTTTTAAAGGGAGTCATCTTGGATTGGGGAGGAATAATCAAGTTTGGTAATTAGGTTTTGCAGGTGAAGGGATAAACTCACCAGTGAGGACTGAGCGAGGAAGACGGACGAGGAGGGAATGGCAAATTACAATGGTAAAACGTGGGAGGATCTGGTGGTTAGGTCTTTGGTCTGTTCTGATTTTTTTCTTCAACAGAATGTCTGTTAAACAAGCTTCAAAATGCTCCAAGTGTTTGAAACTACAGTGGCATTTGGAGTACAGATGCAATTTGTTTAGCGCTCATTAGAGTTTAGAGGCAAGGAAAGACGCCGACTTCTGTTCTTCTACGGATTTATGCACTGTGAACAGGGCCATTGCACGTAGTTGCCTTCCACACAGTCATAAAATGGAGTAAAAGTGCCACAAATTGTCTCAAAAGGGCATTATTGCTATGAAAGGTGGAGCACTCAAATAAGAAAATGTCAATTTGCTTGTGACTCCAAATTCCATGCACCAGACCCATTCCAGTGGACAACTGTCCACATCTACTCCTGGTATCCCCGATGAATTCTAAAACTCAGATAACACATATTCACTTCTTTTACTTTCTTTCTTGTTTATCAGTTCCTAAATCCCGACATTGCTTGATGGATTCATCAGAACAGCACAACCAGTTGCCAACTTTCATGTGTAACTCATCCAGTCCTTCAGCCCAGGTTTTGTCTCTGCAATCTCGGCTTTGTATTCCTATGTATCTCACTCTACTCATAGAACCAGTACACTTTCTGACGGTGAAACAGAGTCAGACTCCCGCCTTTCCTGTCAAAACCTATGGTGATCAGCTGCAGAGTTCCACAGGGCTCCCCGCTGAGCCCCAAACTCTTCAACATTTACATGGCCCCGGTCGCATCCATCATCAGGAACCACGGACTGAACATTGTCTCCTATGCTAATGACACCCAGCTGATCATCTCACTTACTGAAAACCATACAACTGCCAAGAAACATTTCCACAACAGGATGGAAGCTGTCGCCGCATGGATCAGGCAGAGCTTCCTCAAGCTCAACTCTGGCAAGACTGAGATTCTCATCCTGGGACCCTTCACATTAGCATGCTACCCTCGGCAACCTTCGCTTTATCCTGGATTCGTCTTTCACCATGACCCGCCAAGTCAACTCGGCTGCATCCTCCTGTTTTCACACACTCATTCTCCAGAAGATCTTCAAATGGATCCCAACACCTGTAGCAAAACCGTAACCCACTCCCTGGACGCCAGCAGACTCGACTATGGCAACGTCCTTAACGCCGGCACCACCCAGAGGAACCTGAAGAAACTACAGCACATCCAAAACACCTCCATCAGACTCATCCTGGATGTCCCCTGCCGCAAACACATCACCAAACACCAAAGAGAACTCCACTGGCTTCCTGTCGAGAAAAGGATCAACTTCAAACTCCTCATCCACGCATACAAGGCTCTACACGACCTAGGATCCTCCTACCTCAACCACTGCATCATCTTTTACTCCCCTGCCAGACCTCTCCGCTCAACAGACACTAGCCACAGTACCACACATACAGAAGACCTGGGCTGGAGCAAGCTCCCTTGCCTACCTTGCGGCAAAAAGATGGAACACCTTGTCTCTTCACCCCAGGCAGTCACCATCGTTGCCTCAATTCAGGAAGGCCCTTACGACCTGGCTCTTCAACTGAAGCACAAAGAACCGACCCCCTCAGCACCCCGAGACCCTTATGGGTGAGTATTTGCGCTCTATGAATTATGACTGATTGATTGATACAATTGAAAGCTCTGACCTTGTGTGTGCTCCTAAATTCACAGAGTTGTACCAAACTGCACACAAGAGACGTAGTAACCCACTACATATACTGGTGTGTAATCAACAGTAGCAAAACATCCCAGCCTGGTGAATCAGCAGAAGTGGGGATCACCTCTATGTGACTACCACCTATATATCTAGCGGCTGTGTATCTGTACCTTCGTGACTGCTGGTATTGTACCTAGCAGCTATACTGCTGTACCCTCCTGACTAGCAGCTATATATCTGTACCTTTCTGACTGCTAGTATTATAAACTAGCGGCCACATATCTGTACCCTCCTGGGTGCCAACTTTGTAGTAGTGGATATATATCTGTACTCTCCTGACTGCTAGTGCTGTAACAAGCAGCTATGTATCTGTACTTTTCTGACTGCTAGTATTGCTAATTAGCGGGTACATATCTGTACCCCACTAACTACTAACTTTGTAAGTAGTGGCTATATATCTGTACCCTCCTGACTGCTAGCGCTGTAACTAGCAGCAATATATCTGTACGCCACTGACTGCTAGCACTGTAACTAGCAGCTATACATCTGTATCCTCCGGACTGCTACACTCTAATAGGCAGCTATGTATCTGTTACTTCCTGTCTACAAACATTGTAACTTGTGGCTATTTATCTGTACCCTCCTAACTACTATTATTTTAAACTAGCGACTATATATCTGCACCCTCCTGACTGCTAGTAGTGTAACTAGCGTCTACATATCTGTACACCTCTGACTGCTAATTCTGTAAGTAGTGGCTATGTATCTGTACCCTCCTGACTGTAACACTGTACCTAGCGGCTACATATCTGTATCCTCCAGACTGCTACCACAGTACCTATCAGCTATTAGTACTCTCCAGAATGCTAGCACTGTAAGTAACAGTTCTACATCTGTACCCCTCTGACTGAGAACTGTGTAAGCAGTGGCTACATATCTGTACCCTCAAACCTACTAGGACGGTTGGTATCAGCTCTCCCTCAGTACCCTCCAGAATTCAGTACTGTGTGGAGCAGTTATATATCTGTACGCTCCTGACTACTAGCAGACTCACCTGTGTTTAATGAACACTACCAGTCACCTCCAGTGTATAGGTCATTGGCACAGGTTGGTGTAACCAGGCGCCAGGCATCCGTGTGTGTAACCAGCAGCAGTGACGACCTGGTTGCTATGGCACCAGGGGAACGCCAAAGTGGGTCATTCTTTTCGCTGATGGTCACCATGGGGCCCTGGCCATTGAAAGCAAGGGCACACAGGAGGGGCTCGGGGGACTGCAGTCAGCCTGCACAGTGCAGAGAAGCCACAGCTATATAAATCGTGACCTCCTTCTTGGATAACCTGAAAGCATCGATTCCTTCCCGTAGATTAAGGAGCTTTAAAAGGGCGCTAGTCTGCCACTGCCACGTCATCGAAAGTACAGCCACAGCAGCTGCCGTATCTAGATTGGCAAATAAAAATCTGATTTTCTTGTGCTCTGTTCCTTTGATAACAAGTGGACCTTCACTGCTTGTTCAAATACACCAATACTCAAACACAACAGTCCCAATGACAATAAATAAATATGCCCCCATCACCCACACACCCGTAGTTCAAGTACCAAAAAATGTACACACGTGTGACTGTCATACAAGTGACCAGCTGAGGCCTCCTGCTGGATGAGGCCTCTCTTTCCTCCCTGATTTCATCTGAACATGCTCTGATTGCTGAAAGGGGGATAGTTATTCCACACTCTTACAGAGCTTTCTAAGCCTCAGAACGGGAGCTGTGTCTTCACTATAATAGACCTACACATGCTGTATCTTCTCCAAACCCACCCCAGTAATCCAAAATAAAACAGTGCATTTCTAATCTTTTAGAAGCCATGGCAGGAAGTAAATGACACACAGGGCCTGTCTCCTCCTCACCAAGCTCAATGTTTTCGAGAACAGAGGTGATTGTCCATTGTTTGCCAGTCTGTTTTTCTAGGATTAAATGATGTTTCTGCCATCCTAACCATGTTTCCCAACTAATAAATAGCGTAAAGCTCCTTTGGCATTTGGTTACTGGAAGATAATATCTTTTTGGGTTTGGAGTGTTTTGGAGAATGCACAATGTTTAAATTATCTGCACCAAGTCTGGTGTGTCTTGGTCAATGCACAAAGTGTACCTTCTCTTCTCCAGGTTTGATGTGTCCTGAAGAAAACATGTGTATTCTCTTCAGGTTTGGTGAATTTTGAAAATGCACCATGTGGATATTATCTTCTTGAGGTTTGGTGTGTCTCGCAGAACGCAAAACGTGTACATTCTCTTCTTGAAGTTTCCTGTGTGTTGGAGAATGCACATCGAACACATGCTTTTTTCCAGGCTTGGTATGTCTTGCAGACTGCACACAGATTACATTCTCTTCTCCAGGTTTGTTGTGTCTTGCAGAATTCACAACGTGTGCATTCATTTCTCCAGGTTTGATGTGTCTTGCTGAACAGGCAATGTATATATTCTCTAAGTTTGGAGTATTTCTTTTTAACTGTACCAAGTTACTTGCGGTGGCTTTTGGTCCGAGCGCCACATTATGACCACGGTGGTCGTGCCGCAGTCGGACCGCCTGCACTGCCAGGATTAGTTGTCCACGCAGTCTGGCGGTTGTGGTGGTCCTAATCTGCCAGGGCAGCGCTGCCTTGGGAATACGACTTCATTCTCCGCCAGCAATTTCATGACAGTAACACCGCCATGAAAAGGCTGGCGGAAAACAGGTGCAGGGGGCCACAGAGGGGGCCCTGCACTTGGCATGGGCAGTGCAGGGTTCCCCCTGGCCAGCACCATCGCAAAGCAGACAGTGACATTGCTAGGGTGCTGGTGCACCCTGCATCCTACAGCATTGCCGCTGGCTCCATTACGAGCCGGAGACAATGCTTTAAGGTGTTTCCAGCGAGGCCTAGCGGGAAACTCAAATGGGCCCGACGGGGAGGTAGCCACTATGGCTGCAACCTCCCCGTCGGAAGATCGGCAGATGGGCAAAACCATCAGCAAAACTTTTAATCAGGCCCCAAGTCTGTTCTCAACTTCAGTTTTGATTAGGTTTGGAAAAAGGGCCATGTGTATATTATCTTCTCCAGATTAAGGTGTGCCTTGGGGAATGCACAACTTGTAATGCTATTCGCCAAGTTTGTTGTGTTTTAAAGAATGTATAACGTATACATTCTCTTCTCCTGGTTGGGGGTGTCTTAGAGATTGCACAACATTTACATTCTAGTCTCCTGGTTTGGTATTAGATGACACAGTGCTCACTCTCTTCTCTAGGTCTGTGTATAATATTTTCTCCAGGTGTGGTGTGTCTTGGAGGATAGACAATGTGTCTACTCCCTTCTTCAGGTTAGATGTGTCTTGAGAATGGACAGAATGTATAATCTGTACTTCAGTTTTGGTCAGGTTTGGAGCATGGACCATGTGTATATTATCTTATCCAAATCTGGAATGTCTTGGACAATGCACAACATGAATATTCTCTTCTCTAGTTTTGGTGAGCTTTGGAAAAAGGACCATGTGTGTATTCTATTTTCTAGTTGTGAGTTTTGTAAAATGGACCTTATGTACATTATCTTCTGAAGCTATATTCTCTTCCCCAAGAACAGAGTGTCTTGGAGAATGCACAACATGTACCTTCTTTTCTCCAGGACTTGTGAACTTTGAAGAATCCACACTGTGTACATTCTCTTCTCCAGGTTAGGGGAGCTTGCAGAATGCACAGCATGTACATTCTCCAGGGTTAATGTGCCTTGCAGGACAGACAATGTGTATAGTCTCTTAAAGCTTGTTGAGTTTTGGAAATGGACATTGATTATATTATCTTCTCCTGGTACGCTCTTTTCCCCACGACTAGAACGTCTCGGAGAATGCACAACATGTGACTTGCAGGACAGACAATAGATAATGTGATTATTCTCTTCTTCAGGTTTGTTGTTCTGTGGAGATTGGCTAATGGCAGGGTATCAACTCCAGGCTATATCATCACACATAAATGAAAGATCACATTGCTGACTTTAGTTGCTGTTTGATTAAAAAGATTTATATATCTGCAGGCTTCAATCTCTCACTAATATTTGAAAATCTCTGGGATGTCCCTAGAGATCAGCAGACGTGCAAGGCAAGCACGTTGGAGTAAAGGCTTGCAAGGAAATGTGACAGGAAAGCAGAAAGGGTGGAGCAAACAATGTCGCTCAACACAATACAAGACATTAAATGAAGGTTCTCACCCTCTTGAGAAGTGCTGGGTCAAAGTGTAGTCGTCTTGCTAACAAACGCTGTGCTCAGTCTTTGAGCAAACAGATGTGACGGTAAGCAGGAAGGGCCGCGCTTACCATTTACGATGCAACAACTCGAGCAAAATGGAGCTTTATTCAGAACATTAACCGTCTGACTGGCTCTGCGTGAATTTAATGGTTTGCAGTTAGCTCAGCAGGACAAGCTTCAATGTGATACAGTGCTACAGGACATTGGATGTATCCTGTGTTGCTGCGCTGAAAAGTGAAGCAGCAGAGATCTCTCACTGCCAACAGAGCCCAGTGTCTGTGGCAACAGAAATTGAAAACCAAGGGCAGGATTTGCCTGGAGGTCCTTAGCTGACCCTGGAAAAATGATCTTGGCTCATGCAGACGCTTGACTTCACCAAAGCCAAAACTGTACAAGAACAGATGTCAACTGCTGCGGTAAATAAGTGTTGCAGATACTTTCCAGTCCTTGAGCGAATATACACATTGTCTGTCCTGCAAGACATAACTTCTGGATAATGTACGAGCTGGACATTCGCTAAGACACATCACCTTGGAGGCGAGAATGTAAATACTGTGCATGCTGAAAGACACATCAAACCTCGAGAAGAGAAGTGTACATGTTGTGGATTCTCCACGACACACCAAACCCGGAGAAGAGAATGTAAGCAGTGTGAATTCGTCAAAGCACACCAGTCCTGGAGAAGAGAAAGTACATGTTGTGTATTCTCCAAGACATTCCAGTCGGGGGAAAGAGAGTTTACCTGGGAAAGATCATATACAAAAGGTCCATTTCCAAAGCTCAACAAACCTTAAGAGAATATACACATTGTCCGTTCTGCAAGGTGCTTAAACCTAGTGAATGTACCAGTCCTGGTTTCAGAAGTCAAGGAGGTAACACAACCATTGGAAAAGACAATACAATTGGTCTGTGTGGTATTTTGAGGTCTCATTGTAATATATAAAAAAATCCTTTCAAAGTGAAAAAAATCAAAATAAACAATTGTTTTCTGTTTTCAGGTCATCTATAAAGGTAACAATTTGATTGATTCAGTGTATGGTTGAAGTGTAAAATAGCCCTTCACGCACTGCAAAGCAAGAACTCTATAGGAGGGAGAAGGATATGTGGAACATCCAATACTATGAGGTGAGAGAGTAATCCTGCAGCAGGAGATAAAGCGCACTCGGTGTACATTTTAAAGAATTAGTAAAAATAGGTAGGCCCAAGACAAGACTGATACAGGGCTCTGAGCGTTTAACATTCTGTAGTTTCCACTCCTTCCTCTATCCCTAATCACTCGTTGGTAATTAGAAGACTGCTGACTGGCTAAAAGTAGGGCAACAGGTCAAGCCTGTGAAGTCATCAGAAGATCGAATCGAGTGTGAAGTCACTTTTGTGTTACGAAAACAACATGCCTCCAAAATCAGTCTCCCAAACCTGACTGCAACATGGACGTCCCTTTCCAGTAGACAATGATAGGCCTTAGAAAGTCTTTGATATAGCAAACACCCAGTCTTTGAAAGGGGATATGTAAGTTGTTCATTAGGTATAACACACCAGTTAGAAACAAGTGTTTCAATAATTGGAAATGGTCATTTTGAAGAAAAAAAACCACTCTGTATATAGTATGACAACGCTTTAGATTAGTGCATTATAATTATCCCAGTAGAACGTACCTTACACCTAAGGGACTACATCGGATCGCCCTGCATCATACAGATGCCTGTACAAGATGTGGCTATAAATGGGTGGACGTTATGCATTTATCCTGGTACTGCAGGGAGGTACAGTCTTTTTGGACACAAACAATAAATGAGGTACATACTGGTATAACGTTTGCACAGACTGCTCAGTGTTGCCTCCTTGGTAATATTACATGACCGAAGAGGAAGAAACTGGCGTACAAGTTCGTACATTTGGCTTTAGTTCTGGCTAAACGTAGGGTGGCTATTACATGAATGAGCCAAAACGCCCCAAACTATAATCGCTGGTGTCACGATGTGAGCCAATGGTCGGTTGCTGAGGAAATGTATATGAAAATGAACCGCCACAATGTCAAACTGCAAGCCGATCTGGATACATGGCTTAAACTTTGTGAAATATTTGTTAACCCAAGACAAGAGCTGACTATGCTGGATAGTGACAACACTGATACTGAATACGAGGGAGGGGAATGAGGCATAATGGGGGTATATACCTTTGGGGACTCTGAATGGCATGGCAGACTTTCGTTGAGGTCTTTGGCATTGCTTAGTATACTTGGCTGAGGGGGGGATGAGTGCGACTAGTTTCTCGTACTCAAACATGTTGAATGAGTTAATATTTGACTAATTGTCCTACCAATGCTTAACTGTCTGCCCACGTTTACATACCACTCACATTATGCTGTATGGTTCTTTGTAGCTTCAATAAAAAGTTTAAAATATATATATGTCTAAAAGTACATCATTCATCTTCAGAATGTGTAATATATATATAAATATTCTTTTTTTATTCCGCAAAACATTTCTGCCATAATAAATGACTGCCATTCGTGGGACATTCTTCATTATATTATACTTTGTTTTACGCTACTTTCATAGATGCGTTTCACCTCTTAACCCTTTTCAATGTCAATGAATTGCACACAAACACCTCCCTTTTAAGGCAACCCGTGATCGTTGGTAAATCATAAACAAAGGATTTCAGCATAAAACAGATCATTGTTTAAAAGCTCAACCTATTGTTCTATCTTTAAATGTATGTTACTGCCTTTGTATTCAATACATACTAACATTACTGGCAATATTAAATCAATAGACTCAAATCCTTGATTTGATCTATATACCAATGCAAAGATATTCCACAATAATATCCAAAAGATTAAAAAATTCAAAGAATTAGGCACTGAATAATTTCAGATACCTGATATATCTAGGTCATAGTTCTGAACTGTTAACCTAATGATCAATGTTTCAATAATTCATACCATAATACATCTGAGAACAACAATGCTGTTACATTAGTAGTTCTGCCAGTAAATGGTAGTCATAAAGCCCTGAGCGGGCATACACTAATCACTGGGTGCATAAACTGCTAATTATATTAATCTCCTATATGTTCTCACAGCTCCTCGTCACTGTTTATGCCCAAGGGTATCTTTGTCTGAAGATTAATGATGTATTTTGATTCCATTCATCGTTTAATAGTAAGGTTTTACTGCCTTCCCTTTCCCCCATTGGTACTCGGTCCAGGCAGATGAACTTTAGTTGATTTCTGATACTTTAGTGTAATATCTCTAAATATTTCGCATCTGGTTATGCAGAATCTTTTATTTGCTATGGCATGCATGTGTACAGGAACCCGTTTTTCTTTTTAAACAGAATGAGATTTAAATAAATAAATATATATCTTCTGTAAGAACCCAAAAAAATGGAGAAGTCCAGTTTTTATTTAATGTTTTTTTAAAATTAAATATATACAGGAAACACCCCTTTTAGAAAGTTACATTTACCCTGTCTAAAGCTGCTGAAGGCTAAAATGCATTAACTCTCCAGCCACTGGCCAGCCTGTACTTGGCCTGAATGAGATCTGAAAGACGTGTGAAAACTTCCTAGAAGGAAGACAAGTTGTGGGGGGCCCAGGAACTGAACTTCAGAAGGTCATTCCCTGTCAAAAGTAAATCCTGGGTAACACCTGGAAAGGGCTCAGCCTTTGTCCCCCTACCATGCTGTTACCAAACCCAGTGGGAGGAAAGACACCCCAGAATCGTTTTTGAGGGACGGCTCTGCACAAGGGAAGAAGGGTTTCTTCATCTTGGAGTTTGCGAGTGAGGAACAGTGTGTAATTGTTTGCAGTAGGGCAAACAGGTACTGCTGAAAAAATGGGAAGGGTTACTGACTGGGGCTTTTACCCCATTGGTTAGGGAGGAGGCATGAGTCACCAAACTACTAGCTAGTGGCCAACTATAAAGGAGGCTCCTTAAGGCGCCCTCCATAGAATACTTTCAGGACTTGTGGAAGAACATAAGAAAGCCTACACTTGCTTTGTGAGTAAACTCCAAGGGTTAGTTGGTTGACCTCTTGTGTGCGAACAGGGCCAGAATAAGCTGAAAGAGGCCATTTCCTAAAGTATCTATCTGACTAGTAGCAACCGGACCTGATCTGGCTCCTGCTGTTAGCTGCTGCCTGATACCCTGTGAGACTTTAATTACCTCCCCCAGGGTCCTGAAGGCCTTAGAAGTGTACCCCAGTGGTTGTTTGGGCACCAGAAAGTAGGTTTGAAACTTTTGAGAACTTTTCTTCCAGAACTTCAGCACTTCAGCATGACCCACCATAAAAAGTTTCCGACCACCAGTTCGAAGGCACCACACTGGATTTCAGATTCTTCTTGCTCAAAGGTCCCTACAATGCTGAAAAACCAACTAAGTCCCATTCTGCGCCGAGAAATAGTCAGATTGAAATGTCCAAAGCTCCAGAGCACCAGCAGAACCAACCTCCATCAGGTATTTGCCTTTTAGTTCCACAGCGCGTGCTCTAGGAGGATTTTTCTTCCTTAGAAAATCTCTTTCTACATTGGCACTTAGAAGACATTTCTAAGCTTTTCTTCAAAAAAGTGACAATGTCCCTATCTGAAGTAGAAATTAGAAACTTTTTTGACTTCCAGAGTTTCACTGGGACCAATCCACTTGATGTATCCAATGTGGGCCCCACTGTTTTCAGCCTGAAATTGCAACGTGGCCCAAGCCTACTATGACCATTGACTTACATTTGGCGCTTTATTTTTCCTGGTGCTTTTCACTGTAAATCTTTTATATTTCACATCTCCGGTCCCCCCATTGGATTTTTGTTTTTAATGTCATTTTGCATGTTACATTTTTTTCTCTTCTTATAAATTGGAGAGAGATATTTTCACTGTGTTGTATCTTTGACTAACTTTTTTGATACTTATAAATGCTTTTCACATTTTCTCTAAGTTCAGCATGTCTTCTATTGCCATAGCTACCAAGGGTTACTGAAACCTTTGACTGCAGATACCAGGTTATTGACTTTGTTACTTGTTGGGGACTACCCTCCAACCCATTTAATAATTCATTTTCTTACACAGTCAAAAAACAAAGATGGGATTTGGAAATAATAATAGATAATAAAAAATAAAAAAACGAAAGCATTTGGTCTACGGCTGGAATGTGAAAGGATCTTTGGGTATTTAATCTGATGTTAGACTGATTAGGGTTTTGGTGTTCAAAGCATGAGAAATCACTTTGTAAATTTGAGGGTATTCATGTGCTCCATTTTGTACAGTCTATATTGCAAAAATCTTTCCTGCGTTTGTGTGTGGGTCTTCCACAGTACAAACACAAAGCTAGCGCACAACTAGGTAACACAGACAATCACCTATGAAGCCCTGCATTGAATATCATTTGTTTGGAGCTTAGCATCATGCCCAACAGTACTGAAGCCATACAAAGCCTCTTGAATAACTATTATAACACTGTAACTACAGTGCTTTTGGATTTATTGGATCCTTGTTAAATCTGCTGCAATGCTGGTCAGTGACCTGTTGGTCAACAAAGATAGCAACATGTGTGATTATCCCTTGACAAACTTGTCTACTGATAAGTCCCTGTTAACATCAGACCATTCCAAAACCATGTTAGGCCTGATAAGGGCATTCATCCTTAGGTAATCGAAACAAGATATTAGTCATTTACTCACAAAGAAAACAATAGATGACCAAGTCTTCAAACATACTTCAGAACGCTTACATGCCCACTCGAGACTGCTATGTTTATGAGAGTTTGAATTCTGCATGTAACGCTTGCCTTCTGTGCTAACTTGCTACCCCTGTGCCCCTCCCAGCCCTTTGTTGTTCAAGACCATGCCCCTGCCCCCTCCCTCCTGTCCTGCACGGTGCGATATGCTGCCACTGCCCATCCTGCTTACACTAGGTGGTTAGATTGCTGCCCCTCCCTCCACTCCCTGTTGTCGAGAGTCCATGCCCCTGCTCCCACAGTCCAGCCCTGCGTGGTTTATTGTGCTGTCACTAACCTTTACACCTGCTCCGAGTGGTTAGCTTGCTGCCCTTGCACTGCTCCCCTTCTCATCAGTTGTCTCTGCGTATTCCCCTGTCTCCTCCCTCCTGCCCTCCATAGTCCATGGAGCCTCCACTGCCCCTTCTGTCTGTCCTGTGAGGTCTGTTGTGCTGTCATTGTTCCTCCCACCTGTCCAGCATAGTCAGTTGCTATCTGTCAATGCCCTCTTCCCCCTGCCTTCCACTGTCCAAGTCCATTCCCCTATCCTCTCCCTCCTGCCCTCCATGGCCCATTGTGCTGTCCCTCCCACGAGCCCTCCATTGTCCATGTGCATGCCCCTGCCCCTGCCCCTGCCCCCCCCCACCTGCTGTGAGTAGTCAGCTTGCAGCCCCTGCCCTCTCCCTCCTGCCCATTATTGTATGTGTAAGTGCCCGTGGCCCCTAACTCCAGCCCTCCAAAGTCCACTGTACTGCCACTGCCCTACCTCCAGCCAGCTCTGTGTGGTCAGCTGTGCTTGATCGGCTTGCCGCCCGTGCCACCTCCCTCCTGCCCTCCATCATCTGAGTCCTTGCTTCTACCCTATCCCTCCTTTCCTCCATGGCCCACTCTACTGCCACTATCCCTCACTCCAGCACTCCATGATCTGTTGTGATACCACGGCCTCACTCACCTATTCTTCATGGTTTGCTCCTGCCCCAACACCCACTGCCTTCCTTTATCCGAGTCTGTGCCCCAACCCCTCCCTCCTGTCCTCCATAATCTGTAGTTCTGCCACTGCCCCACCCACATGCCCTACATGGTCTGTTGTGCTGCCGCCCCCGCCTGCCTGCTGTCGTCCAGTTGCTGCCTCTGCTCCCTCATCTCTACCCTCCTTTGCCCAAACACTTGCCCCCTCCCTTTCTACTGTGATCTAATGAACAACTAGCGCACCAACATTCCGTATTGATGACAAACGTGTGGAACACCTGAAACCATCTTGATGGAATCAAAACTGTTAAGCAAAAGAATCTCCTTTAGAAATTGACAAAATGAAGGGGTTGTTTTGTCATAGAAATTATGGTTATCGGTTGAAAGCAAATTGAGCCCACATTTTCAGTGTTCTCAAATAACAACAAAAAGCGTTCAAACTTGTTATTTGCACGTTTTTTTTATGCAAAACGATTGCTTGTTGCCCTACTTACTGACGCATTTTGCCCACTTCTATCATTGGGCTAAATGTGGGTGATAGTTCAGCTACATTTGGGTTCTCTTTCTTGGGCAGCCATCTTGGAATTTTTTTTATTTTTTATAATAAACCTTCCTCATTTATTCATTTACTGCAGTATCCTCTCTAGGAAATGCTTTTACTTTTACAGATTTGATTCCATCAAAATGGCTTCATGTGTGCTACACTTATAAATAAGAACGTTAACTTCCTAGGTGTTTATTATAACAAGGAGGCTGCAGTAGAACACTAGGCAATCCACCGACAGGCTGCTGCTAATGTATTACTCAGAATGTCAGACTTTATTCTCACCTCGCTGAGGAAGCTAGTGGGAATTTACGGAAAATATGCTCCCATTCAGCTTCTGCACATTCCATAACCTCTAGTGGTGTAGAGCAGAGGGGAGGGGCGTAGAGGATGTTGCTCAGAGTGGTGTACAGCACAGTAGACTGTTGTGGAGTGGAGTAGTGTAGGAGAGTGGAATGACAGAGTGGAGGAGTGTTGTAGAGTCGAGTGGTGTAGAGCAGATTGGAGTGTCATTGAGTGGAGTGGCACAGAGTGGAGAGGAGTAGCGTAGAGTGGAGTAGAACAGAGTAAAGTAGTGTGTCACAAAATAGAGTAGCGTAATGTGGCATGCAGTGGCATAGAGGGAGTTGCACAGAGCATCACAGACTGGAGTAATGCGGAGTGTCGGAGTGAAATGAAGTAGAATGTCAGAGTGGAGTACAGTTTAATGCAGTAGAGCTTTAGAATGGAGTATCATAGTATTTAGAGTTGTAGAGTAGAGTGTCAGAGTAGAGTAGAGTGGCCTAGAGTGAAGCAGCGTAAAGTACAGTGGTAGAGAGTGGATTGGAGTAGAGAGCAGTGGCCTAGAGTGCATTGGTTTTGAGTAAAAAGGTGTAGAGTGCATTGGCGTACAGTGCAGTGATGTAGAGTAGAGCGGTGTAGAGTGCAGTGGCATAGAGAAGAGTGGTGCAGAATAGACTCTAGTAGTGTACAGTAGATTGTTTTGAAGTAGAGCGAAGTGGCATAGAGTGGGGCAGGGTAGTGTGGAGTGGTGCAGGGTAGTATTGAGTAGTGCAGAGTGCAGCGGCTTAAAGTACAGTAGAGAAGCGTAGATTTGAGCAGTGCAGAGTAGCATACAGTGGCGTATGGTGCAGTGGGGGAGAGTGCAGCGGTGTATAGTGCATTGGCAGAGAGTAGAAGAGAGATCGAGGGCGTATAGAACAATGATGCAAAGTAGAAAAAAAAAGAGTGGCGTAAAGTGCATTGGTTTTGAGTAAAGTAGTCAGTGCATTGGCGTAGAGTGCAGTGGTTTACAGTAGAGAAGGTTTAGTGCGCAGTGGGGTAGTGTTGCAGAATAGAGTGGCGTAGAGTGGTGCAGCATAGAATGCAGGGTTGTAGCGTGCAGTGGTGTGGAGTGTTGCAGAGTATTTTGCCCAGATTGCAGTAGAAGTGGTGCAAAGAGTGCAAACGTTTAGAGTAAAGTGGCGCAGAGCACAGTGGAGTGGAGTGGCGCAGAGTGGAGTAGAGTGGCGCAGAGTGTAGTCACATTGAGTATATAGTTTCAGAGTAGAGTGAAATGGTGTAGAGTGGTGCAGGGTAGACTGCAGTGACTGAGTAGTGGTATAGAGGCAATTGGCACAAATTGCAGTGACACAGAATGCAGTGTTGCAGAGTGGAGTGGTGCAGAGTACAGTGGAGTGGCCTAGACTTGGGTGGTGTAGAGTGCAGTGGCGAAGAGTGCAGTGGTGCATAGCAGAATGGGACAGAGTGCACTGGCATAGAGTAGAGTGGTGCAGAGCAGAGAGATGTATAGTGCAGTGGTGCACAGTAGATTAGAGTGGTGTAGATTGTAGTGGCATAGAGTGCACTGGCACAGGATGCACTCGTGCAGTGTAGAGTGGTCCAGTGCACAGTGGCATAGAGTGGTGTTAGAGTGCAGTGGAGTAAGTGGGGCAGAGTAAAGTTACACAGAGTGCAATGTTGTAAAATAGAGTGGCTTAGAGTGCATTGCCATGAGACAGAGCGTTGTAGAGTATAGTGGTGTGTAGTACAGTGCTGCAGAGAAGACTGGTGTAGAGTGCAGTGGCGCCCCATTCATGCAGTTTTTGCAACAATAATTTTATAGAAATTGTTGCTGACATATTGTCAATGATGTCATAGAACATGTTATGGCTGTTGTAATGTGTTGGGTAACTAGCAGTGCATGGCGAGGGAGCGAGTTATAGTTAGTTACCTTAGGGTATGAGTTATAGTTACTTGAGATAACTAACTTTAAGTGCTGAATTTCTATGGTTTTGTGTGTAAGCTGTGATCCTAACTATAACGTCCCAATACCCTTTTGATTTTTAGTGAATTTCTAAAAAATTTTTTAATTCTATTTCCCAAGTATAACATTCATGTAACATTTGGTTTTTTTCCTGTGAATTTCTGCGCATGGCCGATAGGGGTGGGGGTGGTTCTGGCCGCAGGCCAAAGCTGCTCTCACATGAGAGCAGCATTAGGATTGGCCGGAGTGCCCTGACTTGGAGCTCCGAGGCTGAGTGGGAGCCTCTCCCTGCTCTCTTCAACCCGGCAACACAGTGGCGGGTTGGAAAGAACCTAGTAAGCATGTGTGTTTGGCCGGCCCAACATGTGCACTCACCCCTGTCCCTGTCATCACCCATGGCCCCGCCCCCCTGAAAAATAAAAACGATAATAAAAACTGTTTATTACCATTTTTATTTTTCATTTTGCAGCTCCTGCTGCTGGTGGGTGGGGGGCGCAATGTTCCTTCGCCACAGTGGAGGAGCCATGCCTGCCAGGGACCACATTTCTCAGAGGGACGAGGCATGGCCATATTTATAAGTGGGAGAGGGGCATGCTTGTTTTGCGGTGGATAAGTTCAAGAAGTTGGGAGGATGTGTACTTTACAGAAGAGGAGCTTCAACTGGGGCATCTGTTAAGTTTATGGCGGTCATTAGGAACATGGCGGGAAAGACCGCCGACCACCGTGTCGGCGGTGAACAGAATCCCGCCATATAATGATTGAAAAACCCAACCCCACCAAAAAAAAAAAAAAAAAAAAAAAATCGCAGACCACCACTCCCCCCGAGGACCCTGTCGGCAGGAATACGGCCCACCCCACCCCGCCCCGCCACCGCCAAGCACACCCACATCCCGCCCTCCAAATAATGATGCACAAATCACCTCGGCGGACAGTGGAGGCCGGACGACCACTGGCGGCTGCGACCGCCATGGGGGGGCAAATGGACTCAACAGCAACAAGTGCACACATTGGCTAGGCCTATCACCCACACACCTGACACACATCCAGAACCCCATAAAAACACCCCCAGACACACCCCACAATCCCTTGCAACGAAACCAGGACCAGAAGATGGAGACCACCAGAGCCAGACAGCGAACGCCAGCATACAGGACACGCATATCGACCCACACAGGAGCACCCATACCCCGTCCCGAGTCCCAACGCCATCCACCACCCTCACCATGTCCCCCCCAAAAATCCACGCTTCACCGAAAGGGAGCTAAGGACCATGGTGGACGAGATCCTGAAGGTAGAGCCACAAATATTCGGGCCCGAGGTGCAGCACACACCCACCACGCGGAAATTGGAGCTGTGGCATACCATTGTCAACAGGGTGAATGCAGTGGGACACCATCCACGCTCAAGGGACGACATCCGCAAGAGACGGAACGACCTGAGGGGGAAGGTCCGTGGCATGGCACCCAGGCACCACATTGCAGTGCAGAAGACTGGGGGAGGACCGCCACCAACACCACCCGACTACACCGACTGGGAGGAGAAGGTACTCGCCATCCTGCACCCAGAGGGACTCACTGGACGAATGGACTCGGGTAAGTCATCGACAATTACCCCATATATAACACATCTGCAATGCATGCACCACATCACCCCACCCACACCCAACTCGACCCACACCCCAGCCAGCCATTACCCACCACATCCACCACCCTGCATGACCCACAACTCACTACCAGGCCCACATCACTCCAGCTGTGCACAGCCACCTACCCCTGCATGTACCCACAATGGAATAATACCCCCCACCACAATGTAACCCCACCACTGCCACTAAATGCAATGTCCACCTCACAAAGGCACCCTGGAAGGCCACTGAAAGTCACACCAGCACAAAATTGCACAGTTCTGTACACCTCAACCGCTCAGGCATATGTAACAGGCATGTCTATGTCCCACAACAGGCACCACCACCCATGCAACCCTAATGGAGGGGACAAGGAGTGCCACAGCACTCCAGGAAGACAGAGGCACATCACAAGACCTTGGCAAAGGACCCCTGGACACTGATGAGCAGGCAGGCCCCTCACACAGCCCTGGATGCTCACCATGCAGCAGCCCCACCCAGGAACCCACTGTCACCCCTAACACCCAGTCAAGACCAGCAGGCCAGGGGAGGCGTACCCACACCAGTGTACCCAGGGCACAGACAGGTGGAACACAGCTACAGAGGCCAGAGTCTCCCACTCCCAACATGCAGAAAGGCGAGGGCCCCAGTACAAGTGGCACATCAAGACCTGCGCAGGGGACACAGGCACAGGGGGCTAGGGCAAGTTGAAGTGCCCCTGTGGGTCAGGGGGTAGGGCACCGGATGAATGCAGCAGCCCAGGACGTCATTGCAGAGGTATTGGGGGCCTACCAACATACCCAAGACAGGCTGGCACAGATTGTGTCCACCCTGGAGCAAAGTCAGAGGATGCAGCAGCAACAACACCAACAGACCATGGAGCAGTAGAAAGAACACAATGCCACAATGGCCACCATTTCTGGAGACCTGCTGCAGTTGGTCAACAAACAGTCAGACACCCACACCGGATAAGAGGCCCTCACAACAGCCCTGGACAACCAGCAACAGATGACCCAAGCAGCAGAAACAGCACAGGAAATACCCTCCCAGGAATCACAAGGGCCAACCATGCCACCCAAAGAAGCTCCACAGCAGGCGCCCAAACGTAGTCTCAGGAAAAATTATAGCACTGGAAACCCAGCCAAGAACAAGCCCCACTCCAGCAATTGGCACTGCTACTACTGAAAAGCAACCAGCCCACCCATTCACCAACAACACTTAGCTGAGGGCAAACTGAAGTACTATACTACAAATAGGACCCACCTATGACATCCAACAGGGCTGCCCCCAAGTCGTTTTGAGGACACCCAACCCTTGCAACTTCCATCACTGTATATAGCACAATTCACTGTATTCGACCAATAAAACACATTTCTCACCTGTAACACTGTCCCCTGTCTTATGCTTAACAAAGTGGAGTATGACTGCTACTGGCAGAGAACAACTTTATTGTCAATTTGTGTTTGGTGGTGGTAATGTGTGTTTCAAATTAGGCAAGGAGGGAATGCAAATATTGTCTGTCCGTACCATGCAGAAGACATCCATGTGTCGCCTGTCATGACCAATCCCCCCCCTATATGACATGGCACACTGACAGTATCAGTCACTAACCACAATTAAAGGCTTAAGTCCCAGACAGTTATTGGAAGTAGAGTTGTATCAGTTGGTTCCTGGAATTGACATCTTCCCCTTCCTCATCCTCACCATCACTCTCCTCACCTCTCTGAGGTAGCTGATCAGGACCTATAGCACCCTCCACCTCCAAAAGGGGGATATAATGTCTCACAGCCACGTTGTGAAGCATGCAGCAGGCCACCACTATTCTACACACCTTATCAGGCCCATAGACCCACAGATATGTAGACACCGGAATCTAGCCTTCAGGAGACCTATAGTACGCTCTATCACCCTCCTAGTACGTCCATGGGCCTCACTGTATTTCCTCTCTGCATCCGTCCTGGGATTCCTCACTGGTGCCAGGAGCCAACGCAAGTTTGGATAGCCAGAATCACCTAGAAAATGGGTCAATACAGAGTCGTCATTGTAATGTCCCTTAGTCAGACAGGCAGGTTTTCTGCAATGTGTCAGTTAGTGACAGGCAGACTTACCTATGATCCACCCACTGTCCTCTTGTAGTTGTTCCATCTTCTGTGGCACACTACTGTTCCTCAAAACAAATGAATCATGGACAGAACCCGGAAACATGGCATTCACATGGGAAATGTACTGGTCTGCAGTACATACCAATGGGATGTTCATGGAGTGAAAGTTCTTCCTGTTTCTGTATACCTGTTCACTCACTCTTGGGGGGGATGATAGCTATGTGGGTGCCATTGATGGCACCTATGACATGGGGAATGTTTGCAAAGGCATAGAAGTCAGACTTGATGGCAGGGAGGTCAGTACTTTGGGGGAATCGCACTTAGGATTGCAGATGTTGTACAAATGCATTCAGAAATCTTGTCAGTACCTGGCTAAATATTGGCTGTGAGAAACCAGCACCCATGCCCACTGTCACTTGAAATGAGCCTGTGGCCAGGAAATGGAGTGCGGGGAGCACCTGCACCTCAGTTGGAATGGCATGCTGATTACGATTTCCGGGAGTCAGTGCAGGACCCAGTAATGCACATAGGTCCTGAATAGTAAGTGATAATGATCTGACGCTCCACCATGGTCCCCATATCCACAAGTGATCTGTACACCGATGGTGCCCTTCCTCACCACATAAGTCGGTACCTATGAGGGGTTACAAAAAGGAGTGATGTGCACACATACATTGGCATATTTGCTAAATATATGCAGTGCATTGTTCATAGGAGTGTCTGTACAATAACTGCAACCTAACAGATGTACATGTACATCACTAGGAGGGAACAGAGTAAATCATGTGTGCTACTATACGCAATGGCTAGAGGTCTAGGTGCTTCATGTGGCTAGTAGGCCCTGCATTGTGAGTAGTATGAATTTCAAGATGCGTAGGTGATGGAAAAATGTCTGCCCACTGTAGTTCTGCCCCTTTGTTGTGGAAGTGACCTAATATCGTTAGCGGTTGACGTCACAGCATACGGCGGTGTTGACCGCTGTTCGCACCCTCATTGGCTAACATGGATGCCAATGGGGAATCCTGGCGTATCATGATCGCTGCCGGCGGCGACGGTGCATACCGTGCGGTACGTACCCGCGCTTGTCATCGTTCGATCACTTGACTCCCTGATCTCGTGCGGACAGGTACTCCACTCTGTGTACTGCTGTCGCCTGCCTCTGGCTATGGTGTTCCACATGGTGTGGGGGAAAGGGCCCCGGCCTTCACCCAGGAAGAACTGGAGAAGCTAGTGGAAGGTGTCCTGCCCCTGTACGACAGACTCTACGGACGGCCAGAGGTACAGGGGAGTCCGGGTTTGGGGGGCACTGTGTGAGTAATGGATGGAGTGGCTTGCACATATGTGTGCTCCTGTGAGCCTGTATGGGCCATGGTGCATGGAATGCTGCGTGCCACTGTCCTGCATGTCTGAGAGTACCGTCAGTCCTACATTTGACATTCTGCCAGCTGTTCCCATCGTGCAAGTGCCTGACCTCTGTGTTCCATTTCTGTGTCACCCTACAAGGTCAGCACCCACCAGAAGAGGGCACATTGGCATGCCATCGCCAAGGAGGTACAGACCCTGGGGGTCTACAACCGGTGGAGCATCCACTGTCGAAAAAGGTGGGAGGACCTGCAGCGCTGGGAGCGAAAGATCACTAAGGCCCGGCTGGGAAGTCTTCCCAACGTGGAATGGGTGTCCGTCGAGCACTGGACCCCTCATGCGTCGGATCCTGGCGGTGGCGTACCCAGATCTGGATGTGCGCTTAGCAGTCACAAGGGGGTGAGTACTCACAGACCATACTTCAGTCTGGAAGGATGAGTGTGTGCGATAGGGCTCATGCTGCTTAGAGCAGGGAATTTGACTGGTGTCCATCTACTGTATGTTCCCCAAAGGGTGTAGGGGTGTCCCTGTCAGGTTTCACCTACCTCAGCTCCAATACTATTTCAGGGGATTGGTGTAGGTCAGTATTCTGCTCAGTAGTCAGGGGCATGGCCATGGGCATAGTGCTGGGTGCTGCCTGTTGGGTGTGTCTGCTGGGTGGGTGTATGTCTGGCCATTGTGTATCAGCATTCAGCTATTTACAAGTGTCTCTCCTGTTTTGTCTCCCCATCCCTGTTCTCTTGTGTTGGTTTGGTACAGCATTAACATCAGGCGAGGGAGCTAAGGCATCGGCAAGTGGGGAGGCAGCGGCCCACAGATCCTCCGAGACAGAGACAACGGACGCCCAGAGGACCAGTAGGTGGGAGGGCGAGGGGACTTCCACAGGGGAGGCTACTACCACAGGAGGTAGTGACTCTGAGACCTCCCCCGATGGGGGTCCTCCGGCAGTGACAGACCATAGTGGACACACCACTACCGTGAGATCTGCCGCCACCACCCATACCATCACCGCACTCCCTTCTGCTCCCCACCAAGTTGCCCGTGCCTGCCCACCCAGAAAGGTGGGCGTCCCCTTCGCCCCAGGCACCTCCTCCCCTGCCCCAGTCAGCCCTGCTGCCCTCACAGAGGAGGCTAATTGACCTCCTGAGAACCATTTTGGTAGGGCAGACAACCATTGCCAATGCCATCCAGGGTCTGGCATCAGAGGTGCAGCAGACCAATGCCTATCTGGATGGCATTCACGGTGCCGTGTCTGCCCTACAGAGATCTTTTCAGGCTGTGGCCACCTCTCGGACAGCAGCTAGTTTCCCTGGCCATTCCGTCCCCCCTCCAACCTCCTCCACGCCTTTCAGCACCCCACTCCCTTCACCCGTCCAAAGCACACAATCAGACCTGCTTACAGGCACATCAACACACAAGAGGCACACTTCAAAACACAGGCACCACACCTCCCACCACAAGCATTCACACAGCAAACAGACACCTGCACACACAACGTCTACTTCCCCCAGTGTGCCCACTTCTTCCGCCTCCCTGTCTGTACCCTCTACATCTACACCCTCATGCACTGCACCTTCACTCACTGTTACTGCTCCTCTTCCTGCACTCACCACGATAGCAGACAGCCATACATGCACCCCATACACCACACCTGCACTCACCACCTCTACTGTAGTTGAACCATGCAGCACACTCACCAGACTTGCAGACACCCACCCAACATACATTCACACTGCTGTCTGTCTTCTCCCACTGTGTTCACCCCCCACCTCCCAAAACACACAAACGCACCAAGACACCCACCCATCAGACATCCACCACACCACAACATACTGAGCAGTCACCTGCACCCACTACACGCACACCTACACCCCATACATCAACTCCCTCTGCCTCCACGCCCACCTCCATTGCTCCCAAGAAACTTTTCCACTCCCGTGCAGACCTGTTCCAACCCACTGGCCCACCCAGTCTTGTCCCCAAACATGCCCACCTCCTTGCCCTTTCCGCTCCTTCCACATCATAGCCCACCCCGGTCGAGCCTTCCCATTCCCATGCCCCTTCCCCGGTGAAGAAGGCGGCCCGCTCAGAGCCTAGGCCATCCAGCTCCACCCGAGCCAAACAGCCCCCACCCCCTTCAAAGGAGAAGCCCACCCCCCCTACCGCCTCACGCAAGTCAAAGTCCCACCCCAGTCGAAAATCCCCACCCCCCTGCCCCCCTTCCGTGAGGTGCCTGGATCCCCATATGGTGCCCCGTTCAGTGGAGTACCCAGCACTTGTGGGAGTCAGGTGTGGCCAGTTGTGGCCAAGGACAATGTGAATTTTATGGACTGGCCATTGGCCCTGTTGCCACTGTTTAGCTCAGTGAGTCTTCGTCGGCGGTCTCGGTCGTGTAGGTATATGGCAAGGAGCAAGGCTGGCATGATCAGCAGCTCTCTGTCCATGGCTGCCGCTGCACATTTTGTGGAGCTCTGGTGAGTCTTTCCTTCTATTTGTTTCATTTCCGCCTGGCTTTGTGTGGCGGGGGTTCCCGCCCCGGAACTGGTGGCGGAATGGTGGTTCATAATTTGATGGGCGGGATGGTCCTTTCCGACGGCCTGTGGGCGGACTCTGCCGTCATCAGCGGGACTCCTTTCCTGGAGGTGGGTGGTGCGTGGGATGCATGTGTTCCGTTTGGTTCATTATTTGGCGGTCCGGCCCGCTCCTTTGTTGGCGGTTTCTACTGCCACCGCCGGCGGAGCGGAACAGACCGTCATGTTCATAATGAGGGCCTATATCTGTAAGTGCTTCCTGTTAAGGTTTCATTTATATGTGAAGAGATCATCAGTGCCAGAATGGATCCTTACCTGCTTATTTATCCAAGAGTCCACAGTTTTTGCTTAAAATGTCAACCCAAACTGAATACTTTCTACTGGCTAAGTAGCAAGCATTACCTTGTTGGGTAAATGTATAGTGCATATCCTACACTACGGCTGCATAAAGAACCACAAAGTAATTTTTTCAATGACATTGTGTGGTGTAATTTTTGCACTGTGATTGCTCCTCATGCGTCTTCATACTGAAATCTGTGCCAACAGGAGTCGTCGTATAGAGAAGACAGGGAGGGGACAGGGAGACTACAGAGTTGAATCTCCACCAAATAAGGGCACTTCCTCTTAATTATATGACGTAAGGGATTCTTTGTGGAGCTGTGATCTTATTACTCTGCATCACCAACGCTTGTGAGCCCTTTGGGAAGGTGTCCATCAAGGTGGAAAAAGGCAAGAAGACTGTTGCTTACTACTAAAGTATACAGGGTGGGGCCAAAGGGAGAAGCTTCAAAGTCATTTCGCGCATTTACATACTCAGAGTAATTAAAGAATGAAGGATGGACTCTGCTCTCACCAGGAGACGACAGGAAAGATCCCACTCATCATAGTCACTAAAGAAGAGATTGTGCTCCAACAGAGCAATGATACATTCACCTCCATCATGTTTTTGAGATGGTGTTTCAACGTGGAACTGCAGAGAAAATACAACTGCTTTGCCTTGGACAAGTTAAAGAATTTGGAGGATATGTCCTTTACAGAAGTGGAGCTTCAACTGGGCACCTGCTATGTTTATATTTGTAAGAGTTCCCATTGAGGACCGAGCCCATGCAGGGGGCAAATTAGAAAACAAGTGCAGGAGACCACACTTTTTTTTGCCAGGGATTTGCAGATCTTCTGTGAATTGTCTCCAAAAATGTTTTTTTACCACCTGACCTGAGGGGGAGGGGGTGTCAGGGTTTAATTACCCTGTCCACTCTGTTTTAAAAAAAAACTATTTTCTTGGGTCTTGGCTGAGTTCAAGTCCCAAGTTGGCTGCCAACAGTTCCTGGTTGAAGTGGTGGTAGCCTACCAGACCACACCATGATTTGTCAGATATTTGTTCTTTAATATCTTCAAAAAGAGATCTTTCTGGACCAAGATCTAGCGTTCTGTCAAATTGGGTGAAATGCCATTCAGCGGTTCAGACTCTAGTCGTGTTCAAAATCCTCATTGGAAATTGTATGGGGAAAACATGTTTTGGGACCCCCCTTTCTGTCAGCCCCTACTTGATGAATCACCCCCAAACTTTCAAGACAGAAGTGAGGGGAGTGGCGAACTAGTTTAGAAACTTTCGCAAAGATTCATCAAACTGCACTAAAGTTATCAAAACAAAAAATGCTTGATCTATGAAAACTAGGTCCCAACTATAACGACCTACTGGCGACTACCAGTAGGTAATTTTATATATATATATATATATATATATATATACACATACACAAACACATATTAGTGGTGTGTGTGTACATTTATATAAACAGATACATAAATATAGAAACACAATTTTAATACCACTTAACATTAAAACATCCAAAGAAACAATGAATCATGCCAGTTATAGTTTAGCAAACCAACTATAAGTTGTGACATACAACATGCACTGCTTATGACTTCACAGATTACATCACTCATGACATGTTAAATGACATTGATTGTATCACTGATTATATTTAAATAACTGCATTGTTGAAATTACTAATGAGATCAACCAATGATTCGGACAGTGTGCTATAGGTTTTTTCAACAAGGAGTGATAGAACAACTGAAATTGATAGTCGGACCCTTAGAAGCGTGTATGTGAGCTTTCAAAACATGCCAAAGAAATTTTATGAAACACATTTGATGGATGTCATTGCCTTTTTGCTTATATTCACCCAAAGGATAGGTGCAGTAGCTGTACATCACTTGTGGAGAGCTGGCTGGTGAACATCAATGAACAACTTAACCCTTTGGTCAATCGTTGCCTCTAAAAGGGCTGAAGGCTGAGCAAGTAGGGCTTAGGTGGAGGGGTGTGCACAGGGTGTTGCCATAGGCCAATCCCCTAACACATCCCCTATTGTCAGGGCCCCTGGAATTATGCAATTGAGTGGCAATGGCATTTCCACATTAATGTAGATTTACTGCATTTGCAGCATAATCCATCATCTGATGCACAATCTGCAGATTTTAACAAAAACAAAAAAGTTACTAGCTTAAACGGTTAATAAGTTCATAACAACGCAGCAACACGTGTTGCTGCGCAGTGGAGGGCCCTTTACAAAGCTTGACCTACCACCTTTCTGTTGTTTAGTGCTATTTTTTGGGGTTAAACTGGCACGGTACTAATGAAGTGCAACCAATGCCCGGACAGTGTTAACAAGTGTAAAACTGACAAAAAATGAATACTGTCTAAAAAATGTGCAACAATACACCGTATAATTTTGCTTTTTCTTGTTGGATAATTTACTCAACCTTGCAGCATAATATGGCCCTCCCCTGCTGCATAATTCCAGTGGCCCTGCCTATTTCATGTGGCATAGATGGTCTGGTGTGATATCGCGCCTTGCACACAACCTTCAATTTGTATTCCGAAGTCTGTGCACAGTGGGGGTTGGTCGCTTATGAAGGAGTGGATGCAGACCCTGGCCACTGGTGAAACTCATGTCAAACTTGTCTAAGGGCTGAAAATCGTGTGCAGTGAAGGCCTGATGCTGGTAGACGGTTAAGTGCTTTGATTTACTGGAGTCTAGGCACCAAATCCAAGTCGTGATCCGGATTGCATGCAGAGTCTGGCTGGAGACTATGACTGAGATGTCATTTAATATGTCATGAGTAATGTAATATGCAAGGTTATAAGCAATGCATGATGGAGGCGTAAGTTATAATTGGTTCACTAAGCTATAAATACATTTCTGTGTTTTGTCTCATTCCAACACCGAAGTATAATGTGACTTTAAATTGTTTTTTAACCTTTGGTATTTTCCAGTGAACATACATAAATTTTTTATATAAATTGTTTTTTTAACCCACTGGTTTCATGCCTGCATTAACATCTCAAAGTTTGTTTACTTCAGACTACTCCTGAGCAAAGGCTTTAAATTCAACAACTCCTATTCCAACAAAATGTGATCCAGGAGTGCCTCACTTTTGTGTTGAATTCAAAATGTTAGTGCTCTAGTTGTTCATTGGAACTTTGGTGAAGCTGCAGTTTATTACTATGGAATTAACTGCTAAGACTGATGCTGTAAGTACGTTTTACTCTGCATGTCAGAATGTTTTATTAAAATGGATGAACAAGATATTTGAGAGCGCATAGAAAATATGTCCTCATTTTAGCTTTCTAGAGCAGAGTTTCTCAAACTGTGGGTCGCGACCTACTCAGGGTTCACAAACTAATTTTTGTGGGTTGTGAAAGTCCAGGCAATGAATAAAGATGCCTTTAAATTCTGTATTTATATTGTCACATTTTCTGTGCTTCAAAGAGAGATCAAATGTCAGGCTATGTCTTCTGACAAATTGCTGTTTATTATTAGCATGGGGATTTGTGCTTACAAACTCCCCTCACTTTTCAGCCAGAGAAAGTAAAAATCATGTTATAATCTTGCTGGGGTACACGGAGTGTTAAATGGAAGTTTGCCGCATGTAAATGTTTTTTGTAACACACAACAGAATGTAAATACCTGTAAATGAGCTGTACAAGCTCAGCAGTTAGGAAAACAAAAATGAATCACTTTTTATTTTGTAATTCAGAAGTGTGATGGAAACAAATATTTTCATAGGATCAAAGCAAATAAAGGTACTTTACTTTGTGATGCACAAATCAAACACATTCTCTGAAACCTGATTTACACACATTATCTTTTGTGAGCAATATTGTTTTATCAGTACAACTGTAAATTTGTGAAAATTTCAATGGAATATTTGCTGTCCGTAAATAACAGTGCGCTGCCACATGCTTCAGTTACATAAAAACAAAAAAGCCACTTTCATATCCATTAAATCTTGGTGGGATGCGAAAGTCTGTTCTAAAAATTGAGCCTTGGTTCTCGAACATTTGGGAGCCACTGTTCTACAACACTAACCATAAATTCTATAACAAAATAACCCCCTTATTTCTTAATTTACTGCAGTAGCTTCTTTGGGAAATTCCTTTCAGGTTTACAGCTTTGTTTCCAAGACAATGAAGTGTGGCACACATTTGTCATAAATGCAGAGTGTTAGGGCTCTAGTTCTTCTTTAAAACACTCTAATGAAGCTGCAGTAAAAAAAATAAAAAAATAAAAATAAAAACCACTTGCCAGTCTACTGTCAGGCTGCTGCTGGAAGTAAATATTTTTGGCAGAATATTAGACTGTGTTCTCACATGGCTGTGGAAGATATTGTAAACCTATAGAAAATATAGTGTAGCTTCTGGAGCACTTTAAGAAGATCACGAGAGAAGACAGTTTTCTCTCAAACATGGTTCATCAAATCCCAGCTAAGGGTCAGCATTTTTCACAGAGTAATATCACTTGAGAACTTACTAGAACTCCTAAAATGAGTATAATGAGTGTGTTATCACCAACAAATGACTCATGTTGTGGCTAAAATCTGTTATCACCCTTTGTATGTGATCTGTTTTATGACCCACAAAACCGGACATTCACTACAATGCAATTCGCTGAGCAGCATATCTCCGACTCCTGTAATGGCAGCCAAAACACATTGTCCATGTTGTGGCCTGTCTCAATCAAGGGTGATCAGCCCGTTACACTGGTCAACCAGAGCATATTTGGACACCAACAGTCAAGAACAGCTAACTTTAACACTTTTGTGCCCAACCTGAGACCCTTTTTAAACACTGTTTAAGAGGGGGATGAACAGATTTACGCCAAATAACAAACAGGTCGTTTTCTGAGTAAAGATCTACTTTTAGCAAAGTTGGTTAAATTCCATTCACCTTTTTTTGTAATGGAGAGAAAGGTTTGCTATGGGAATTAACATAGGAAACTGCCCTTTTAGACCCCCTTCCTGCCTTTTTCTAGGCTCACGTTTGATGGGTCAGCGCAAAGCTTTCCATGAAAGAGCCAAAGGAGGGAGATAGTTTTTTTCTGGGAGGGGGTGATTTGTGCAGATTATATATATATATATATATATATATATATATATATATATATATATACACACAAGTCACCAGAACTCCCACGTTTTAGGTTTTGTTTACCTTTCATAAATAATTGATAAAACAATGGTTGAAGGTGAAAGCCAATAGATTTATGTTATTTTGTGGCTGCAGAGTTTACCACATAACAATGGATTCACCGCATTTACCATTTCATTAATCAAATAATCTGAAGATTTCACAAAAAAAGTATTTCTAACTCGAATGTATTAAAATAATACTGCCAGGAAATATGCCATACAAATTGTATTTTTGCTTCATAATTTAGCAAACCTGCCACATAATTTTGTCCTCCATGCTGTTGTGTAGCCATTTTAGCTATAGTTTTATACACGTTATTTTAGCAAACTAGGCCTGCCAGTGTGCACTTTAATCTAGATATGTTTTATTTTAGCTTCCTTATATTATTTTAGCATTAGCCACATTTGGGGTCTTGTTTTATTTTCTCTATCTAGCTGTTCTCTGCCTAGGTCAGCACTGCGTTCTTAAACAAGACATTTCTTTCACTCTGTGCTTTTCTCAAGGCTGCAGGGAGATAGGTAGCTGGCAAAAGTGGTACGCTTTGTCTCCAGTGTTCACAGAAACATACACACTCTTACGTGGGGATCCTTTCTTGGAACATCAGCTGTTTTATTATAAAAACACTACTTTGACCCATGTACATTAGAGGGAGATTCCAGCCAGATTACCACAACTGCATGCGGATTACCAATTGCTTCGCTACAGCTGCTTATGTAGACTACAGACCTCTTTCTCAGGTATGAGGGATGATGTCTTCCCATGGGGAACCTGAAGGGCAGAATTAGAGCTTAGCATGCTGTGCTCAAACATAGCTTAGATAGGAACTATTTTCATAAACTCTAGGGACAATATGGTAGCGTTATTCTTGTGTTTTACTCTCCTTTTCACAATTTTAATCTTATTATGCTTCATCGTCCTAGTTATTGCAATACATGCTTTATTAGCTAAGATGCAGTTACTTCTATAAAACCTTATTGAACTATACTCTGCCTCTGACTGTCCTTGCATATGTGAGACTAATGTAACTGAGAGAAAAGGATGAGATCTGAGTGACCACGATTCCCCTGAGTAGTCAGTTATGTCATGTGCCCGGCTGCCCTAGTAATCCCTGCTCTTGGGTGGAGATGAGGCACTGCTAGTTAGCTAGAACAAACCTGGATTAGACCGACAGGTGTCACATGGTGCGGGTTTCAGACTCAGACCTGTGCAATACAGGTGATTCTGCCGGCCGAATCCAGTAGTCTCATTAGGATATTGAGAACCTACGCGACATGGCGCCGCCAACATTTGGTCAGGCACTAATTTTTGGGTCCTACTAAGTAGATCTGTATCACTATATGCAAAGACACCTCAGTACTATTTACGGAGCCGTCCGTGGTATTGAGGATTTTTCCTCCTCAGCTAAGTAGGAAGTACCTAACTAACGCTGTAGGTTGTTCAAGCTTGAACTCTAAAAGGATAATCCCCATTTTGCGTGCTTATCTCTGAACAAGATTTACCATTCACCATGGTGAACCTGCAACAATAGCAGTTGCAGTCAATATGCGACAACCCCTTACTGCACATTTATTGGCACATGGCCTCACAGCCCAGGGGGTTCCAGTTACATTTGTTGTTGAAGCTCATGCAGCATACAGAACAGAAAAACATTCTATTCTTGGGTCACATTTCCAGCAGTTGATGGGAACACAAATACATTTCACCAATATACACCAGCAAACACACCTGCACAATATAGCGCTTATTATGCATATTTAGAAATACCTCTACCTTATCATGACCATAATAATTGGCTTGATGGCGCCCTACCAAATACAGTCCTACACGTTAGGTTAGGTCCTCTAAGTAATGATGGTCCTATCTGGCCTTTATTGGGCACATATACACCACACTCTGATGCAGCAACCTTGACGGTAGCGGAGGTTCGCTGCATACATGCTGAATTTACGGCAATATACAGACTATCAGTACAGTTTGTAATGCAAACATTAAATACAAACCCAGCACGTGCTGCCCCGGTGCAACCACATGCAGCAATGCCAGGCATTAATCCTGTGACTGTACATTCGATCATGGATAAGGTACCCGCCAAACGGGAAGAGATTCCATTTTGGTTAGCTCAAAAAATAAATGCACTGGAAGCAGTATTTCCCCATACGGGACCTCACATATTAACTATGTGCTTGCCATTTGGGATTATTCCCACAGTAGATAACTGCATTACTTGTGGCATGGTATTTGCCACGCTCTATAGTACTGCACACGGTACACCGACACTTGCCAATATACCGGAAGTGTTAAAACAAATTCAAGATGAATACGGGGCTGCCCCGGCTCTAGACTTCACAGTTTCAAGGTAAATCTAATAAAGATTCTACCAAGCAAGCCCCTGTGGGTTTTAAAAGAACGCGGGGTTAAAAAAACAACAAGCACCTAAAAAAGAAAGGGGAGAATCTCCGCATACGAGGCCCCACAGCATAGATATAATCTCAGAAATAGAGATAATATAAAAATGCCCGACAGATATCAATATACTGATATACGCCAATCTCGCTCCTTTCAGGACTCACCGGAAAAACGCAGTGAGAGAAGTGGGCGGTCAGAGCGAAGAACTGAGTATGTGAAACCGAGACAGGAATCACAACGCTCAACAGAAGTTTCTGTTAAAAAAAAAAAAAGAGAAACTTCCCCAACACAAACTCCAATTTAAAAAGAAAAAAGTGGCAGCAGTTGCGATTCACCATGCCACTCAAGAAGAGGGCTGTACTGAAGAACAAGAGGTGGGTACTAGCTCTGCTAGACAGCGCAGCAAAGGTCACAATAGTTCGCCGGAATCTTCAAGAGCATCTGGAGGTGAAAGCAACTGATGACTTCCTACAAGTTCAAACTGCGGACATGCGTGACTCCACTCCTGACAGGGTGTACAAAGTAACGATACAGTTAGAAGGAGACATTGAACGCACAATCAATGCAATCTTTTTGGGACCGCGTCGTTAACATTTATGATATTTTACTGGCCAAAAAGTATTGGCCACCTGACTGTCTGTACTTGCCCATATAGGGAAGAGGTTATCAAACCTTTTTTCTCGCCTGTTGTTCCCGATGAGCTCGCAGAATCCTACACCACTGATTTGGCATTGGCACAGGCACCCGCGTTATATATCACAACCACGTAGGGTGGGATAAAGATTCCCCCTATTGCATAATTCCAATTAGGAATCAACCAACCTCAACTCCAGTATCCAATCAAACTTGATGCTAAAGCACCTGTGAGGGAAATCCCCACACAACTAGAGTGGCAGGGCGTAATCGAACCCTATGTCTCACCAATTAATAATCCTCCATTCCCTGTAGCTAAACCGGACCATTCATACAGAATAGTCTTAGAGACTATAGACACTTAAACTGTCATACAAGCATGTATGCTATACAAAACTCTCATAGCACAGCACTTATGAATAACATAGTGCGTGAAAAATACAAAACAAAATTGGATATTTCCAATGGTTTCTTCTGCCAAAATATAGTGCCCGAGAGTAGAGACTTAACAAGTTTCAGAGCAATAGGCTCCCAGAAAATTCTGTTGTTTACCACTGTCTAGGACTGTTCGCGGCTCGTGTGACTTCAATATTGCACGACACTGACCCTGAAGCATTATCCTACGTAGATGATATCTACCTTGCAGACGATGAATTACTGCAACATTTAAGACGGGTAGCCCACATTGTTGTAGGATTTGCCGAATTCGGCTATAAATTCAACTTCAAGAAAAAAAAAAAAAGCCTTCCTTAGTGTCCTGTTTCTGGGATACGAATTATCAAGTGAAGGAAAGAGCCTAGCGCTACAATTCTTAGAAAAATGCGCACAGTTACAACCTCCAAATACAATTAAAAACCTCCAATCACTATTGGGTTTTCTAAATTTTGGCAGAACATACATTCCAGATTATGCATCAAAGCCTTATATGACTTGATACGTCCTGACTTTTCCAGCAAACTTTGGACAGTTGAACAAACATGCATTCTCAGAGCATTGCAACAAGACATGCTTGCGGCATAACACTTACACAAAAGGGACAATAAAAAAAATCCAGTCATCTGAGTAATTAAAGGTGCCATTGGTTTCACCTATGTTACATTCACTGAGGTGGGGTGGTGGACAGTCCCGATTGCATACAAATCACATTTGTACTCTACAGCAGAACAACGTTTTGCTCCCATTGAGAAAATTCTCACTGCTGTTCAGATGCCTGTCATTAAAGAAAGACCATTAGCCCAGGGCAAAAGCATTACTGTTGTATCTCCAATCCCAGCCCTTGAAGCAGTTACCAAAGCCAGCATTCCAAATGCTAAAGCATTACATCCATTTTGGATCCAATGGGCAACGTCTCTGGCAGCCACTGATGTTGACTATATTTTCGACCCAAAGTTACAAACTCAAGAATTTTTGCAGTATGAACTAGAATACCCAGTTCCAGCAAATACATTGCCTATTGATCAATATCAAAGAGTCATGTACACTGATGGCTCAGCACAACCTGCTATAGGCCCAAAGCATCAATACTCCGCTGCTTACACAGTCATAAGCGGCTATATGGAAGATAGTAAATTCTATCCACAACATATCTTTATGCAAACCCTAGGGGATTGCACTGCAAAACTAGCAGAGCTAAAGGCTCTGGTGATGGCACTGGAACATACGGATCCTGACCAGCTAAAGACGATTGTCTGTGATTCGTGCTATTGTGTCCAGTCCTTCAATGAATATCTGCATTAATGGGGCCAGAATGAGTTCAGAGATTCCAAAGGTAACACCATCAAACACAGACTTCTGTGGGGGAAAGTAGGGGATCTGAAGGAAAACGCTACCAAATGTCCATGTTGTACATACACGTGGATACCAGCGAGTTGGCATACACATTGCAGTAAATACACTGGCTGATGAAGCAGCCAAATCAGCAGTAGCTATGGCTTCTGTTGCTGCAGTAACTCGTTCTAGAATGAAACCGGACAGTGAAATGCTGGTTGCTGTGAAAGCCTTGGCTGACGGCACACCTTTACCTAAAGGATATCCCGTTAAATATTCCTACCGAATTGGAGGCTTCCTTGACGCAGAAGTAAAAATACCAGGCGTGGCAGTTCGCATAATTCCCAATAAAGACCTAAGATGAGAGTTAATCAAAGCAACGCATAAGGGAGTTGCCTCTGCCCATGCTGGTGTGGCAGCTACAATATTATTGCAGGCTTGTTATTGGTGGCCAGGTCTATCCAAACAGACCAAGCAGTATGTCCTTTGTTGTGATATCTGCCAACACATTAAGGTGACCAACGTCAAACGCCCACCGCAGACACCCCTCCTAATTTCTAACAAACCATTGCTATGTGTGTACCTAGACCACTGCAGTCCTTTGACACCTGGCAGTGCATATAAATACATCTTAGTCACTGTTGACTCCTGCTCCAGATTTCTATGGGTGTGACCACAATGCTCGGCTGACGCTCGGACTATTATTAAAGATTTGCAAGTCTTTATCGGCACATATGCAGATGTGCTTTCCACTCGGACCAGGGCCCTGCTTTCGCCTCAAGGGCATTCAGGGACGCCATGGCTTTCTTAAGGGTCCAACTACATTACTCGTATCCATATCATCCCGAGGGAAATAGTATCATGGAGCGACGAAACCGAGATTTTAAACAACCCTTAACAGCAGAGTATAAGGTATGGGTCATAGTTGGCTTAATCACCTGTATGGAGTCCAGAGAGCACTTAATAATCTGCCTAGAAGGTCCCTGGCGGGTCGTACTTCATACGAGTGCCTGTTTGGAACTCAAATGAATGTTCCAGATCTTGATGGTCCTGGCGTGGAGGCAGCAGAAACACCTTTTGACATAAATGAGCGTGTCACTGTCTTGCAGGAATTACAACAGTTCAGTGACGACAACACGTCCGCCAGTGCTGCCTCCTTAGGAATTAAGGATGTACCACTAACATCTACTGGCTACATTCCAATGGTTGGCGATCTAGTATGTGAAAAGGTTGCTGTGAAAAAAGGAGTTCTGTACTTCCTATCTTGCACCGGTTCCAGTCCTGGGAATACACAGTACCAGAACTGTTATTCTACAACTGCTACCTGGTTCTAAAGATAATCACTTTGTCTCCATCGACAATGTCAAGTTACACCATATGGCCGATCCTGCACAGCAGACCGAGAGGAACACCAGTAGTATCCGTATCACTCTCACTACTGGTCAAGATGTCCTCCTACAAGTTTTGAGCAGCAATGCAGACACCTCTCCGAGCTTGCGGAGGGTGGAAAATTATCTTTCATTAGTTCCACTAGCTTCTCTTAGAACAAGCAACACAGAAAATGTTGAACAATCAGTCTCAAATTCTACACAGACAGATGACATTGTCTATTACGAACCACGCGGGTGGTTTTTGCACAAACTGCTTCTGGATATTTTGCCAACATTACTGACACCTTTTCAGACTCATCTGCCTCCTCTACAGCTGAACTATAAAAAAACACATAAGCTGATATTTTGGCTCAAAACAAATTACTTTGTTTTCCCATGGAACTATCTGTGGCTTTCCTTGATTATATTAGCTTTCCTCCTTTGGGCTGGCTTTGTTATTGTTTTCTTTCTACAAATACATGGTCATTACCTTCCTGAACGGTCAACAGTTGAACTGGTGGATGAGGTCCTAAAACCCCATTTTTCGTCTCACAAGGTCCGCTGAGACTTTTCTTACTGTAACATTTCTGCTATACCAATTCCTGATGGGATTGTTTGGGATAAAGTCACATTTGATATATACAGCCCGACGGAGGTCATTCAATTACTATATGTGTTTAAACTTTCTATGAATGATATAATTATACCTCGAGTTGTTTCTGATGACTAGGATGTAAAAACAGTTGATTCTATGATGATTGAGTTGCAGTATTTTACTGTATTTGAAAGTGAGGATGTTTACCAATCCAAAGAGAATTATGGTGGCATGTTCTGCTATAATTATTATGGACACCATTTCATTCACAGAGCAAGTACCCCGAAAACTATCTTTAATTATACACAATGGAAACATTGTCCAACTCCTCCAAAAGGAAGTTTTAAAATATATTCTGGAAAATTTGCATATTTTCCGAGCACAATGTTAAAAATGCTGAGTTTTATTATTTGAAATTACCATTTATGAAAAATGTACAAATATTATTGACAGATAAAAAATTCATTTATTCAAGTTTCCCGGTTGGCTATTGAAGGCAAAGAATATTGGCTGAAGTTGACTGACTTACAAAGTGTGTGGGGAACAAAAAATTGGCAAATAAGGGGAAAGGAAGCTTTATTTAGAGCATGCCTGATACCTGTTCAAATGATATTTTTAAATGAAACTGTACAACAGAAACAGCAAAAATTAAGGATTTGAATGGGCCCAGTATTCCTGCCCACGCAAAATTTTATAAATGGCAAAAGTTTATTGATGCTACAGATGATCAGCTCGATGAAAGGGTCCAAAACGGCACATTTAATGTTTCACTTTCACGCCCTGGTGGGTGGTTATTGTGGCCAACAGATACCAATGGGCGTCATAAACGTTTTGTAACCACCACAGGAGTTCTAGAACATGTAGGCCTGACCCTTGCTATGTGTCATCTGAACACGCGGGTATAGTGACAGCATACACTGAAGGGAAACTATGCCAGAGTGGTTGAAGAGTTCCTCACTAGATGCTGTTAAAGAACACCTCAGTCTCCTGTGTAATAATACTGACTTACAGGATTTCCTGTTAGGCCCCAGAAAACAACAAAGCACTTCTTATATGCAGTCTATAATGACATTTGGAAGCTGTCTCAACAAGAAGCTGCTGCCCGGTTAAGGAAAATCAATAAGGAAAATTTACAGACGGCATTGTCTGTAGTAGATAATGGGATTAATACCCTGACCGACCGGATATACACCTTAAACAACATCGTCTCCTCTGCACAAGACATAGTACAGAGCAACATGTCCTCTTTACACCATTGACAGAGTCAACTAAGATCCATTATGCAGTTAGGTTCGACACTACAAACACTGAAGGCAGCTCGCGTTCCCTAGCAACACATCAGTGCGAGGGACATATTTTTCACATTTAATATAACGCAACAACAACTAATGGCTAAAAAAGAAGCGACTTATGTCATGTTAAATATTGAGAAATTAGAAAAGTTGCCTTTCACTGTGGTTGAAATACCATCGGCTGAGTGGTTAATACATGGGGTCATCAATCTGCCTATTTAAACACTTCAATTCAAGTCCTGTTTAAAACACATTCCAGTGGGCAGATATGAAAAGCCAGGATATAGTTACATACACAAGGTGTGGGGGTTACCCTTCTTGTACATATGTCTCAGTAGCATGACAGAGGTCATTCTTAGCTGGAGTGAATGCGAGACTTCTGTCAGCCATTCGATGGTTTGCAAACAGCTGTCCTTGCACAGGGCGTGCAACGATTCGGCAGCGAACTTGGCTTGTTATCTGCAGGGAGTCCCAGTCCCCTTGATTAGACCTGCGTTCCAGGTGCTCTCGAATGGCAGCTATGTGCTCCTTTATAGTGAGAGCTGTTATGGGATGCGAGCCGGAATAGTTTGTGTCGTTTCGGTCTCCAAAGTAGTTACATGCTGCAGGAATGTACTTTTTCCTCCTTCATGACAGAGGGAAGTAGCTGAGATTTGGCCCCATATCGCTACTTCAAATGTAAATTTTGTTGAGCAGACTCAAGGTTTTATTGTTTCAAAAACATGTGGCGCTTATATCTGCATGCGAGACCTATGCGCTTCAGGTTGCGAGGTCATCCACAGAGAAACAGTCCCTTTTAAGTGCTAACTTTCCAAGACACTTTGGTGAGCTCGTGGGAAGGATATTTAATGTGTCCAGTACCAATGGAATCGCAAATTTCTTTAAGGCTGCGGGTTCTGGTTTCTTTCACACCTTCTCCTCTATATTTGGCTTAATACCTTCAGCCATTCACTTAATATTTTCCAGTATTTTCAGGGGATTTCCAGTAACTTTGGCTATCATAGGTGGCATCTTGCTATTGCTACTTTTTATGCACAATGACTGTCCCGTTACAACAAGGAGGACTGAAAGAGCTTCCACCAGCGCAGCTATGTCGTGAACGCATGATGCAGTACTTTGGAGCACTACTACTGGAGCAATTGGAGTGCGACTGGTCTCTGTCATTCAGACCGGTTTTGCAGTGTGTGCATTCCGTGTTTCGGTGCCTCTGGTGCCCTTTCGAATGTGCACTGAAAGTTTGTCTTTCTACACAGCGCTTGCTTTCATTGGACGCTGATCTTTTGATGTTGTCGCTGAGGGCTCATTACCAGACATGCGCATTGAGGATGCGTTTGCTACAGGAAGCTGTTAATGGGTTGCCCTTTGTGGATTATGTGGCTCACCACTGAATGCTGCTGCCTCAGCTGGAGCTCAGGCTTTGGAACACGAATGCTCCTTGGTTTTCCTTGGCGATGAACTTCCAACTTTACCACCTACCAAAGTGGAAGATTTCCTGTCTTCAATTGGCGACTTTAAGAATGACTGACTTATGAAATTCGGCCTTTTCTTGACGCCACAATTAATATTTTAAATTGTCCTTTTAAAAACATGCTCAAGTGTCTTTTAACTTGTCATTATTGACATTCCCATACATATGCCTTAGGATGAATTTTAGTAGAATATATATATATATAAAAATAAATATATATATGCCTGCCACTGTGCACTTTAATCTAGATATGTTTTATTTTAGCTTTGTTATATTATTTTAACATTAGCAACATTTGCGGTCTTGTTTTATTTTCTCTATCTAGCTGTTCTTCGCCTAGGACAACTCTGTGCTATTCTCAAGGCTGCAGTAAGATAGGTTTCCGGCAAAAGTGGTACGCTTTGTCTCCAATGTTCACAGAAACATACACATTCTTACGTGGCGATCCTTTCTTGGAACATCAGCTGTTTTATTATAAAAACACTACTTTGACCCATGTACATTAGAGGGAGATTCCAGCCAGATGACCACAACTGTATGCTGATTACCAATTGCTTTGCTACAGCTGCTTATGTAGACTACAGACCTCTTGCTCAGGTATGAGGGATGATGTTTTCCCAGGGAGAACGCGAAGGGCAGAATTAGAGCTTAACATGCTGTTGTCTAACATAGCTTATGTAGGAACTATCTTTGTAAACTCTACTGACAATGTGGTAGTTTTATTCTTGTGTTTTACTCTCCTTGTCACAATTTTAATCTTATTGTGTTTCATTGACCTAGTTATTGCAATATACGCTTTATTATCTAAGATGCAGTTACTTCCATGAAACCTTATTGAACTATACTCTGCCTCCGACTGTCCTTGCATATGTGAGACTAATGTAACTGAGAGAAACGGATGAGATCTGAGTGACCACGATTTCCCTGAGGAGTCAGTTACATCATACGCCCGGTTGCCCTAGTCATCCCTGCTCTTGGGTGGAGATGAGGCACTGCTAGTTAGCCGGAGCAAACCTGGATTAGGCCGATAGGTGTCACATGGTGTGGGTTCAGACTCAGTCCCCGCGGTACAGGTAATTCTGCCACCCGAAACCAGTAGTCTCATTAGGATAATGAGAACCTACGCGACAATGACACATAATCTTAGTAGCCCTGACAATGGTTATGTTCTGCAAAGTGCTTTGGGAGCTGTGAATCATTTTCCTTAATTCTTTATTTCACGGCTATAGTCAGATATATGGATAGAAAGATAGATATACACACATACAAATGCTAGTGTATATCAGTTGTAGTAAAAGAGGTAGCATTAATAAATGTTTCCAATACATGGCATTATCAATAAACTGCTGTCTATTTCTGCATTTCACAGCGGTTCCTTAGATCACATGTACAGTCAATACTTGAGTTTCCACAATATTTGAATACTCAGTATTTTGTGGCGGGGTAAGAAACTTGTAAAAACTGTGCAAGATACTAAATTGGCCTGAAACAGGAAGTTTCAATACCATTATGCAAAATATTCTCCTCATGTTTTACTTTTGAGCTGAGCTGCAAAATACAACACTTATTCCCAGCAGACAGGGCAATGCAATCACTATGGTGTTCCCTAAAAGTCTATCATTCAGTACAGATATCAAACCGTCTGCTACAAAGACATGCTGTAGGCATAAATTATACATTTTTTTAAACATTGCTAATACTGCCGCAGCATCAGGCCTCTGATCCCTCGTTTGAGCAGCTAAGCTATCGGATTGTGCATGCCACTGAAGTTTCACCAGCAGGGATGCTGTTTGACATAAAGCAGTCGGGCAGTTTCTTGTAGTGACAGGCACTGACTGATTCAAAGGAAAGAGTGGGCTACAAGAGATGAAAGGGACTGTTTAGGTTAAACGGTGCGACATGATAAGGGGGGCTGGAGGACAACAATCTACTGTTGTGAAAACAAGGTACAAGGCCCTAGATGGAAAAACAGTAGTCCAATGAGCATTGGCAAAGCCAATTGGTCTCGGATTTTGGATCTATTTACTTTTACAAGATGTTTGGGAATGGGGGAAAGGACGGGGGAGGGGGCAGCACAGGATGGACAGATCAACATGGACTGCGGAGGGGCATGAATCACATTTGCACAGTGGGGAAGCGAACGAGCGAGAGCACGACGCAGATCATGGAGGCGGAGAGTGTTTTCATGGAGAAGAAGCATACACGGGAGAGATCAACATGGAGCACAAGGACGGGGAGTTTCCAGAGAGAGTGCACTAGGGAGAAAGCAACAGGCAGTACATGGCAACACGAGAGTAAAAGCAACATGGAACACATAAGGGTGTTTTCTGGCACAGACAAGTACAGAGGGAGGCCAACACCGAGCAAGGGGATGAGGGTTGTGCGGGAGAGAAGCACATATCGGAGGGAGAAACATGAAGCCAGGGATGTCACACAAGGGGGAGAGCAACATGACGCTCATAGGATTTTTATTTTTTTTAGGGAGAGAGGCACTTTTAGAAGCAAGTAATATGAAGCATTGGGGAGAGAGGAGTTTGGAGAGGAAAGCAAACAAGGAGAATCACATAGTGTTTTCAGGGGAGGATAAGCACACAAGGGAGAGCAACTTAGAGCACCGTGGAAGAGGGGTTTGCAGGGAAAAGGCACAAGAGGAAGAGAGTAACACTGAGTGTAGGGTAAGCACACAAGGGTAAGTGCAACACAGAGCACGGGGCCAGGGATAGGCAAAAGCACATCAGGGAGAGAACTGAAAACATAGCACTCTCATGGAGTGGTTGACTGAACAGAAATAGAAGTTAAGCAAGACGGAACAGAGGAAGTTTACAACCCAACCAGGCAAAGGGATGGTAAAGAGGCTATGCTCGAAAGGGGGGTCAAACACAAGATGGCAAGATGGTACAGGGAAAGTCATCAAATAAGGAGTAAGCAAATAGGAATGACAGTAAAGTCAACTGATGGTAAGCAATGGAATGGCTGCAAATCCACTGCAAATTCTTCTAAGCTAAAAATAAGTCTTTAGCAACCTGAGAGATGTCTGGCAGGTGAGACCTAAAAATGTTAGTGCCACATAAGGACACCTGTGAGATTGTTTTAATCATTATATACTTGTGATACTGCACATCACAACATACTAGGGGATTAGCCATCTACTACGAGTTGCAGAAGAATCTTAGGAGATTATACAGGAAGGGTCTTGCCAAGTAAGGGAGCAGACATGGTCTTTTGGGTAAGTCAATGGCTTTGGTTTACAGAAATTTAAGATAAAGGCCCAGATAGGCCAGTTGACACAGTGCATAGCTGTGGCTTAAACACCTACCCCTGTCCCTAAGTTCATCTTCTGCGACTACAGACATATGTGAGAATTAGATTTATTGAAGGTAATATTGTACTCTTAATATGATACATTTCCTTCCATCATCAGCACCATGGAATTTTACTTTGCCTTGTATAATGTCCAAAATTGTCTTATTACATTAATAAAGTGGGGAGCTGTAGGAAATACTGTGCATCCCTTTCATGCATGGCAGGGTCTCGCTCACTTATAGTCACAAATATGCACAAAAGCTGCACTACTACAATGACTGCACCAGAAACATAAAAGGGAGGCCAACCACATTACAGAGGATATAGCTAATTAGCCCGGTTTTTACAACAGGCAAGTAATATGTCCATGCTAGCTCCATAAAAATAAGTTACAAAATGTGAGATAAACAGGTGTTGGGGCAAAAATTTCCTCTGCATGGCTCTGTACATTATGCTCCCCTGTTCTGGGCTACACTGCCAGGAAAATCACAGTATGTCTTTGTAGGTTTTTTCTCTGTAAATTCAACGATCAGACAGGTTTACTGGGGGGTCTTAGACTGCAGGTCTGATGTCATGGAGGGCACTAAAAGTGCATTCTTTCTTTAGAGAAAGACTATGATCCTCTCACTGGGCTCGAAGGGACAACAAAGTGGTGACAACATTTACTTATAGGAAAATTGATTCACTCTTTTTAGCTGTAACCTTCTCAGATGCCCAAAGGCCTTTGTTTTAAAAGGTCTGTCTAGTCCCCTTCAGGCAGGTCCTTACTTCCATCCAGGTGCCACATGAATGGAGAGAGCATGCTTTCTCTGCATGAATGAGATAAGGTGAGCATAGAGTGTGTGTTGTGCTTCACTTTATCGGGGGAATACCTTCAACTTCGAACTGTTTGTAGATGGCTGACAAAACCACTAGAGATGGGCCTGCTTAGCATAGATGCTGATTGAGGGAAAGCCCTGGGATATTCCAGAGACCTCCCATTTAAAGTGAGCCAGGTCTTTGAAGAAGTGCAAAGGCAAACCCTGTCTCCTTCCCAAGAAGTGTTACTGCACGCTGATTTGTATAGCAGTTGAAACATCACTCTCTCAGTTGTGCCTTTGTCATCCATCTCTCCTGTTAGGGCATATCCACCTCCATCCTATCTCCATGATGATTTTGCAATTCAGCAAATATGGGTGGGACACACTGTGTGAAACTCTCCAACAACCCAAAACTGAAAGGACAGATTAAATGTACAACTGGTCTGCCAGCCAGAGATAACAATCGGTAGAAACCCAGGGTTGGCTACCCAAGGTTCTTGTGCCATACACAACACATTAGCATAGGAAAGAAGGCTATTATGTGCCAGAGCAACGAATTTTGATTGACAGTCTTGTTTTCAAGTAAGCCACAAATCTGAGGCAGAGCCATACAAGGCCAGCTGAAGACTGCCTAGAGAAGGAGGAACTGCCTGCAGGATAAAAGAGATTGCCACATTAAATTCCCAGAGGAAGGTCTGCCTTGCAGTGTCTTCTGTCAAGTTGTCTGATCACTAGGAGCTGTGCTCTGGACTTGGGTCCTGAACCACCAGAAAGTGCTGTAGCTGTCTTGAGATAAGAGGCCAACTCGCTGTAAGAGAGATGCTGGTAGTTGCAGAGTACCACCTAGCACTTGCACATGTATGCACAAAGTCGCCATACAGGCGATAAACAGGGAACTGGTGTGTACCAGCCTAATCCCACCCAGAGCCCAAAAGCATAGGAAATCATCTTTGCAATTACCCCCTCAACTCACTATTGGTGAGCGTGATGCTGCAGACAACCGCTGTGCTTGATCCCTAGTCTGACATTGTTGGTGCATGGCGCAATCAGGCTCTGCTTACCACATCACAGAGTGCAGGGATCCCAAAGAAGCTAAACAGACATGTCTGAGTCGGTGCAACAATTCAAGTTCAACAATGAAAGAAAATAATTACCAAATATATGAAGCATAAAATCACATTAGGACTGACCACCTCATAACTTGCATTAGCACAGCCCACAGATGAGATCAAAACGTGGCCCCATTTCGAGAGTTCAGCAAGAAACATTAATAGCGATAATGAATGAGCACACACCTGAACTCAGTGCAGTAGCCCTTTCCTGAGAAGCGGAGTAGACAGTCGAGGCACCAAGTTTTTCTGCCTACCCCAAACTACTGTAAAACTATCAGGCACTCCACAGAGATGGGAATTATTGAAGATGACATATTTCCCCAAGGTGCAGGTTGTACTATTAAGGATGGCAGGAACCAAGGAGGCAACAGCCCCACTCCAGTGCATTCTCCTGTACCGGATGCTACTGGTCCTCTACCGGATATGGCATTAGTGCAATGGTTTCTGCCATTCATTGGCCCATCTTTCCAGTGGGCTTGTAGCTGGGCTGCCTCAACAATAACTTCGTAGCCACGAGGGAGGCTAATGCCAAACTGAAAAGCTCCCTACTTCTGCACTACACAGGAAAAGAGATAATAAAATTATGCCTGAACCTACCCCATACTGGAAACCTATCCAACTACAACCCGGTGGTGGCAACAATAGAGGCAAACTTTAACCCACAGTTAAATCCAGACTACAAAAGATTTGTTTTGCGCCAAGCACAAACAAGAGAAAACAAACCTTTTCACCATTTCTATGAAAGATTGCAAGATCTCACTAGCATATGTATTGATGATGAATTAGCCAAAGAAGTATGAGCTCAATGGATGCTGTTAAAATGTATGAGGCTGGTGATGTGAGGAACGCGTGGAAAAACTATAACAGAAATCTCAATGTCCCATTCTATGCGCGAGTAGTTCATCTTGTGCAGGCATAATTGGTTAAATAGGGCTACAAATTGCAGCGTGAAACAAAAACAGACTGGATGAGCTACTCGCGCGTGGAACTGGGAAAGTTCAGAGGTCTGCTATTCAGTGCAAAAGTCAGATTAGTAAAACCGAAAGTGAAGCAATGAGAAAGTTTGCGTAGGAATCCTCTCACCTGGTAAGAGATGGACCGATATAGACTAACAAACTGCAACTGCATGCCCACTAACAACCTGACTCGCACAACCCCAAAGACGCCACGTAAAGTACACACAAACCAACAATTATGGTCACGTACCTCAACTATCTTCACAAACAGTGGCACCAAAACGGACCCCCACCCTCGACTTCATCAGACCCCTAAACGACGCAAAGCCTGTGCGCACATAGCGTCAGGTACCACGTCAGCATGCCCCAGTAACGACCTGCAAAGGCCATTCCTTCACCGAGATACTCCCATAGACACCATCATGTAAAGACCCCTTCAGCAAGGGCACAGGTCTCTCCAGACAGACACTCGCCTGCCACACAAAAAGGTTCTCAGCCATGCAGCCTCAGCCGCCCCGACGCCACGTACACAGAGCCCTCAAGCAGACACAACATTGCAGTGGTCCAGACGCGCAAACAGGGCGCACCGAGCACAACAAGTGACGTGCTCTCGCCATTATGATGCTCAGTGCAGTGCCGCCTTGAGATCTCCGAAGTGTGAGTGCAGAGGGAGCCTTCTCCAGAAGGCATGCCACAGCATCTTCAGTCCGTGGCACCCTAGGCGCACAGCGACTTAAGCCAATAAAACAGATCACATGGTCCTGCGCGCTTGACAGGGGTTTGGGCATATCGCAGGTTCAAATTATAGTCCACTCAGAATCAGCCAATTACATATCTCTGACACAAGTAAGACCCCAATACCACTGAGTTGGGCTTTGGGGTCTTAATAACAACACCTATGAGAGGAGTCGTCAGTTCCCTATGTGCAGACGTGAGTAACTCGTACAGTCCAGGATCATAGCACTGTATTTTGGTGCTTGTAATCCTGATTTTGAAATGGGATAATCAAGACTAAGTCCCACTCGTCTCAGGATGCAAAGAAAACGCCTGGCCTGGATGGGTTACTCAGTTCTGCTCTACTGGTGAGTAGCTGGTTGGCTACTAGGAAACTGCAGAGGCCTACCTTTGTTACTGTCCTTATAGACAACACTGAACAGCAATTACGAAGAGTACAGGCCAATGACCAAAGCAACAAACTTCCCCTGCCTACTCTTAAGAGCTGCAAAAGGAACAAGGGGATGAAGAAAAGCTGGAGTCCTGGAAGGAATGGCTGACAGTTAGGGCTAGGATGATCATACTGGAGCAGGATCAAGATCATGGCGACCCTTCGCATGTGCGAACTGGACCCACGCCCAGGACGCAGACCTCCAAGGGGGGCGCTGGAGTTTCCCTGCAGCAGCTTCCCTCTAAATTTGGTGTAAACTAAAGTGTGTTTAAACTCTACCCCCCTCCCAAAAAGGCTGCCGAATGCTTCTGGTGCCCTTGTCAGTTTTTTTCCCATTCTACGGCGATCCTTAATATTGCACCCCTCGCCGTTCTCTTACTCCTCTCAAACTTTCAAGACATATGGCAATCAAAGGGGAAGAGAGGGAGGGGGCGCCAAATTTGGATTCGCCCACGGCGCTTTCTGAGCAGAGCACCGCTGGTCAAGACTGCTATGCACATAGCTGGGTGCACAGTAAAGTGGCATGGTGAGCAAAAGTAAATGGATTGGAATGCCATCCCAAGTGACTGACAGTAGTTAAACTTATTGCAAGAATTCCTCCCATCACATTGTGTGATGCACAGTAGACGGAACACCTCTTCTAATCAGTGAGCTGGGGGTATATGCTGCTACAAGGATCTTTGCATAACTTCTCTAGCACTGGCACTGCCATGATTGCCAGCGGTGTCACGGTCTTGCATCTTTCCAAGGTTTCTAAAATGCGTTTTATGTTAGTACCATCCATTATGCCAGTGCTTCGTTTCTTCAGGGTTTATGCTATGTGATATTTACATACGCTTCGCCGGGGGGGGGGGGGGCGTAACACAGGCCCCTGCGGCCGGTGAGTGACCCGATTCAGGGGAAGGTGCATAATTACACACCTGTTTATAAGGAGCTACGACAGGAGAGCACAAATGCATGAAAATAAAGAGAACAAGCTGGTGGCGGGGGCACTGTGAAGTGAAGGCTGGGAGAGCTCTGGGCGCCCTTCCCTGCTGCACAGCAGAGATCCACGGCCACCCTTCAGCGCAGCACCCCATCACCTACCCCGTCCTCTTTGGGGGTCAGGGGTGCCTGGGGTAATTAGGAGGCTACAGCAACTGCGTGATTTTAAAATCGGAGAGTCGGATGTTAAGCGAGTCCCCCTAAATCGTGATTACAAGAGGCTGGAGCAGCGAGAGCCCCGGGCTGCAGGTCGCTCTGCGTGGACTTCCCCCGCACATCACAGCCCGCTTCCCCGACCCCCCGCCGCTTGCCTCAGTGGTCCCCGCGGGGCTGCTGCGTGGACGGGGCCCCCGGCTCCGGGCTGCGCGCCGCTCCTCCGGACCCCAGGTATCCGCGTTGCCTCACCGCGGCTCCGCTGGGCCATCGGTGCCCGGGTCTCCCTCCGACTCAGGTCCTTTCAGCCGAGCAGATCACGATTGGCAGGCCCATGTCGCGACAGGAGGCAGGGCGCGCGCCCCAGCACCCGGGTCCTCGTGATGCCGCCGCTCTGTGGGGGCAGCGGGCAGAACCACTGCGGCGCGGAGGGGGGAGGCTGCTTTGGGCCGTACCATGCGCACGGCCGCCGCCGGTTACCAGGTTACGCTTCCCCTCAGTGAGCAGAGCCCTGACATCCGGCGCGGACGGGGCTGGAGCGAGGAGCCCCTTCTTTCATCCTGTCTGTTTGCATACCTGGCACTCCCCAAATGTACTCCTCTGTTGGCACTTAAGGTAGACGGCACCTGTAGCAAACACGGGAAACAGCCTGTGGAGATCCACTGGGGGCTATAGATAAGGAAGCAGCGTAGCTTTTCCCCAGGCCGAACACACATTCTTTATTTGTGACATAGCATGTTGAAATGCCCATGGCGCGTTTTTTCTTGAAGCATAAAGTGTATATAGCAAATGAGCCTTTTCTTGTCCATCCGACTATTGTAGACAAGGAACACACACCCTGTCCCACTGTATAAAGTGTTGGCGCGGCATCCCTAAAATCTCACACCCAAAAACGACACCACAGGTGGATCCGTCTGGGACGCTGTTAAACCTCATTTTATGAGGCAATGTGTAGCATGACAAGGCACCATACAGCATGTCACAAAATCATTAGGTAAGGACAGACTAAGGAAGTGAGTGAGTTTTAGGTCAAGATTTTTAAAAAATTGAAATATTTGTTACATAAATTCATAAGGTACAATACAGAAATTGTAAGTGCAGATGCACGAATTCATTGCCAAGAAGACTGTCTTTAAAAGGGCAATGAAGGAGCATAAGCAAAGTCAAAAAATATCAGTCCCAAATGAGTAGCAAACCAGTAAAAAAATTGGACAACATTCTTACTAGCTCCGGAAAAGTCTCCAGAGTTCTCTGGCTCACCACCGAATTTAAGTGAAATGTTCCATAGGAATAGATTGAGAGCACAGTTCCAATATGGTGTGAGTAAACAGAATACAATTTCGGCAAATCGGAGAACAGATTTATCAATCGTTATATGGCCTTACCACCTAAGCACTATCCCAGTGCATGACTATTGATTCAGCTAGAGTGGCTGAAATCATGCAGGAGATGATGGAACAAACTAGCTACAACTAGTTACAGAACAACAGTGAACGTTTGTCAATACATGCAATACAGCAAGCTAGCGGAATATACCTTGAGCAGTTGAAATATTACTATGCCCGTGATGAAGAAGGTTTCTTCAAGAATAGCAAGAACAAATAATTCAGAAATAAACACACACGAAAAGTTGGCGTTGAGGCCTAACTGAGGGCTAGTTAGCAGAAGCTAAGAAAAGGTACTTTAAGAGGTCATATCAACATTGTTTTAAAGGCAATATCATCATATAAGGTGTACACGTGAGTGTAGATCCTTATTCTGCATGTTGTTAAAAATGCACAAATTATTTAACACACAAACTCCTACAAAAGGTAAGACAAGAGCTGTGATTCAGTCAATCAATCAATCAATCAATCATTCGCATTTATAAAGCGCGCTACTCACCCTTAAAGGGTCTCAAGGCGCTGGGGGGGGGGGGGGGGGGGGGGTCAGTGCTCATAGAGCCAGGTCTTGAGCTGCCTTCTGAAGGAGAGGTGATCGGGTATGCTGCGAAGGTGGCTGGGTAGAGAGTTCCAGGTCTTCGCTGCCAGGAAAGAGAAGGATCTCCCTCCGGCGGTGGCTTTGCGGATGCGGGGTACGGCTGCCAGGGCTTGTCCGGTTGAGCGTAGAGTGCGCGGAGGAGTGTAGAAGGAGACGTGGTTGTTGATGAGTTTAGGTCCGAGGTTGTGCAGGGCTTTGTGTGCGTGGGAGAGGAGTCTAAAGGTGATTCTTTTGTTGACTGGGAGCCAATGAAGTTTCCTCAGGTGTCCGGAGATGTGGTGGTGGCGGGGTATGTCCAGGATGAGTCGTGCAGCAGCGTTCTGGATCCGTTGCAGTTTCCTCTGCAGCTTGGTGGTGATGCCGGCGTACAGAGTGTTCCCGTAGTCCAAGCGACTGGTGACGAGGGCGTGAGTGACGGTCTTCCTGGTGTCGGTGGGGATCCAGCGGAAGATCTTGCGGAGCATGCGGAGGGTGTTGAAGCATGCTGAGGTCACCGAGTTAACCTGTCTGGCCATGGAGAGGGATGAGTCCAGGATGAAGCCGAGGTTGCGTGCGTGGTCGGTGGGTTGGGGAGTGCTGCCTAGGGCGGGAGGCCACCAGGAGTCATCCCATGCGTTGGGAGTAGGGCCGAGGATGAGGACCTCCGTTTTATCTGTGTTCAGTTTCAGCCGGCTGTCTGTCATCCAGTTCGCTACTTCCTTCATGCCTTCGTGTAGTCTGGTCCTTGCTGAGGTGGGGTTGTTGGTGAGGGATAAGATGAGCTGGGTGTCGTCGGCGTAGGATATGAGGTCGAGTCCGTGTTTGCGTGCGATGTTCGCCAGGGGGGTCATGTAGACGTTGAAGAGAGTGGGGCTGAGGGAGGATCCTTGGGGTATGCCGCAGATGATCTCCGTGGCTGTAGATCTGAAGGGGGGCAGGCGGACTCTCTGAGTTCTTCCGGAGAGGAACGAGACGATCCATTCCAGGGCCTTGCCTCTGATGCCGGTGTTGCTGAGGCGGTGTATCAGGGTACAGTGGCAGACCGTGTCGAAGGCTGCAGAGAGGTCCAGGAGTATGAGGGCCACGGTTTCTCCCTTGTCGGTCAGGGATCTGATGTCGTCCGTGGCTGCGATGAGGGCGGTTTCGGTGCTGTGGTTAGCCCTGAAGCCGAACTGTGTGGGGTCGAGGGAGTCGTTGGATTCCAGGGCGGTGGTGAGTTGAGCGTTGATGATTTTCTCAATCACTTTGGCGGGGAACGGTAGGAGAGAGATGGGTCGGTAGTTTTTGAGTTCGTTGGGGTCTGCTGTGGGTTTCTTTAAGAGGGCGTTGAGCTCTGCGTGTTTCCAGCTCTCTGGGAAGGTGGCGGAGGTGATGGATGCGTTGATGACGTCTCGGAGGTGGGGTGCGATGATGTTGTTGGCCTTGTTGTAGATGTGGTGCGGGCAGGGGTCGGAAGGGGATCCAGAGTGGATCGAGTTCATGACTCGGGTGGTTTCCTCGGTGGTGGTTGGGCTCCAGGTGAGGATGGTGGTGATGTCGGTGGCGGGTTCCGAGGGGGGGTTCGTGTTGGTGGTGGTGAAGCTGTCGTATATGTCGGTGATCTTGTGGTGGAAGAAGGCAGCGAGGGAGTCGCAGAGGTCCTGTGAGGGAGGGATGGAGTTGTTTTCTGCGTCCGGGTTGGAGAGCTCTTTGACGATGCCAAATAGTTCCTTGCTGTTGTGGGCGTTGTTGTCGAGTCTGTTCTGGTAGGCTGTTTTTCGTGCGGCGCGGAGGTGTTGGTGGTGTTGGCGGGTGGCGTCCTTGAGAGCTGACATGTTCTCCTCGGTCTGGTTGAGGCGCCACGCCTTCTCGCGGGTGCAGCATTCTTTCTTGGAGTCCTTGAGGTCGGGGGTGAACCAGGAGTTTTTCTTGTGGTTGTTGGTGTTAGCTTGAGTCTTAAGGGGGGCCAGGAGGTTGGCGCAGTCGGCGATCCAGCTCGTGAGGTTGTAGGCGGCTTTGTTGGGGTCGGTGGTGCTGGTGGGTTGGTTCTGGGAGAGGGTTGATGCGAGCTGTTCTGTGGTGATTCGGTTCCAGTGTCTTCTTGGTGGTTGCTGGGTGTGGTGATGCACGGTGGTCTTCTTGAAGCTGAAGTGGACACAGCTGTGGTCCGACCAGGTGAGTTCGGTGGTGTGGCTGAAGGTGGTGTGTTTGCTGGAGGAGAAGATGGGGTCGAGCGTATGTCCGGCGTAGTGGGTGGGGGTGTTGACTAGCTGTTTCAGTCCCAGGTTGGTGAGGTTGTCCAGTAAGGCGGTGGTGTTGTTGTCGGTGTGGTTCTCCAGGTGAAAGTTGAGGTCTCCTAGGAGGATGTAGTCGGTGGATGAGAGTGCGTGAGGGTTGACGAAGTCTGCGATGTCTTCGCTGAACTTGGTGCGTGGTCCTGGTGGTCTGTACATGAGGGTGCCTCTGAGGGTGGTCTTGGGGTCGCTGTGGATCGCAAAGTGGAGGTGTTCGGCGTCGGGGAGTGAGTTGTCGGTGTGTGTCGAGATACGGATGGAGCTTTTGTGTGCGATGGCGATGCCTCCTCCGATGCGGTTGGTGCGGTCTTTCCGGATGATTTTGTAGCCGTCGGGGATGGCTATGGCAATGTCGGGTGCCGAGGAGGGGTTCATCCAGGTCTCGGTGAGGAAGGCGATGTCCGGGTTCGTTGAGTTGATGAGGTTCCACAGTTCGATGGCGTGCCTGTGGACGGATCGGGTGTTGACCAGGATGCAGTGGAGATTGCTTCCGGGGGAGTCGATTTTGACGGGAGCGGTGTGAGTCCGTTGACTGGTGAAGCGGCAGTTGCTGCAGGTGAAGGGTCCGTGGGTTCGTTTCGGGGTGGCGCGGTAGCAGTCCGGCGTGCGGCCGGTGTTGAGGATGGCGAGGGTGGCGGAGTCGTAGGTCAGGCAGGGGTTGCGGGGGCCAGGGGTTCGGGCGCTGGGCGTGGTCCAGGCGCGGACGGGCGCAGACGGGCTTGCCTTAGGCGCGCCCGCTGCGCGGCCTCGCAGCGGCCGCCATTTAAGGGTAGCCGGGGAGGCGGGGTCAGCTGGGAGGCGGGAGGGGGGCGGGTAGGTGGGAAAAAAGCGGGAAAAGCGGCGGTAGGCCTCGAGAAAGGCCTGGGAAAACAAAAAGTACCAAAAAGGGTACAAAAACGAGAGAAAAACGAGGGAAAAGCGGCGGAGGACGAGGGGGACGGCGGGGGCAGTTAGAACAACAGGCACTCGGGATACACGGGAGAGAAAGGGGAGCGCGATCACAAACGGGCAAACAGACACTCAGGGGTACAGAAAGTGAAGGGGAGCGTGGTCACAAACGGCCAAACAGACACTCAGGGGGACAGAAAGTGAAGGGGAGCGCGATCACAAACGGGCGACAGCACAGACACTCGGGGTACAGGCAACACCACAGACACAGTGAGAAGGCAGGCACAGAGGGTCTGGTGGCGCTGTGAGGGCAGGGGAGCGACCTACCCTGAGGTCAAGGGTCGCTACCACTGCCTCGCAGCGGCCGCCATTTAAGGGTAGCCGGGGAGGCGGGGTCAGCTGGGAGGCGGGAGGGGGGCGGGTAGGTGGGAAAAAAGCAGGAAAAGCGGCGGTAGGCCTCGAGAAAGGCGAGGAGGCCTGGGAAAACAAAAAGTACCAAAAAGGGTACAAAAACGAGAGAAAAACGAGGGAAAAGCGGCGGAGGACGAGGGGGATGGCGGGGGCAGTTAGAACAACAGGCACTCGGGATACACAGGAGAGAAAGGGGAGCGCGATCACAAACGGGCAAACAGACACTCAGGGGTACAGAAAGTGAAGGGGAGCGCGGTCACAAACGGCCAAACAGACACTCAGGGGGACAGAAAGTGAAGGGGAGCGCGATCACAAACGGGCGACAGCACAGACACTCGGGGTACAGGCAACACCACAGACACAGTGAGAAGGCAGGCACAGAGGGTCTGGTGGCGCTGTGAGGGCAGGGGGCGACCTACCCTGAGGTCAAGGGTCGCTACCACTGCCTCGCAGCGGCCGCCATTTAAGGGTAGCCGGGGAGGCGGGGTCAGCTGGGAGGCGGGAGGGGGGCGGGTAGGTGGGAAAAAAGCGGGAAAAGCGGCGGTAGGCCTCGAGAAAGGCGAGGAGGCCTGGGAAAACAAAAAGTACCAAAAAGGGTACAAAAACGAGAGAAAAACGAGGGAAAAGCGGCGGAGGACGAGGGGGACGGCGGGGGCAGTTAGAACAACAGGCACTCGGGATACACGGGAGAGAAAGGGGAGCGCGATCACAAACGGGCAAACAGACACTCAGGTGTACAGAAAGTGAAGGGGAGCGTGGTCACAAACGGCCAAACAGACACTCAGGGGGACAGAAAGTGAAGGGGAGCGCGATCACAAACGGGCGACAGCACAGACACTCGGGGTACAGGCAACACCACAGACACAGTGAGAAGGCAGGCACAGAGGGTCTGGTGGCGCTGTGAGGGCAGGGGGCGACCTACCCTGAGGTCAAGGGTCGCTACCACTGCCTCGCAGCGGCCGCCATTTAAGGGTAGCCGGGGAGGTGGGGTCAGCTGGGAGGCGGGAGGGGGGCGGGTAGGTGGGAAAAAAGCAGGAAAAGCGGCGGTAGGCCTCGAGAAAGGCGAGGAGGCCTGGGAAAACAAAAAGTACCAAAAAGGGTACAAAAACGAGAGAAAAACAAGGGAAAAGCGGCGGAGGACGAGGGGGACTGCGGGGGCAGTTAGAACAGCAGGCACTCGGGATACACGGGAGAGAAAGGGGAGCGCGATCACAAACGGGCAAACAGACACTCAGGGGTACAGAAAGTGAAGGGGAGCGCGGTCACAAACGGCCAAACAGACACTCAGGGGGACAGAAAGTGAAGGGGAGCGCGATCACATACAGGCGACAGCACAGACACTCGGGGTACAGGCAACACCACAGACACAGTGAGAAGGCAGGCACAGAGGGTCTGGTGGCGCTGTGAGGGCAGGGGAGCGACCTACCCTGAGGTCAAGGGTCGCTCCCCTGTGGGCCACCTTCAGTGGCCCAAAGGTAAACAAAGAGTCGATGGCCAATATGCAAAGGCTGCTGACACCATAAGTGTGCAAAAATAAATGTATTGTACTAACTCACCGTCCAACTAACATCAGTATTCTGACTGAAATACACCTGGAAAGATGCATTACACTTGATGTTTCTTTGAGGTAATGTGGAACCTTAATGGTTTTCTGTCGGGACTCAGTTTTAAACCTTTTAACAGTTCCTTAATTCTGCTAACTTCTTAGTGGGACTACCAAAGTTCGTAATTTAAGGTATCAATCAACTTGTTACATTAAGTCTGACTTGATGCCCAAGTAAAAATTAATGTAACTTGTTGCCAAGCGCAATTTTTATAGAGTTGCCACTCTGTTGTCCAGTGTTCCACTGGCCATTTGCTGGGTCTGATAACGAGACAGCCTTCTGCTCACCCGGGGAGACGTGCCAACAACTCCCAGGATAGCTAACAATAGAGGCCTGCCACTGGAGGAGGTGTTACCTCCTGCCAGGAAGCCACAAGGCATGTTGGCCCAAAAGGTGAGCTTCAGAGGGGAAGCTGCCTTTGAAGGGCAAATGGTGGACACACTAGAGAGGGACTGCTCTTTTGTTCGGGTAGACAAGTTGGCATCAGGGACAGAGAAGGGGAATCACTGGCCACACCAGTTTTCCATTGGTGTGTAGCACATAGATAGCCACAACTCTTGAGTGAGCTATCCAGCTCCACATACCAAAAGATGGTTCCTGACATCTTGGGAGAGGGCAGAATAGAGCACTCTGGGATAGCTAGATGTCACACATCACAGGAAGTTATCATCAGGCAGCAGTGAACCTTGCATCTCATTGGCAAGTGACCATGACCTCCCCTAAAGGCACTTGCTGGGCATAAAAAGGACAGAACTCAGAGCTTGCTTGACTGGAGAAGAGGACCAAACAAGGACTGAACTGCTGACCCTGGACCCGGCAAAGGAGAGGCTGCCCCAAAGTTGGACTGCACCTGCTGCACATTGGGCAACCAAAGGAACAGGCTCTACCTGCTGTGTTCTGCTCATGGAGATTGTCTTTCTGGACCAGTTACTTCCTGTTCGCAGCACAGGGCCACAAAAGCTGAAGTAGCATGCCTGGCGAGGAGGTGGCCAAGATCACTGGATCATCACTTATCGCCTCCGTGCAGCCTAAGAGAGCAGGACCTGATGCTCAAAAGTTTAACTCAAGTCTTCTGGACCCAGGAAAGCTGTTGGAGTGCAGCTTGGTCACCCAGAAGGAGAGTTATCACCAAAAGAAGGAAATTGCAGATTCTGCTGTGCTGGTTTACTTGTAGCCCAGTGGCGACTGGACTTCTACTGACCCTGAGAGGACTTTGAGGGATGTCCACTCCTGTGCCCAGAACCACCTCACCAGGACCGAGGAGCAGCCCCATGAAGACCTCCACAGACTGCACAGCATCTATGAGCATTTTCAGCATCCTTTATACCTTGTATTAGAACCACTCCACAAAAGTCAATGGCAAGGAACTACTGATGCTTGAACTGGACTAAAGACTGTTTTTCCTGGCAAGGTAACTGTTTTTTTCACTCCTGGCTGGTCCTCTTGACTGGTTCAGCCAAGGTAACTTTAAGTAACTGCATAACACCCTGCAAAGGTTTTCTTGAATAAATTGTTGAATTTACAAATGCTTGTTCGTGGTTAAGTGATCAGCCTTGATTTATTCTATCTTGTAAAATCTATATCTACAAAACCCTCTGGTGGACCTTTTTCATTTTGATGTTCATAAATTCATAAAAATATAATCTATTTTCATAAATTGGTGTCAGATTTCTTGAATGTCAAATGTCTTTCTTCTTCAAGTGTTTTGGTTCTGTGTATATGCTTTACAGTTGTTCTTTTGTCTAAGCCTGACTGCTCAGAGCCACAGCTACCCAGGGTTGAGCTATAGTTTAGCACAAAAAACCTGACTGGTCCTAAAGGGGTTGGTAGTGTATTGTACAGCATGGTCACACTATATAATACACTTCATTTCTTCACAATGACAACTCAAAAACCAGGTGTTGACTGCTGTTGCTTACGTCTAGGTTCCTCTAACTCCTTCAACTCATCATAGACACAACACTGCCTCTCTTCCAGTTCTATTTCCTCAATGTTTCTTTTCATCTTCTTTCTTTCAGCATCTTTCCCTCCTCCTTTCTTGTCTGAAGCTCTCTCCCCTTTAATCAGATTAAATCCCTTCACATCACAAACAAACAAATCACACAAATACCAATAATCAATAAGGGTCCAACTATAGCACCTAAAAGCCTACTGCCAATCCCACTAAGCCATTTGCCTACAGCAAAAAAACCCTTTCAAATTGTGTCTCATGTACCTGTGTCTTTCAGCTCCGTCAATTCTTTAGATAGACTTGTGATATTCTTCACATACTTATTGATCTCCCTGCTCTTATCTGGCACATACGTACACCATTGTTGGACATGTAACATTCTATAAACTCTACCTTCTTTCATGAGCAAAATATCTAGAACAAGCCTATTCTGCAAAACCATAGCTCTAAAGGAACTAATTTTGTGTTAACAGCTAAGAATGAACCAGCTGTGCTGGTTGAACGTTTATCTACTAAGTTAGGCACCCTCCTAATCTTCAAATGATTTAAAGCTACTCCTATAGAGGGGATTAAAACTACAGATATAGTAGCTACTATTTGAGAAGCACGGTGTTTGGCTCTCTAAGGAACCACAGATCCTTAATTATCTAATTTATCTACATTCTATGGGTTTGGGCAATGTCAAGCTTAAATTGGGACCTAAAAAAGCGGTACACACTATCCATAGTTTTGTCATTAGTATGGGTGTTCAAATGTTTATGAATGAGCACCTCAGAACAGACCACATCATAATTTGAAAAATAATATTCAAAGTGTCCCTGATGATACAAAATATGATGGTAGATCATGCCCACTGCCACAGATGCAGGGGAATGGCTATGCACATCGCAATATTTTGCATGTATCAAATGAGGCTACTCATGCAAAAGATTGAAAAACACATTAGTTGTAAAAGTTCCCTCGGAACTATTTCTGTGTAATAATTTCAAATAAAAACTAAGCTGCTCTCCTACGGAGCAGTAGTAGGCTTAGCTTTACAAATAGTCTGCTCTGCAGGGGATCTTAGACATATTAATAAGCATATCATAAGAATGATAGAAATGAATGATACCATGGCCACTGTTGCTCTATGGTTTAGTGAAAGGATCAACATGGTTTCTTGCGAATCAGAAAGGAAAAACACAAGACTCAAAATAGCATAAGACAATCATTTCTGTTAGTTGCTTCTACCTGTTCAAATCGGCAACACTGTTGACTTATTTACAATGAATATCAAATTCAACTGCTTCAACATCAATCCTTAAGTCTACATCAATCTTCTTCTAAAATGGCATCCCTACTTTTTACTGGAGCCTGGGCCACCACAAAGTTCAATCTAAAAATTTAATCATTTAGAAATGTCAGTTGACTTCAGATCAGTCAAAATCAAAAATGTAATCAAAGTCAAAGTGTGACAGCTTTAATCACAGAGGTTTTTCCAAAATCAATCTGTCGGTCCTCAGTCTCATGTATTTTCAAGTCAGCTTCACTCTCAGCAAAGTAGGTCCATTCAGGAGCTGAGAACCTCCAACTAGGCATCTGTGTTATTCTTGATCGTCTGACTACTCTTAGTTCCCTGTCACTTTGTTCACTGTTCTCTGTCTCCTCGTCAATGGTGTCTGGGATGTGCTCTTGAGACATTGAAACTCTTAATCGCTTACCTGTTCTTGGCCACCTCTCATTCCTTGGCACCCAACTGATCGCCCTGCCTGTTTTTATTCCACGCTCAGAGTTTGCATTTACAGTTTCTTTATCTTCAGTCATTGCTGTTACTCTTGGCCCATTTACCACCGTTTCTGCACTTATTTCGGGCTGGCTTTGAGACAGTTGTGCGCACTCTTCTTCTTCTTTGGAAGCTGTCACGTTGCACCAGGTTTGGCCTTTGTGCCTTAGCAGTGTCCAGCACCACTTCTCAAGCTTGCCTCGCTCTCCAGTTGTGCGAAGTATGATTCCATTCAGAAAATCTCTGCATTTAACAGCAGTGTTTGTGTCCAGGATTATGTGATAGAGGCCACAGAATGGCAGATAAAGGCATGACTTCTTCACATGCTTCTTTACCATAACCCATTCACCAGCACTGAGGACTGTTCTTGCCTTGGAATGGGGGTCACCAACTCAACCTGGTGAGGGACAGAATGGAACAACATCATCCTGTCCTTTGCAGTATTCAAGAACCATATTGTCGGCAATATTTACAAGCACAGTTGCAGGCACAGAGGGTACTCACATGGTTTGCCCATGAGAATTTCTTGTGAGGACAATCCTATTCTCCATTCCAGGATGCTTTTCAAATTCTGTAATAGCAACAGAAGGGCATCCAGACATTTCAAAGATGTGGCTACACACACCTAAGCAAGACAAGACCTCAGTGTACCATTTATCTTCTCCACTATTCCTGAAATGTCCTCCTTCCTGCATTTAGCTGTTGGCATGTAACATACCAGTGACGGAGTTCTGCTACAAGGACTCAAAATCAGGATTTGAACCAATAGGTCCTAACAAGGCAAACCATCTTATCTCCGCCTATCTAGGTGGCACCGTAAAAGTAATGGGCCATAGTGGGCAACATAGAGCCTGGTAACACAGGTCTGCCATCTACTGAAACTCACATCTCATTGTCTTTTTTCATATACCCTGTTTTTATGCCCCACTCCTGCTCACATTCTGGCACCTCTTCCTGCAAACCCTTCAAATCTACCCATGTATCAGCAACCATCAACAAAAGGCTCGGAGACCTGTCAATTTCCGATTAATTTGAAAAGTCCCCAATTAACATGCAAGATCCAAGAACACATATCTGGTAATTTCATCAGCATAACGATTACCAGCGGTAAGATTATCGTTTCCACACTTGTGTGCTGCACACTTTACAATCAACACTTAGGCAGGCATCTGCAATGTTTCAAGGAGACTCATAACATGTCTATTCTTTTTTTTTTTTAGATTGGAGGATATCTTTTTTTGAAATATATCTTTATTGCTTGTTCATACAAAGTGCAAGCAACAGCTCCAATAAGGTATAATGGTAAACAGTACATGTAACAGTACCAACTGCCCCTCAGAAACCACAGCACACATGTAACACAAAGAAAGCTGCCTTCTGTGGGTTGATTATCCCCGTCCCGTACTTCTGATTGGGAGGTTTAGTGGTCTAACCTGTAACTGACTACTCCTCTATAGTGGACATGCCCACCACTGCCCAGGTGTGTTAGTGCAGCCACCTAGTCACTCTGGTGACTCCAGCCCCTCCGCATCCATCCTCTCCCAAGTCTCCGAAAGCTTGTTCAGCATGGTTCTCCACAATTATAAATCTTCCTCCAGTTTTTCATCAGCACCCACTTCTCTCATCCGTCTTTCCTCCGCTAGTGCCCATTCCCTCATATCAGTGCATCAGCATGTATAAGGAGAAAGACAATGTGTTGGCAGGTGACGTTTGCCTAGCACTAGCCCCAGAGAGGGGAGTTTATACCTACTCTTTCCTCTGTTTTGATGTGGTATTAGCCCTAGCACTGTCACATAGGTTCTCATTATCCAAATGAGGCTACTGGATTTGGGCTGCATAGACTGTGGGGTACTAAGTACAATTCCACACCATGTGATGCCTGTCGGCCTAATCTGAGTTTTCTGGCTAGCTAGCAGCGCCTCATCTCTACCCAAGAGTAGGGATGACTGTAGCAAACGGACGCATGACCAGAGAGACACCTCAGGGTAATCGTGGTCAATCAGATCGCATCCCGTTGTGGTCATCTGGCTGGAATCTCCCTCTAACGTGTATGGGACAAAGGAGTGTTTTTATAATAAAACAGTTGACATTCTAAGCAAGGGTCTCCACGTAGGAATATGTGCATTTCTATGAATGTTGGAGACACAGCGTACCACTTTTGCCGGCAACCTTATCTGACTGCAGCCTTGAAGAAAGCACAAGTGAAATGAACGTCCTAATGCTTTCCTAGGCGAAAGAACAATCAGATAGTGAGAAATAAAACAATACTGCAAATGTGGTTATTGATAGAAAAATAAAGGGATGCTGAATAAAATGGAACTAGGCTATAGTGCACAACAGCAGGCCTAGTTTGCTAAAATAATGTGTCTAAAATATGGCTAAAATAGCTATATAACACCCTCCTCTTGCCGGTTCAAAGGTGGTTTAAAACTTTAAAATAAAATGAAGCCTAATAGAATTCTATCAATAAAGCATTCAAACATAAACGTCAATGATGACAAGTTAAAAGACACTTGAGTATGAAGGAAAAGAAGGATGATTTAAAACTTCAATAATGCCGCCAAAAATCACCAATTATATTAGGGACAATTGACGCAAGGAAATGTTCCACTTCAGTAGGTGGTAAAGTAACAAAATTGTTGCCAAGGAAAACTACATGTCACAAACTGCACTTGACTTCTCACCTCTGGATACAGGGTTGGAGAACAAACCCGGTCTTCTACAGGTTCTGGATAATCCCAGATAGGGGCGACCCTTTCTAGTAGCCACGGTGCCACTTGACAGGGAACGCCAAAGCAGACCGTACCCTCCAGAAGCAGTCCCATAGGAAAAAAAAACAAGAACTGGGGAAAAACCTCAAACAGGAACTCCTAAAAAAGAAGAAGAAAAAGAGGACTTGACAACAGGAACAAAACAAGGCAAAAATACTCCAAGGCAAAAAGCAGGAACTATGAACAGGAGCAAAGAGCACAACCAAAGGGAAGTGTTTGCAACGCAAGATAGAGCAAGACTGAGTTGCTTATATACTGAAAAAGGGGAAGTGACATCACAGGAAAGGAAAAGAACACCATCTTGAATTGGGAAAAAGCCCATAGACAAGAATAGGAAAAAGAAAGCAGTATATAAGAAAGAGAGCATGCTGGGAAATACAAACAGGAAGAAGACAAGATGGACACAACATGGACATGAAAAAGGCAGAAGACAAAGGCAAGGAAAAAGAAAGAAAAAAGACCAGAAGAAGGCCACCACCGACAGGGGAGAAAAAAAATGCCTTACAGGTAAGGGCAACGCGACCGGGAGCGCAATACACGCTTCCCAGGACACGCTGCCTAGGAAACCAAAAAATGCGGGGAACATCCAAATATCAGCAGCGCGTTCCTACTGCGGAGGCAGAGAGAGACACCGCGTCAAGGCGCAGCGTTACAGTAGGTCCCCTCCCCGAGGCCCCAGGTTTGCCAGGGTGACGGTCAAAAAACAGGCGAACCAAACGGGGAGCATGGACGGAGGAAGCATCTTCCCAAGAATAGTCACTGAGAGGGTAGCCCTTCCAGTGAACCAAAAATTGCAGTCTGCGCTGAAGAAAATCAGGAATCACAAATTTCCTGGACTTCATATTCAGGCTGTCCGTCAATGGAAAGAGTAGGAGGACGCTGGAAATGTCAGTGGTACGGATCAGGAATAAAGGGTTTTAATTGGGACACATGAAAAACTGGATGAACCGTCCAGGTATGAGGTAAGCGCAGGCGCACAAGAACAGGATTCAAGATTTGCAAAATCCGAAAGGGTCCATAAAAACGTGGTTTGAATTTGTTGACAGAAAATCGGGAAGGTAGAAATCTAGAGGAAAGCCACACCTTGTGGCCTACTTGATACGAAGGTGCTGTTTGTCGATACCGATCCGCTTTTCGTTTCATTGCTTGTTTCTAAGCTAAGAGAGTTGTATGAAGTAGGCCCTGGATTTGGCGGATCTGATGTGCAAAAGAAGTGACTGCAGGAACAAAAGAGGATGTACTGGAAACAGTAGAGATGGTCCTCGGATGAAACCCATAGGTGCAACAAAAAGGTGTGGCCTTGGTCGCACTATGCACCGTGTTATTATAGGAGAAGTCGGCAAGAGCAGGAAACTCCGACCAATTACTTTGTGTGGCATTACAGTAACATCTCAGATACTGTTGGAGTTCCTGATTCACTCTTTCAGTTTGACCATTCGTTTGTGGATGGAAACCAGAGGACAAGGAGATCTCAATGTTTAATGAGGCACAAAAGGCTCTCCAGAAACGTTACACATATTGTGGCCCTCTGTCCGAAATGACCTCTTGCGGGAGACCATGGAGGCGAAAAATATCCGCACGAAGATGAGACTCATTTCTGGGGCTGTCCGTTATTTTTTTAAGGCTGTGAAATGTGCCATCTTGGTGAATGAATCTACTGTTACCATGATTACATGGTTACCAGAGGAGGTAGGTAAAGAACATATGAAATCCGTGGATAGAGTACACTAAGGAGCTGAGGGAACCGGTAAAGGCCCTAATAAACCTGCTGCCTTATTTCGGGGTGTCTTAGTCTGAGTACATACTGGACATGCTGAAACATAGATTTCTGTATCTGTCTTAAGCGAAGGCCACCAAAATGATCGTTGAAGCAGCTCCTGGGTCTTTCTGATTCCACGATGCCCGGCTATCGGTGAATCATGACACATTTGTAATGCTCTGTCTGAACTTTCTTGGTAGGTAAGAAAAGAGCCTGCTGATGATAGAAGTAGTCGTCCTTCTTCTGCAAAAATGGAGTCACTCTATCCCATTCTGAAGTGGAAAGAAACTGGTACTCTGATTTAACACGTTCTTGAAAAGATTGGGTAGCTCCGATGATTCTACTAGACTCAATAAGATGTGGAGAAGAGTTCTTGGCTATGTCAGGATATCTACAGGATAAAGTATCTGCCACTGAATTCTGGGAGCCAGGTATGTACGTGATCACAAAATCGTACTGGCTAAAGAAGAAGGCCCATCTTGCTTGATGACTGTTGCGACACTGGAAACTCTGAAGACATTGTAAATTGCGATAGTCAGTCCTGGCTTCAATAGGCTCTCTGGAACCCATCAAGAAATGCTTCCATTCCTTACATGCTACTTTGAGAGCAAGTCATTCTTGTTCCAGTACTGAATAATTGCGTCCTGCTTCTGATAAGATATGAGAAAGATAAAAGATAGGATGTCCTAATCCATCGTTGTCTTGTTTCTGCAGCAGAACTGCCCCAATGGCTCTGTCTGAGGCATCAGTCACAACGATACATTTTTTGGTGATGCCCAGGTGTCGCAAAATGGGTGCTTGGGTAAAGGCCTTCTTTAATTCTTGGAAAGCGCATTCAGCATTCTCGGTCCAGACAAAGCCCTTCTTCTGGTTCTCTTTCTTGATTGTTTGTGTAATGAAACTTTGTAGGTGGGCAAAGTTCTGGATAAACTGACAATAGAAGTTTGATAGACCACGGAAACATTGCTTTTCCTTTATTGACGCTGGAGAAGGCCAATCTAAGATGGCGCTGACCTTGTCAGGGGCCATGGATATTCCGTGTTGATTGATACTGAATCCCAAATACTTCACTTCGGTCTTATGGACTTCACACTTCTCTGGTTTACAAAATAACTGGTTCTTCTTAAGTCTTTTCAGGACCTGCAGTACATGTTCTGTATGTTGCTCAGGACCACGGGAATATATCAAGATATCATCCAAATAGATGACTACATATTGGTTTAATAAATCAGAGAACACTGAGGGGGTCATTCTGACCTTGGCGGTCTTTTCGCAAGACCGCCGAGTTACCGCCGCGGTGAAGACCGCCGACCGCAGCGGTATGCCGCTGTGCGCATTCCGACCGCTGGGAGCGTTCCGCCGGAAAACCGCCAGCAGCCACACTGGCGGTCGGCGGGAAAGTGGAGACTGGTCAACCTCCACCGCCACGCCAGCAGAACACCGCCCACAGAATTACGACCCACATTTCTGTGTGGCGGTCTTCTGTTGGCGGTCTTCTGTTGGCGGTCACCTCCCCATGGCTCCTGTCGCCTCCCGGAGGACCAACGCACAAGGTAAGTTGATCGTCCGTGAGGGGAGGGGGTGGGGGGGTGTTGTGTGATGTGTGCGTGCATGGGGGTGTGCGTGTGAGTGTGTAGAGGGGGTGTGTGAGTGCGTGCATGCGGGCGGGGAGTGCTGCTGTGCCTATGGGCAATGTGTGTAGTTCGGCGGGTGCGCATGTCGGCATGTATGTGTGCGGGTATGTGTCCCCGTTGTGTATGTGTGTGTGTAGGGGTGTGTATATGTGCATGTTGGGGGTGTGTGCATGTCGGGGTGCGTGTATGTGCATGTCGGGGTGGGGGTGGGGAGGGGGTTCGTACCACCTCTGGGGGGTGGCAGGGGGGTGGAGGGTGTGGGGGGAGGACTCGGGGGGGCAGTGGGGTATGGGGGAGACCCCTATCAGTGCCAGGGAAGGAATTCCCTGGCCCCGATAGTGCCTACCGCCATGGTTCGCATTGCGGTTCCCGACCGCCAGAAACCGCGGCGGTAAGCAGGGTCATGATACCGTTGGCGGTCTTGGGTCGACCGCCGGACCGGAGTGCGCAGACTCCAGCCCGTCGGTCATGACCGCCGTGGCTGTCGGAGTGGGGAAGTGGCGGTCGATCGCGGCGGTGACCGCCGCGGTCAGAATGCCATTTTTTTGACCGCCGGTCTGTTCGCGGTCCGACCGCCGCCTCTCCGCCGACCGCCAAGGTCAGAATGAGGGCCTGAGTCCATAAATCGTTGGAAAACAGAAGGTGCATTGGTCAATCCGAAAGGCATGACACAGTACTCATAGTGCCTAAAAAGGAGTACGGAAAGCTGTCTTCCATTCATCTCCTTCTTTGATCCGTAGAAGATGATAGGCACCCCTTAAATCTAATTTGGTGAACATCTTGATTCCTTGAATGGCATCCAATATATCCCTAATTAAGGATAACAGGTAACGATCCTTAATTGTTATTCTTTTGAGTTTGCGAAAGTCAACACATTGACACAGATCTTTTGTCTTTTTGGGGACAAAGAAAAGAGGAGCCCCAGCAGGAGACGTAGAAGGAGCAATTAATCCGTTCTGTAAGTTATCATCTAAGTATTCCTTTAGTACCTTCTTTTCTTCGTCTGTCAGAGAATACATTCAACCAAACGGTACGACTTCCTCAGGAACTAATGGAATAGCACAGTCATAGATTCAATGAGGCGGTAAAATGGGATTACTGGGTTTCTGAAAAATTCCAATATATTCCTGATAACAATCTGGAACTCCCTGGATCATATTTATAGAGTTAGTATTATCCTTAGTTGACTGACGGGACCTTTTAGGAGACCAATAGGAGTTAGTGGAATAACAGTTCTGCTGACAAAACAAAGACGTTAGAGATATTGTTCTTGTTTCCCAATTGATATAGGGGTTGTGTCGAGTTAACCAGGGCATTCCTAAAATCATGGTGTGATTTGGTGAGGCCATAAGATTAAAGGCAACATGTTCTTGATGCCCCCCAAATGTCAAACAAAGTGTAGGAATTGAGGCCACCACAGGACCTGATGTTAAAGGAGAGCCATCAACCGTGTATACCTGCTCAGGAGTTTCTTTAGGAATACTGGAAATTCCTTTATTCATGGCCCAGGCCTCATCCAAATAGATTCCATTGGCTCCACAATCTATGAGCACCAGGAGATGTTCTTCTTGATCCTGTCAACTTTGTAACTTGACCGAGAGGATAAACAGGGTGGACATACTTTCTCTGGAGGAACATATCGATGGTACTTCAGCTCCTCCCGTCTCCTTCCTCATTACAGGGGACAGGAGTTGGCGTTTCCCGCAGGTCTTGAGGGACGTACCGGACAACTACGAATCAGATGGCCAGCCTTACCACAATACAGACAAAGTCCCTTTTGTCTTCTATCCTCCCTTTCTGATTCAGTTAATGGATCACAAACAAGATCAATCTGCATGGGTTCTTCCGGGGGGAATGGAGAGGCTTCGGATGGAACTTCGTCCGTTCGCCGACTACTGGTACGAAAATTACCAGACTGGTATGAAACTCGCGTTCTACGTCTCTCCATCTTGCGCTCCCAAAGTCTATATTCGATGTTCATGACTTGATCCATCAATTCCTTCAAGGAACAAGCTGGAGGAGAATGTACAAGTTCATCTTTAATTTCTTCACGCAGGCCTCGGTGGAATAAGGTTATAAAGATGCGTTCCACCCAAGAGGTTTCAGCTGCCAGCTGTTTGAAACGAGTTATATACTGCAGAACATTCTGATTGCCCTGCTGAATGTCACATAAGGCCTTTTCAGCTGCTGCTTCTACCCTAGGCCTCTCAAACATCTGTTTGAAAAGAGTCAGGAAAGCACGATAATTAGCCAGGACTGGATCTTCTGCGGAGACCAGAGGAGTCGCCCAAGCAAGCGCAGGACCAGACAAGGCGCTGATCAGATAGCCCACCTTAGCCTTATCAGAGGAAAACTGGAGTGGACGAAAGGCAAAGAAAACCATTATGGCATCCAAAAACTCCTTTATCTTCAGAGGATCTCCTGAATATCGAGGAGTAGTGGCAGATACGGGTGGTATGTCCATTGCCCGGAAGACAAGACCTGTCGTAGTGCAGCGTTTTCAGCCCGTAATTGTTGTAACTCTTGGGCTTGTCGTTGGACTGTCTGCAGCATGGCTTGAGCATTTTCTGCCGCCTCTCCCTGTGGATCTTCCATGGCTGCCTCGCAACGTGGAATCTTTTGGCGTTGCAATCTGTCACGAACTGCACTTGACTTCTCACCTCTGGATACAAGGTTGGAGAACAAACCCGGTCTTCTACAGGTTCTGGATAATCCCAGATAGGGGCGACCCTTTCTAGTAGCCACGGTGCTGCTTGACAGGGAACGCCAAAGCAGACCGTACCTTCCAGACGGAGTCCCAGAGGAAAAAACCCCAAGAACTGAGGATAAACTTCAAACAGGAACTCCTAAAAAAGAAGAAAAACAGGACTTGACAACAGGAACAAAACAAGGCAAAAATACTCCAAGGCAAAAAGCAGGAACAATGAACAGGAGCGAAGAGCACAACCAAAGGGAAGTGTTTGCAACGCAAGATAGAGCAAGACTGAATGGCTTTTTTACTGAAAAAGGGGAAGTGACATCACAGGAAAGGAAAAGAACACCATCTTGAATTGGGAAAAAGCCCATAGACAAGAATAGGAAAAAAAAAGAAGTATATAATAAAGAGAGCATGCTGGGAATTACAAACAGGAAGAAGACAAGATGGACACAACATGGACATGAAAAAGGCAGAAGACAAAGACAAGGAAAAAGAAAGAAAAAAGACCAGAAGAAGGCCAACACCGACAGGGGAGAAAAAAAATGAGTCACAGGTAAGGGCAACGCGAACGGGATCGCAATACACGCTTCCCAGGACGGGCTGCCAAGGAAACCAAATAACGCGAGGAACGACGCTCCAAATAACGGCAGCGCGTTCCTACCGTGGAGGCAGAGAGAGACGCCGCATCAAGGCGCAGCGTTACACTACAGAGCACTTGTGTTCCAAAGCCTGAGCTCCAGCTGAGGCAGCAGCATTTTGTGTTGTGCCCAATGTTAAGTTAAGAGTCACTCTATCCACAAAGGGCAACTCATAGACAGTTTCCTGTAGCAAACCCACCCTCAACGCACATGTCTGGTAATGAGCCCTCATCGAGAACATCAATAGATTAGCGTCAAATGAAAGTAAGCACGGCGGAGAAAGACAAACTTTCAGTGCACATTCGAAAAGGCACCAAAAGCATTGAAACACGGGCTGCACACAATCCAAAACCGGTTAGAATGACAAAGACCAGTCGTCACACTCCAGTTGTTTCAGGAGTGGTGCTCCGAAATACTACATCATGCGTTCATGACACAGTTGCACTGGTGGGAGCGCTTTCAGTCCTCCTTGCTGTGAAGGGACAGCCATTGCGCAGAAAAAGAAGCAACAGCAAGATGCCACCTATTATAGCCAAAGTAATCGGAAATCCCCGAAAATACTTAAAAATATTGAGTGTATGGCTCAAGGTATTAAGCCAAATATAGAGGAGAACCAAAACCAACAGCCTTAAAGAAGTGTGCAATTCCAGTAGTACTGGAGGCGTTGAATGTTCGTCCCACAAGTTCACCAAAGAGTCTTGGAAAATTTGTGCTTGAAAGGAATCAAGTTTCTTCAGATGACCTCGCAACTTGAAGCGCATAGGTCTCATGTGCAGATGTAAGCACTACATGCGTTTGAAACAATAAAGCCTTGAGTCTGTTCTACTTGTCAAAATTCACATCAGAAGTAGCACTATGAGGCCAAATGTCTGCTACTCCTCTTTGTTGTGTAGGGGGAAAAAGAACATTCCCGCAACATGTGACAATTTGGGAGAACAAAATGACATAAGCTATTCCGGCTCGCATTCCACAACAGCTCTCACTGTTAAGGAGCACATATCTGCCATTTCAGAGCACCTTGAACGCAGGTCTAATCAAGGGGACTGGAACTCCCTTCAGATAACAAGGCAAGTTCGCTGCCAAGGCATTACATGCCTGTAGGAGGCTGGATTGGCTTGTAGTGAGTACCAAGGGGTACTTGCACCTTGCACCAGACCCAGTTATCCCTTATTAGTGTATAGGGTGTCTAGCAGCTTAGGCTGATAGATAATGGTAGCTTAGCAGAGCAGCTTAGGCTGAACTAGGAGACGTGTGAAGCTACTACAGTACCACTTAGTGTCATATGCACAATATCATAAGAAAACACAATACACAGTTATACTAAAAATAAAGGTACTTTATTTTTATGACAATATGCCAAAGTATCTTAGAGTGTACCCTCAGTGAGAGGATAGGAAATATACACAAGATATATATACACAATAGCAAAAATATGCAGTATAGTCTTAGAAACCAGTGCAAACAATGTATAGTTACAATAGGATGCAATGGGGAAACATAGGGATAGGGGCAACACAAACCATATACTCCAAAAGTGGAATGCGAACCACGAATGGACCCCAAACCTATGTGACTTTGTAGAGGGTCGCTGGGACTATTAGAAAATAGTGAGAGTTAGAAAAATAACCCTCCCCAAGACCCTGAAAAGTGAGTGCAAAGTGCACTAAAGTTCCCCTAAGGACAAAGAAGTCGTGTTAGAGGAATAATGCAGGAAAGACACAAACCAGCAATGCAACAACTGTGAATTTCCAATCTAGGGTACCTGTGGAACAAGGGGACCAAGTCCAAAAGTCACAAGCAAGTCGGAGATGGGCAGATGCCCAGGAAATGCCAGCTGTGGGTGCAAAGAAGCTTCGACTGGACAGAAGAAGCTGAGGTTTCTGCAGGAACGAAAAGGGCTAGAGACTTCCCCTTTGGTGGACAGATCCCTCTCGCCGTGGAGAGTCGTGCAGAAGTGTTTTCTCGCCAAAAGAACGCCAACAAGCCTTGCTAGCTGCAAATCGTGCGTTTGGCGTTTTTGGACGCTGCTGGGGCCCAGGAGGGACCAGGAGGTCGCAAATTGGACCTGAAGAGAGAGGGGACGTCGAGCAAGACAAAGAGCCCTCACTGAAGCAGGTAGCACCCGGAGAAGTGCCAGAAACAGGCACTACAAGGATGCGTGAAACGGTGCTCGCCGAAGTTGCACAAAGGAGTCCCACGTCGCCGGAGACCAACTTAGAATGTCGTGCAATGCAGGTTAGAGTGCCGTGGACCCAGGCTTGGCTGTGCACGAAGGATTTCCGCCGGAAGTGCACAGGGGCCGGAGTAGCTGCAAAGTCGCGGTTCCCAGCAATGCAGCCCAGCGAGGTGAGGCAAGGACTTACCTCCACCAAACTTGGGCTGAAGAGTCACTGGACTGTGGGGGTCACTTGGACAGCATCGCTGGATTCGAGGGACCTCGCTCGTCGTGCTGAGAGGAGACCCAAGGGACCGGTAATGCAGCTTTTTGGTGCCTGCGGTTGCAGGGGGAAGATTCCGTCGACCCACGGGAGATTTCTTCAGAGCTTCTGGTGCAGAGAGGAGGCAAACTACCCCCACAGCATGCACAAGCAGGAAAACAGTCGAGAAGGCGGCAGGATCAGCGTTACAGAGTTGCAGTAGTCGTCTTTGCTACTATGTTGCAGGTTTGCAGGCTTCCAGCGCGGTCAGCGGTCGATTCCTTATCAGAAGGTGAAGAGGGAGATGCAGAGGAACTCGGCTGAGCTCATGCATTCGTTATCTAAAGTTTCCCCAGAGACAGAGACCCTAAATAGCCAGAAAAGAGGGTTTGGCTACCTAGGAGAGAGGAAAGGCTACTAACACCTGAAGGAGCCTATCAGCAGGAGTCTCTGACGTCACCTGGTGGCACTGGCCACTCAGAGCAGTCCAGTGTGCCAGCAGCACCTCTGTTTCCAAGATGGCAGAGGTCTGGAGCACACTAGAGGAGCTCTGGACACCTCCCAGGGGAGGTGCAGGTCAGGGGAGTGGTCACTCCCCTTTCCTTTGTCCAGTTTCGCGCCAGAGCAGGGGCTAAGGGGTCCCTGAACCGGTGTAGACTGGCTTATGCAGAATTGGGCACATCTGTGCCCAACAAAGCATTTCCAGAGGCTGGGGGAGGCTACTCCTCCCCTGCCTTCACACCATTTTCCAAAGGGAGAGGGTGTCACACCCTCTCTCAGAGGAAGTTCTTTGTTCTGCCATCCTGGGCCAGGCCTGGCTGGACCCCAGGAGGGCAGCTGCCTGTCTGAGGGGTTGGCAGCAGCAGCAGCTGCAGTGAAACCCCAGGAAGGGCAGTCTGGCAGTACCAGGGTCTGTGCTACAGACCACTGGGATCATGGAATTGTACCAACAATGCCAGGATGGCATAGAGGGGGCAATTCCATGATCATAGACATGTTACATGGCCATATTCGGAGTTACCATGGTGAAGCTACATATAGGTAGTGACCTATATGTAGTGCACGCGTGTAATGGTGTCCCCGCACTCACAAAGTTCAGTGAATTGGCTCTGAACAATGTGGGGGCACCTTGGCTAGTGCCAGGGTGCCTTCACACTAAGTAACTTTGCACCTAACCTTTACCAGGTAAAGGTTAGACATATAGGTGACTTATAAGTTACTTAAGTGCAGTGTAAAATGGCTGTGAAATAACGTGGACGTTATTTCACTCAGGCTGCAGTGGCAGGCCTGTGTAAGAATTGTCAGAGCTCCCTATGGGTGGCAAAAGAAATGCTGCATTCCATAGGGATCTCCTGGAACCCCAATACCCTGGGTACCTCAGTACCATATACTAGGGAATTATAAGGGTGTTCCAGTAAGCCAATGTAAATTGGTAAAAATGGTCACTAGCCTGTCAGTGACAATTTGGAAAGAAATGAGAGAGCATAACCACTGAGGTTCTGATTAGCAGAGCCTCAGTGAGACAGTTAGTCACTACACAGGTAACACATTCAGGCACACTTATGAGCACTGGGGCCCTGGGTTACCAGGGTCCCAGTGACACATACAACTAAAACAACATATATACAGTGAAAAATGGGGGTAACATGCCAGGCAAGATGGTACTTTCCTACACAACCCCCCCCCAAACGAAGGACAATAAGACTAGCCATTACCTGATGAGTCTTCATTGTCTAAGTGGAAATATCTGGAGAGTCCATCTGCATTGGAGTGGCTACTCCCAGGTCTATGTTCCACTGTATAGTCCATTCCCTGTAGGGATATGGACCACCTCAACAATTTAGGATTTTCACCTTTCATTTGTTTTAGCCAAAGTAGAGGTTTGTGGTCTGTCTGAACAATGAAGTGAGTGCCAAACAGGTATGGCCTCAACTTCTTCAGAGCCCAGACCACAGCAAAGGCCTCCCTCTCAATGGCAGACCAACGCTTTTCTCTAGGGGTCAACCTCCTACTAATAAAAGCAACAGGTTGATCCTGGCCCTCAGAATTAAGTTGTGATAGGACTGCCCCTACTCCTAATTCAGATGCATCAGTTTGGACATAGAATTTTTTAGAGTAACAAGGGCTTTTCAGGACAGGTGCAGAGCACATGGCCTGCTTCAGCTCCTCAAAAGCTTTCTGACAGCTTGCTGTCCATAATACCTTTTTAGGCATTTTCTTGGATGTGAGGTCATTAAGAGGGGCTGCAATGGAGCCATAGTTCTTAATGAACCTCCTGTAATACCCAGTGAGGCCTAGGAAGGCTCTCACCTGAGTCTGAGTGGTAGGGGGAACCGAATCAATAATAGTTTGGATTTTCCCCTGAAGTGGTGCAATCTGTTCCCCACCAACAAGGTGTCCCAGATAAACCACCTTACCCTGCCCTATCTGGCACTTTGAAGCCTTGATAGTGAGGCCTGCCTTTTGCAGGGCCTCCAAAACTTTCCAAAGGTGGACCAGGTGATCATCCCAGCTGGAGCTAAAGACAGCTATATCGTCCAAATATGCTGCACTGAAAGCTTCCAGCCCTTGCAGGACTGTGTTCACCAACCTCTGAAAAGTGGCAGGTGCATTTTTCAAACCAAAAGGCATTACAGTAAACTGGTAATGTCCTCCAATGGTAGAAAATGCAGTCTTAGGTTTAGCATCTTCTGACAATTTGATCTGCCAATACCCTGCAGTCAAATCAAAAGTGCTTAGATACTTGGCAGATGCCAGTGTATCTATAAGCTCATCTGCCCTGGGTATAGGGTGAGCATCAGTTTTGGTTACCAAGTTGAGACCTCTATAGTCTACACAAAACCTCATTTCCTTCTTTCCATCTTTAGAATTGGGTTTTGGTACCAGTACCACAGGAGAAGCCCATGGACTGTCAGAGTGCTCAACCACTCCTAGTTCCAACATTTTCTGAACTTCTTGCTTTATGCAGTCCCTGACATGGTCAGGCTGCCTATAGATCTTACTTTTGACAGGTAAACTGTCTCCAGTATCTATAGTGTGCTCACACCAAGAAGTGGTGCCTGGCACAGTAGAGAAGAGTTCTGAAAATTGTCCTAGGAGATTTATGCAATTATCTTTCTGCTCAGCAGTAAGACAATCAGCCAAAACTACACCTTCCACAAGAGCATCTTGTTCTGTGGAAGAGAAGAGATCAGGTAGAGGATCACTGTCTTCTTCCTGTCCCTCATCTGTTGCCATGAGCAGGGTGAGATCAGCCCTGTCATAGTAGGGTTTCAGGCGGTTGACATGGAGCACCCTAAGGGGACTCCTGGCAGTGCCTAAGTCAACCAAGTAGGTGACTTCACCCTTCTTTTCAACAATTGTGTGGGGTCCACTCCATTTGTCTTGGAGTGCTCTTGGGGCCACAGGCTCCAAGACCCACACTTTCTGCCCTGGTTGGTACTGAACCAAAACAGCCTTCTGATCATGCCATTGCTTCTGGAGCTCTTGGCTGGCCTGAAGGTTTTTACTGGCCTTTTTCATGTACTCAGCCATCCTTGATCTGAGGCCAAGTACATAATCCACAATATCCTGCTTAGGAGCTTTTAAAGGTTGTTCCCAACCCTCCTTTACAAGTGTGAGTGGACCCCTAACAGGGTGTCCAAAAAGAAGTTCAAAGGGGCTGAAGCCCACTCCTTTCTGGGGTACCTCCCTGTAGGCAAAAAGGAGGCATGGTAGAAGGATATCCCATCTCCTGCGGAGTTTTTCAGGGAGACCCATAATCATGCCTTTGAGAGTTTTATTAAATCTCTCCACCAGTCCATTTGTTTGTGGATGATAGGGTGTTGTGAACTTGTAAGTTACACCACACTCCTTCCACATGGCCTTTAAGTATGCAGACATGAAATTACTTCCCCTGTCTGATACTACTTCCTTTGGGAAGCCCACCCTGGAAAATATTCCCAGGAGGGCCTTTGCCACTGCAGGTGCTGTAGTGGTCCTTAAAGGAATAGCTTCAGGATATCTTGTGGCATGGTCCACTACCACTAAGATAAACCTATTGCCTGAAGCAGTAGGAGGGTCAAGGGGGCCAACTATGTCAACCCCTACCCTTTGAAAGGGAACCCCAACCACAGGCAGTGGGATAAGGGGTGCCTTTGGAGTGCCACCTGTCTTGCCACTGGCTTGACAGGTTTCACAGGACTTACAAAATTCCTTTGTGTCCTCAGACATCCTAGGCCAATGAAACAATGGAACCAATCTGTCCCAAGTTTTCATTTGACCCAGGTGCCCAGCTAGGGGAATGTCATGTGCCAGTGTTAGGAGGAACTTTCTGTACTCCTGAGGAATCATTAATCTCCTGGCAGCTCCAGGTTTAGGATCCCTATGCTCAGTGTACAAGAGGTTGTCCTCCCAGTAAACTCTGTGAGAGTCACTGACATCCCCATTAGCCTGTTTGACAGCTTGCTGTCTGAGACCCTCTAATGTGGGACAGGTTTGCTGTGCCACACTCAGCTCCTCCCTGGCAGGCCCCCCTTCACCCAAAAGCTCAGCAGTGTCTGCTTCCAGCTCCTCTGGTGTAGGTTCTGCACAGGGAGGGAATTCTTCTTCCTCAGAAGTTGAATCCACTGTAGAGGGAGGGATAGTAGGAAGTGGTTTGCTTCTACTAGCCCTAGCTTTAGGGAGCACTTGGTCCATTGTTCCAGGATCCAAGCTTCCCTGTCCTTTTTGCTTTTTGGCCTGAGCCCTTGTCAAAGCAAAAATATGCCCTGGGATGCCCAGCATTGCTGCATGGGCCTCCAACTCCACATCTGACCAAGCTGATGTCTCCAAATCATTCCCTAATAGACAGTCTACAGGTAAATCTGAAGCTACCACAACTTTCTTTGGACCAGTTACCCCCCCCCAGTTGAGATTTACAACAGCCATGGGGTGGCTTTGTGTTATGTTGTGAGCATCGGTTACTTGGTACTGGTGTCCAAGTATGTGTTGTTCAGGGTGCACCAGTTTCTCAATCACCATTGTGACACTGGCACCTGTGTCCCTGTAGGCCTGGACCTCAACACCATTTATTAGGGTTAGTTGCTTGTACTTCTCCAAGTTATGGGGGCAAGCAACCAAAGTGGCTAAATCAATAGCCCCTTCAGAGACTAAAGTAGCCTCTGTGGTCTCCCTAATCAGACCAACCCCAACTAAATTACCAAAAGTGAGCCCAGCTACTCCCTTGGATTGGCTATTAGTAGGTTTGCTCCCACCACCACTGCTATTAGTAGGGACACTAGGTGTAGCAGTAGGGGTTGTAGTGGTAGGAGCTGTGGTGCCTTTCTTTGGACAACTGGGATCTGTTGTCCAATGGCCTTTTATTTTACATAAATAGCACCATGGTTTCTTTTCCTTGTTCTGATTAAAGGAGGATTTGGACCCACCACCCCCACCAGAGTGTTTTTGTGGGCCTGATGAAGACTCATTTTTAGATTTGTCCCCACCCTTGTCAGAAGACTTACCATCCTTCTTTTTGTTGCCATCTTTGTCACCCCCTGTATGAACTTTTCTGTTCACTCTTGTTCTGACCCATTTGTCTGCCTTCTTTCCCAATTCTTGGGGAGAGGTCAGATCAGAGTCCACCAAGTACTGGTGCAACAAATCAGACACACAATTATTAAGAATATGCTCTCTCAGGATTAAGTTATACAGGCTGTCATAATCAGTAACTTTACTGCCATGTAACCACCCCTCCAAGGCCTTCACTGCCTGGTCAATGAAATCAACCCAGTCTTGTGAAGACTCCTTTTTGGTCTCTCTGAACTTTATCCTGTACTGTTCAGTGGTTAAGCCATAACCATCCAGGAGTGCATTCTTAAGAACTTGGAAATTATTAGCATCATTTTCTTTTACAGTAAGGAGCCTATCCCTACCTTTTCCACTAAATGATAGCCATAGGATAGCAGCCCACTGCTTTTGAGGGACATCCTGTACAGCACAGGCCCTCTCAAGTGCAGCAAACCACTTGTTAATGTCATCCCCCTCCTTATAAGGGGGAACTATCTTGTGCAGATTCCTGGAATCATGCTCTTTTGCAGGATGACTATGGGGAATACTGCTGCTGCCACCATGGGTATCTAAACCCAACTTCTGTCTTTCCTTCTCTAATTCTAAAGACTGTCTATCCAAATCCAGCTGTTGCTTCTTGAGCTTCAGTCTGGTTTGTTCCACTCTCAATCTATTGAGCTCCCTTTCTAACAATCTGTCATCAGGGTGGGTGGGAGGGACATTTCTAGATACAGAGGTATGATGGGAATGAACAGAAGGAGACCTGTCCCTTACAGAGGGCACCCTAACAGCTTGGCTACCAGTATAATGTGAGAGCACACCATCAGTATGGTGTGATTCAACCTCTGTACCAACTATGCTAGACTGTCTAGTAATGGGCAGGCTGAGAAGTTTCTTTCCTGAATCTTTTCCTGGGGGAGTCCCTGGATCAGATTGAGAACCATTAGCTACTTTTTCACCAGATTGGGCACTTATGGCCTTATCCTGTACTCTAAGCATATTAATTAACAGTTCTAAGGAAGGATTCTTCCCTACACTCAAACCTCTCTCTATGCAGAGACTCCTTGCTCCTTTCCAGCTAAGGTGATCATATGCAAGTTTGGACAGTTCAACATTTTTTCCTGTGCCAGACATTTTTTAGAGAGAGTTAAAGTGATAGAAAAAGAGAAAAAACTTTTCAGAACTTTTTGGAAAGACAGAAAAAAACTTTTTAAACTTTTAAGAACTTTTTGAAAGTTTTAGAAGTACTTTTCAGCACTTAGAAAAGAGTGAAAAGAGGGAATGCAAAACTTTTTGGCTATGTGTATATACACTGACCTTGTTTTGTATATTTTTCTCTTATGAAAAGTACAATGACAAGAGTGGTAAGCAGTCTCAAGCACTTATCCCACCACTGCACAACCAATGTAGGAGGCTGGATTGGCTTGTAGTGAGTACCAAGGGGTACTTGCACCTTGCACCAGACCCAGTTATCACTTATTAGTGTATAGGGTGTCTAGCAGCTTAGGCTGATAGATAATGGTAGCTTAGCAGAGCAGCTTAGAATGAACTAGGAGACGTGTGAAGCTACTACAGTACCACTTAGTGTCATATGCACAATATCATAAGAAAACACAATACACAGTTATACTAAAAATAAAGGTACTTTATTTTTATGACAATATGCCAAAGTATCTTAGAGTGTACCCTCAGTGAGAGGATAGGAAATATACACAAGATATATATACACAATAGCAAAAATATGCAGTATAGTCTTAGAAACCAGTGCAAACAATGTATAGTTACAATAGGATGCAATGGGGAAACATAGGGATAGGGGCAACACAAACCATATACTCCAAAAGTGGAATGCGAACCACGAATGGACCCCAAACCTATGTGACTTTGTAGAGGGTCGCTGGGACTATTAGAAAATAGTGAGAGTTAGAAAAATAACCCTCCCCAAGACCCTGAAAAGTGAGTGCAAAGTGCACTAAAGTTCCCCTAAGGACAAAGAAGTCGTGTTAGAGGAATAATGCAGGAAAGACACAAACCAGCAATGCAACAACTGTGGATTTCCAATCTAGGGTACCTGTGGAACAAGGGGACCAAGTCCAAAAGTCACAAGCAAGTCGGAGATGGGCAGATGCCCAGGAAATGCCAGCTGTGGGTGCAAAGAAGCTTCGACTGGACAGAAGAAGCTGAGGTTTCTGCAGGAACGAAAAGGGCTAGAGACTTCCCCTTTGGTGGACAGATCCCTCTCGCCGTGGAGAGTCGTGCAGAAGTGTTTTCCCGCCGAAAGAACGCCAACAAGCCTTGCTAGCTGCAAATCGGGCGTTTGGCGTTTTTGGACGCTGCTGGGGCCCAGGAGAGACCAGGAGGTCGCAAATTGGACCTGAAGAGAGAGGGGACGTCGAGCAAGACAAAGAGCTCTCACTGAAGCAGGTAGCACCCGGAGAAGTGCCAGAAACAGGCACTACGAGGATGCGTGAAACGGTGCTCGCCGAAGTTGCACAAAGGAGTCCCACGTCGCCGGAGACCAACTTAGAAAGTCGTGCAATGCAGGTTAGAGTGCCGTGGACCCAGGCTTGGCTGTGCACAAAGGATTTCCGCCGAAAGTGCACAGGGGCCGGAGTAGCTGCAAAGTCGCGGTTCCCAGCAATGCAGCCCAGCGAGGTGAGGCAAGGACTTACCTCCACCAAACTTGGGCTGAAGAGTCACTGGACTGTGGGGGTCACTTGGACAGCATCGCTGGATTCGAGGGACCTCGCTCGTCGTGCTGAGAGGAGACCCAAGGGACCGGTAATGCAGCTTTTTGGTGCCTGCGGTTGCAGGGGGAAGATTCCGTCGACCCACGGGAGATTTCTTCAGAGCTTCTGGTGCAGAGAGGAGGCAAACTACCCCCACAGCATGCACAAGCAGGAAAACAGTCGAGAAGGCGGCAGGATCAGCGTTACAGAGTTGCAGTAGTCGTCTTTGCTACTATGTTGCAGGTTTGCAGGCTTCCAGCGCGGTCAGCGGTCGATTCCTTATCAGAAGGTGAAGAGGGAGATGCAGAGGAACTCGGCTGAGCTCATGCATTCGTTATCTAAAGTTTCCCCAGAGACAGAGACCCTAAATAGCCAGAAAAGAGGGTTTGGCTACCTAGGAGAGAGGAAAGGCTACTAACACCTGAAGGAGCCTATCAGCAGGAGTCTCTGACGTCACCTGGTGGCACTGGCCACTCAGAGCAGTCCAGTGTGCCAGCAGCACCTCTGTTTCCAAGATGGCAGAGGTCTGGAGCACACTAGAGGAGCTCTGGACACCTCCCAGGGGAGGTGCAGGTCAGGGGAGTGGTCACTCCCCTTTCCTTTGTCCAGTTTCGCGCCAGAGCAGGGGCTAAGGGGTCCCTGAACCGGTGTAGACTGGCTTATGCAGAATTGGGCACATCTGTGCCCAACAAAGCATTTCCAGAGGCTGGGGGAGGCTACTCCTCCCCTGCCTTCACACCATTTTCCAAAGGGAGAGGGTGTCACACCCTCTCTCAGAGGAAGTTCTTTGTTCTGCCATCCTGGGCCAGGCCTGGCTGGACCCCAGGAGGGCAGCTGCCTGTCTGAGGGGTTGGCAGCAGCAGCAGCTGCAGTGAAACCCCAGGAAGGGCAGTCTGGCAGTACCAGGGTCTGTGCTACAGACCACTGGGATCATGGAATTGTACCAACAATGCCAGGATGGCATAGAGGGGGCAATTCCATGATCATAGACATGTTACATGGCCATATTCGGAGTTACCATGGTGAAGCTACATATAGGTAGTGACCTATATGTAGTGCACGCGTGTAATGGTGTCCCCGCACTCACAAAGTTCAGTGAATTGGCTCTGAACAATGTGGGGGCACCTTGGCTAGTGCCAGGGTGCCTTCACACTAAGTAACTTTGCACCTAACCTTTACCAGGTAAAGGTTAGACATATAGGTGACTTATAAGTTACTTAAGTGCAGTGTAAAATGGCTGTGAAATAACGTGGACGTTATTTCACTCAGGCTGCAGTGGCAGGCCTGTGTAAGAATTGTCAGAGCTCCCTATGGGTGGCAAAAGAAATGCTGCAGCCCATAGGGATCTCCTGGAACCCCAATACCCTGGGTACCTCAGTACCATATACTAGGGAATTATAAGGGTGTTCCAGTAAGCCAATGTAAATTGGTAAAAATGGTCACTAGCCTGTCAGTGACAATTTGGAAAGAAATGAGAGAGCATAACCACTGAGGTTCTGATTAGCAGAGCCTCAGTGAGACAGTTAGTCACTACACAGGTAACACATTCAGGCACACTTATGAGCACTGGGGCCCTGGGTTACCAGGGTCCCAGTGACACATACAACTAAAACAACATATATACAGTGAAAAATGGGGGTAACATGCCAGGCAAGATGGTACTTTCCTACACAACCCCCCCCCAAACGAAGGACAATAAGACTAGCCATTACCTGATGAGACTTCATTGTCTAAGTGGAAATATCTGGAGAGTCCATCTGCATTGGAGTGGCTACTCCCAGGTCTATGTTCCACTGTATAGTCCATTCCCTGTAGGGATATGGACCACCTCAACAATTTAGGATTTTCACCTTTCATTTGTTTTAGCCAAAGTAGAGGTTTGTGGTCTGTCTGAACAATGAAGTGAGTGCCAAACAGGTATGGCCTCAACTTCTTCAGAGCCCAGACCACAGCAAAGGCCTCCCTCTCAATGGCAGACCAACGCTTTTCTCTAGGGGTCAACCTCCTACTAATAAAAGCAACAGGTTGATCCTGGCCCTCAGAATTAAGTTGTGATAGGACTGCCCCTACTCCTAATTCAGATGCATCAGTTTGGACATAGAATTTTTTAGAGTAACAAGGGCTTTTCAGGACAGGTGCAGAGCACATGGCCTGCTTCAGCTCCTCAAAAGCTTTCTGACAGCTTGCTGTCCATAATACCTTTTTAGGCATTTTCTTGGATGTGAGGTCATTAAGAGGGGCTGCAATGGAGCCATAGTTCTTAATGAACCTCCTGTAATACCCAGTGAGGCCTAGGAAGGCTCTCACCTGAGTCTGAGTGGTAGGGGGAACCCAATCAATAATAGTTTGGATTTTCCCCTGAAGTGGTGCAATCTGTTCCCCACCAACAAGGTGTCCCAGATAAACCACCTTACCCTGCCCTATCTGGCACTTTGAAGCCTTGATAGTGAGGCCTGCCTTTTGCAGGGCCTCCAAAACTTTCCAAAGGTGGACCAGGTGATCATCCCAGCTGGAGCTAAAGACAGCTATATCGTCCAAATATGCTGCACTGAAAGCTTCCAGCCCTTGCAGGACTGTGTTCACCAACCTCTGAAAAGTGGCAGGTGCATTTTTCAAACCAAAAGGCATTACAGTAAACTGGTAATGTCCTCCAATGGTAGAAAATGCAGTCTTAGGTTTAGCATCTTCTGACAATTTGATCTGCCAATACCCTGCAGTCAAATCAAAAGTGCTTAGATACTTGGCAGATGCCAGTGTATCTATAAGCTCATCTGCCCTGGGTATAGGGTGAGCATCAGTTTTGGTTACCAAGTTGAGACCTTTATAGTCTACACAAAACCTCATTTCCTTCTTTCCATCTTTAGAATTGGGTTTTGGTACCAGTACCACAGGAGAAGCCCATGGACTGTCAGAGTGCTCAACCACTCCTAGTTCCAACATTTTCTGAACTTCTTGCTTTATGCAGTCCCTGACATGGTCAGGCTGCCTATAGATCTTACTTTTGACAGGTAAACTGTCTCCAGTATCTATAGTGTGCTCACACCAAGAAGTGGTGCCTGGCACAGTAGAGAAGAGTTCTGAAAATTGTCCTAGGAGATTTATGCAATTATCTTTCTGCTCAGCAGTAAGACAATCAGCCAAAACTACACCTTCCACAAGAGCATCTTGTTCTGTGGAAGAGAAGAGATCAGGTAGAGGATCACTGTCTTCTTCCTGTCCCTCATCTGTTGCCATGAGCAGGGTGAGATCAGCCCTGTCATAGTAGGGTTTCAGGCGGTTGACATGGAGCACCCTAAGGGGACTCCTGGCAGTGCCTAAGTCAACCAAGTAGGTGACTTCACCCTTCTTTTCAACAATTGTGTGGGGTCCACTCCATTTGTCTTGGAGTGCTCTTGGGGCCACAGGCTCCAAGACCCACACTTTCTGCCCTGGTTGGTACTGAACCAAAACAGCCTTCTGATCATGCCATTGCTTCTGGAGCTCTTGGCTGGCCTGAAGGTTTTTACTGGCCTTTTTCATGTACTCAGCCATCCTTGATCTGAGGCCAAGTACATAATCCACAATATCCTGCTTAGGAGCTTTTAAAGGTTGTTCCCAACCCTCCTTTACAAGTGTGAGTGGACCCCTAACAGGGTGTCCAAAAAGAAGTTCAAAGGGGCTGAAGCCCACTCCTTTCTGGGGTACCTCCCTGTAGGCAAAAAGGAGGCATGGTAGAAGGATATCCCATCTCCTGCGGAGTTTTTCAGGGAGACCCATAATCATGCCTTTGAGAGTTTTATTAAATCTCTCCACCAGTCCATTTGTTTGTGGATGATAGGGTGTTGTGAACTTGTAAGTTACACCACACTCCTTCCACATGGCCTTTAAGTATGCAGACATGAAATTACTTCCCCTGTCTGATACTACTTCCTTTGGGAAGCCCACCCTGGAAAATATTCCCAGGAGGGCCTTTGCCACTGCAGGTGCTGTAGTGGTCCTTAAAGGAATAGCTTCAGGATATCTTGTGGCATGGTCCACTACCACTAAGATAAACCTATTGCCTGAAGCAGTAGGAGGGTCAAGGGGGCCAACTATGTCAACCCCTACCCTTTGAAAGGGAACCCCAACCACAGGCAGTGGGATAAGGGGTGCCTTTGGAGTGCCACCTGTCTTGCCACTGGCTTGACAGGTTTCACAGGACTTACAAAATTCCTTTGTGTCCTCAGACATCCTAGGCCAATGAAACAATGGAACCAATCTGTCCCAAGTTTTCATTTGACCCAGGTGCCCAGCTAGGGGAATGTCATGTGCCAGTGTTAGGAGGAACTTTCTGTACTCCTGAGGAATCATTAATCTCCTGGCAGCTCCAGGTTTAGGATCCCTATGCTCAGTGTACAAGAGGTTGTCCTCCCAGTAAACTCTGTGAGAGTCACTGACATCCCCATTAGCCTGTTTGACAGCTTGCTGTCTGAGACCCTCTAATGTGGGACAGGTTTGCTGTGCCACACTCAGCTCCTCCCTGGCAGGCCCCCCTTCACCCAAAAGCTCAGCAGTGTCTGCTTCCAGCTCCTCTGGTGTAGGTTCTGCACAGGGAGGGAATTCTTCTTCCTCAGAAGTTGAATCCACTGTAGAGGGAGGGATAGTAGGAAGTGGTTTGCTTCTACTAGCCCTAGCTTTAGGGAGCACTTGGTCCATTGTTCCAGGATCCAAGCTTCCCTGTCCTTTTTGCTTTTTGGCCTGAGCCCTTGTCAAAGCAAAAATATGCCCTGGGATGCCCAGCATTGCTGCATGGGCCTCCAACTCCACATCTGACCAAGCTGATGTCTCCAAATCATTCCCTAATAGACAGTCTACAGGTAAATCTGAAGCTACCACAACTTTCTTTGGACCAGTTACCCCCCCCCAGTTGAGATTTACAACAGCCATGGGGTGGCTTTGTGTTATGTTGTGAGCATCGGTTACTTGGTACTGGTGTCCAAGTATGTGTTGTTCAGGGTGCACCAGTTTCTCAATCACCATTGTGACACTGGCACCTGTGTCCCTGTAGGCCTGGACCTCAACACCATTTATTAGGGTTAGTTGCTTGTACTTCTCCAAGTTATGGGGGCAAGCAACCAAAGTAGCTAAATCAATAGCCCCTTCAGAGACTAAAGTAGCCTCTGTGGTCTCCCTAATCAGACCAACCCCAACTAAATTACCAAAAGTGAGCCCAGCTACTCCCTTGGATTGGCTATTAGTAGGTTTGCTCCCACCACCACTGCTATTAGTAGGGACACTAGGTGTAGCAGTAGGGGTTGTAGTGGTAGGAGCTGTGGTGCCTTTCTTTGGACAACTGGGATCTGTTGTCCAATGGCCTTTTATTTTACATAAATAGCACCATGGTTTCTTTTCCTTGTTCTGATTAAAGGAGGATTTGGACCCACCACCCCCACCAGAGTGTTTTTGTGGGCCTGATGAAGACTCATTTTTAGATTTGTCCCCACCCTTGTCAGAAGACTTACCATCCTTCTTTTTGTTGCCATCTTTGTCACCCCCTGTATGAACTTTTCTGTTCACTCTTGTTCTGACCCATTTGTCTGCCTTCTTTCCCAATTCTTGGGGAGAGGTCAGATCAGAGTCCACCAAGTACTGGTGCAACAAATCAGACACACAATTATTAAGAATATGCTCTCTCAGGATTAAGTTATACAGGCTGTCATAATCAGTAACTTTACTGCCATGTAACCACCCCTCCAAGGCCTTCACTGCCTGGTCAATGAAATCAACCCAGTCTTGTGAAGACTCCTTTTTGGTCTCTCTGAACTTTATCCTGTACTGTTCAGTGGTTAAGCCATAACCATCCAGGAGTGCATTCTTAAGAACTTGGAAATTATTAGCATCATTTTCTTTTACAGTAAGGAGCCTATCCCTACCTTTTCCACTAAATGATAGCCATAGGATAGCAGCCCACTGCTTTTGAGGGACATCCTGTACAGCACAGGCCCTCTCAAGTGCAGCAAACCACTTGTTAATGTCATCCCCCTCCTTATAAGGGGGAACTATCTTGTGCAGATTCCTGGAATCATGCTCTTTTGCAGGATGACTATGGGGAATACTGCTGCTGCCACCATGGGTATCTAAACCCAACTTCTGTCTTTCCTTCTCTAATTCTAAAGACTGTCTATCCAAATCCAGCTGTTGCTTCTTGAGCTTCAGTCTGGTTTGTTCCACTCTCAATCTATTGAGCTCCCTTTCTAACAATCTGTCATCAGGGTGGGTGGGAGGGACATTTCTAGATACAGAGGTATGATGGGAATGAACAGAAGGAGACCTGTCCCTTACAGAGGGCACCCTAACAGCTTGGCTACCAGTATAATGTGAGAGCACACCATCAGTATGGTGTGATTCAACCTCTGTACCAACTATGCTAGACTGTCTAGTAATGGGCAGGCTGAGAAGTTTCTTTCCTGAATCTTTTCCTGGGGGAGTCCCTGGATCAGATTGAGAACCATTAGCTACTTTTTCACCAGATTGGGCACTTATGGCCTTATCCTGTACTCTAAGCATATTAATTAACAGTTCTAAGGAAGGATTCTTCCCTACACTCAAACCTCTCTCTATGCAGAGACTCCTTGCTCCTTTCCAGCTAAGGTGATCATATGCAAGTTTGGACAGTTCAACATTTTTTCCTGTGCCAGACATTTTTTTAGAGAGAGTTAAAGTGATAGAAAAAGAGAAAAAACTTTTCAGAACTTTTTGGAAAGACAGAAAAAAACTTTTTTAACTTTTAAGAACTTTTTGAAAGTTTTAGAAGTACTTTTCAGCACTTAGAAAAGAGTGAAAAGAGGGAATGCAAAACTTTTTGGCTATGTGTATATACACTGACCTTGTTTTGTATATTTTTCTCTTATGAAAAGTACAATGACAAGAGTGGTAAGCAGTCTCAAGCACTTATCCCACCACTGCACAACCAATGTAGGAGGCTGGATTGGCTTGTAGTGAGTACCAAGGGGTACTTGCACCTTGCACCAGACCCAGTTATCACTTATTAGTGACCCAGTTATCACTTATTAGTGTATAGGGTGTCTAGCAGCTTAGGCTGATAGATAATGGTAGCTTAGCAGAGCAGCTTAGAATGAACTAGGAGACGTGTGAAGCTACTACAGTACCACTTAGTGTCATATGCACAATATCATAAGAAAACACAATACACAGTTATACTAAAAATAAAGGTACTTTATTTTTATGACAATATGCCAAAGTATCTTAGAGTGTACCCTCAGTGAGAGGATAGGAAATATACACAAGATATATATACACAATAGCAAAAATATGCAGTATAGTCTTAGAAACCAGTGCAAACAATGTATAGTTACAATAGGATGCAATGGGGAAACATAGGGATAGGGGCAACACAAACCATATACTCCAAAAGTGGAATGCGAACCACGAATGGACCCCAAACCTATGTGACTTTGTAGAGGGTCGCTGGGACTATTAGAAAATAGTGAGAGTTAGAAAAATAACCCTCCCCAAGACCCTGAAAAGTGAGTGCAAAGTGCACTAAAGTTCCCCTAAGGACAAAGAAGTCGTGTTAGAGGAATAATGCAGGAAAGACACAAACCAGCAATGCAACAACTGTGGATTTCCAATCTAGGGTACCTGTGGAACAAGGGGACCAAGTCCAAAAGTCACAAGCAAGTCGGAGATGGGCAGATGCCCAGGAAATGCCAGCTGTGGGTGCAAAGAAGCTTCGACTGGACAGAAGAAGCTGAGGTTTCTGCAGGAACGAAAAGGGCTAGAGACTTCCCCTTTGGTGGACAGATCCCTCTCGCCGTGGAAAGTTGTGCAGAAGTGTTTTCCCGCCGAAAGAACGCCAACAAGCCTTGCTAGCTGCAAATCGTGCGTTTGGCGTTTTTGGACGCTGCTGGGGCCCAGGAGAGACCAGGAGGTCGCAAATTGGACCTGAAGAGAGAGGGGACGTCGAGCAAGACAAAGAGCTCTCACTGAAGCAGGTAGCACCCGGAGAAGTGCCAGAAACAGGCACTACGAGGATGCGTGAAACGGTGCTCGCCGAAGTTGCACAAAGGAGTCCCACATCGCCGGAGACCAACTTAGAAAGTCGTGCAATGCAGGTTAGAGTGCCGTGGACCCAGGCTTGGCTGTGCACGAAGGATTTCCGCCGGAAGTGCACAGGGGCCGGAGTAGCTGCAAAGTCGCGGTTCCCAGCAATGCAGCCCAGCGAGGTGAGGCAAGGACTTACCTCCACCAAACTTGGGCTGAAGAGTCACTGGACTGTGGGGGTCACTTGGACAGCATCGCTGGATTCGAGGGACCTCGCTCGTTGTGCTGAGAGGAGACCCAAAGGACCGGTAATGCAGCTTTTTGGTGCCTGCGGTTGCAGGGGGAAGATTCCGTCGACCCACGGGAGATTTCTTCGGAGCTTCTGGTGCAGAGAGGAGGCAAACTACCCCCACAGCATGCACAAGCAGGAAAACAGTCGAGAAGGCGGCAGGATCAGCGTTACAGAGTTGCAGTAGTCGTCTTTGCTACTATGTTGCAGGTTTGCAGGCTTCCAGCGCGGTCAGCGGTCGATTCCTTATCAGAAGGTGAAGAGGGAGATGCAGAGGAACTCGGCTGAGCTCATGCATTCGTTATCTAAAGTTTCCCCAGAGACAGAGACCCTAAATAGCCAGAAAAGAGGGTTTGGCTACCTAGGAGAGAGGAAAGGCTACTAACACCTGAAGGAGCCTATCAGCAGGAGTCTCTGACATCACCTGGTGGCACTGGCCACTCAGAGCAGTCCAGTGTGCCAGCAGCACCTCTGTTTCCAAGATGGCAGAGGTCTGGAGCACACTGGAGGAGCTCTGGACACCTCCCAGGGGAGGTGCAGGTCAGGGGAGTGGTCACTCCCCTTTCCTTTGTCCAGTTTCGCGCCAGAGCAGGGGCTAAGGGGTCCCTGAACCGGTGTACACTGGCTTATGCAGAATTGGGCACATCTGTGCCCAACAAAGCATTTCCAGAGGCTGGGGGAGGCTACTCCTCCCCTGCCTTCACACCATTTTCCAAAGGGAGAGGGTGTCACACCCTCTCTCAGAGGAAGTTCTTTGTTCTGCCATCCTGGGCCAGGCCTGGCTGGACCCCAGGAGGGCAGCTGCCTGTCTGAGGGGTTGGCAGCAGCAGCAGCTGCAGTGAAACCCCAGGAAGGGCAGTCTGGCAGTACCAGGGTCTGTGCTACAGACCACTGGGATCATGGAATTGTACCAACAATGCCAGGATGGCATAGAGGGGGCAATTCCATGATCATAGACATGTTACATGGCCATATTCGGAGTTACCATGGTGAAGCTACATATAGGTAGTGACCTATATGTAGTGCACGCGTGTAATGGTGTCCCCGCACTCACAAAGTTCAGTGAATTGGCTCTGAACAATGTGGGGGCACCTTGGCTAGTGCCAGGGTGCCTTCACACTAAGTAACTTTGCACCTAACCTTTACCAGGTAAAGGTTAGACATATAGGTGACTTATAAGTTACTTAAGTGCAGTGTAAAATGGCTGTGAAATAACGTGGACGTTATTTCACTCAGGCTGCAGTGGCAGGCCTGTGTAAGAATTGTCAGAGCTCCCTATGGGTGGCAAAAGAAATGCAGCAGCCCATAGGGATCTCCTGGAACCCCAATACCCTGGGTACCTCAGTACCATATACTAGGGAATTATAAGGGTGTTCCAGTAAGCCAATGTAAATTGGTAAAAATGGTCACTAGCCTGTCAGTGACAATTTGGAAAGAAATGAGAGAGCATAACCACTGAGGTTCTGATTAGCAGAGCCTCAGTGAGACAGTTAGTCACTACACAGGTAACACATTCAGGCACACTTATGAGCACTGGGGCCCTGGGTTACCAGGGTCCCAGTGACACATACAACTAAAACAACATATATACAGTGAAAAATGGGGGTAACATGCCAGGCAAGATGGTACTTTCCTACAATGCCCATGCGAGGACAGCTGTTTACAAACCATCGAATGGCTCACAGTGGTCTCGCATTCACTACCGCTAAGAAAGACCTCTTTCGTGCCATTAAAACATTTGTGTGAAAAGTAAAGCTCCCACACCTCATTTATGTAACTATCTCCCAGCCGTTCATACCTGCCTACTGGAATATGTTTCAAAGAGGGTTTAAATTGAAGTGTTGAAATAGGCAGATTTATAATCCCATGTATTAGCTATTCAGCAGATGGTATTTCAGCCACAGTAAAAGGCAACTTTTCTAACTTTTCTATGTTTAGCATGACATAAGTCGTTTCCTTCTTAGCCACTATTTGTTGTTGTTGCGTTAAATTAAATGCTGAAAATATGTCTTTTGCTCCAACGTTTTGCCCGGGAACACAACCTGCTTTCAGTGTTTGTAGTGTCCAACCTAACTGCATAATGGACCTTAGCTGACTCTGTCCGTGGTGTAAAGATGACATGTCACTCTGTACTATGTGAATTGCAGAGGATACAATGTTATTTAAAGTACATCCTGTTGGACAAGATGTTAATACCATTATCTACAATGGCGAATGCTTTCTGTAAATGTTCCTGATCAATTTGCCTTAACTGGGCAGCCGCTTCTTGTTGGGAAAGTTTCCAAATTTCATTATATACTGCACAAAAGAAGCGTTTGCTGTGTTGTCTTCTGGGGTTAATAGGAAATCCTGTAAGTCTGATTCACCGGATCGGAGACTGAGGTGTTCTGTAACAGCATCTAGTGAGGAACTATTCAACCATTGCTGGCACAATTTCCCTACACTATATGTTGACATATTACCCGAGAGTTCTGGGGACACATAGCGAGGGTCCGTCCTATTTGTTCTAAAACCCCCCATGGATTTCAAAAAACATGTATGGCACCCATTGGTGTCTACAGGCCACAATAACCATCTGCCAGGATGTGACAGTGATGTGTTAAATGTTCCATTCTGGACCCATTCATCGAGTTGATCTTCAGATGCATTTATATACTTATGCCATTTGTAAAATTTTGCAGGGGTAGGAATGCTGGGCGCATTCAATTCCTTAATTTTTGCTAAGCCTAAACAACTTGTTTGTTGTACAGTTTCATTTAAAAATATAATTTGAACAGGTATCAAGCATGCTATAAATAAAGCTTCCTTTCCCCTTATTTGCCAATTTTTAGTTCCCCACACACATTTCAAGTCTATTGACTTCAGCTAATAATCATTTGCTTCAATAGCCAATCGGGAAACAAAGGAATCAGAATAAATTGATTTTGTATCAGTCAATAAAATATGTTGACTTTCCATCACTGGCAATTTAAAATAATATGACTCAGCATTTTTAACGTTGTGCCCAGAAAAATAAGCAATTTTGTTCAGTATACTTTTTAGAACTCCCCACTGGTGGAGTCGGACAGTGTTCCCACTGTGTGTAATTAAAATTTGTCTTTGGAGTACTTGCTCTGTGTATAAAATGATGTCCAAAATAATTGTAACAGAACATATCTCCATAATTTTCTTTGGATTGATACACATTCTCATTTTCAAATACAGTATAATACTGCAAATCAGACATCATAGAATCAACTGTTTTCACATCCCAATCATCAGAAACCACTCCAGGTGTAATATATCGTTCATGGAATGTTTGAATACATATGGAATTTAAATGTCCTCTGTCGGGCCATATATATCAAATAAGACTTTATCCTAAACAACCCCATCAGGAATCGTTATAGCAGAAATGTTCACTAGGGATAAGCCTCTGCGGACTTTGTGGGAAGAAAAATGTGGTTTTAAGACCTCATCACCAGTTCAACTGTAGAGCGTCCAGGAAGGTAATGACCATGTATAAATAAGAAAAAAACAATGACAAACCCAATCCAAGGGACAAAGGCAAGGGAACAATGGATTGTTCATTGAAGAGACGCAGGGTTCAATTACGCCCTGGTACTCTAATTGTTTGAGCATTTCCCTCACGGGTGCTTTAGCTTCATGTTTTATTGGATATTGGGATGAGGTTGAGATGTTATTGGAATTACATGATAGGGGGAATCTTTATCTCACCCTACGTGGTTGTGATATATCGCAGGTACCTGCGCCACTGCCCAATCAATGGCGTATATTTCCACAAACTTTCTGGAAGCAAGGGGCGAGAAGGATATTTCAATAACCTCTTCTCCATATTGGAGATAACAAACAAATTCTAGTGGCCAATCTTTTTCGGCCAGTAAATTGTCATAAATAGTGACGACGCAGTCCCAAAAGATAGTGTCTATTATGCTTTCAATGTCTCCCTCTAACTGTAGAGTTACTTTTTACACCCTGTCGGGTGTGGAGACATTCATGCCTGCAGTCTCAACTTGTAAGAAGTCATCAGTTGCTTTCACCTCCAGATGCTATTGAAGATCCCAGTGAACTATTGTGACCTCTGCTGTACTGTCTAGCAGTGCCAGTGCCCACTTCCTGTTCTTCAGTAAAGCCCTCTTCCTGAGTGGCATATCATATTGCAACTGCTGCCACTTTTCTCTTTTTAAACTGTTTTTTTTTTTTGAGAAGTTTCTCTTCTTTCTTAACAGAAACTTCAGACGAGCGTTGTGAGTCCTTTCTCGGTTTCACGTACTCTGTTTGCTGCTCTGACCGCCCACCTATCTCACTGCGTTTTTCCAGTGAGTCCTGAAAGGAACGAGATTGGCCTGTATCAGTACATTGATATCTGTCAGGCGTTTTATATTATCTCTGTTTCTAAGATTATATCTTTTTTGAGGGGTCTCCGAAAGCGGAGATTCCCCTCCTTTTTTTAGGTGTTTGTTGTTTGTTTTCACAGCGTTTTTTAGAACCTTCAGGTGCTTGCTTTGTAGAATCTTTATTAGATCTACCTTGTAATTGTGATTTAATTGGTCTGGCACCCAGACTACCTTGACCAATGCTGGAGTAGGTCTCAGCGATAATCTTCGGCAGCTCAAGTTCTTGATCCTGTACAGGAACGTCCTGGAGCCCCATGCGCACTGCTGGTGCAACTGCTTCCCCTTTAAGGTTACTTAATATAATTGAAGACACTGTAGCAAAATTTCCCATTAATTTCATCTCCAAGTCCAGGGCCTGGGCAGCGCCGTATTCATCTTGGATTTGTTTAACACCTCCGGAAGATTGACAAGTGTTGGTGTACCATGTGCTGTAGTATAGATCATGACAAATACTGTGCCCCATGTATTGCAATTATCTACTGTGGGAACCGTCCCAAATAGCAAGCACATAGTGAGTATTCTATGTTTATCCTGAGGACCCGTATGGGGAATGACTACTTCCAGCGCTTTTATTTTTTGAGCTAACCAAAACGGAATTTCCTCCTGTTTGGTGGGTACCTTACCCATGATCGAATGGACAATTGTAGGGTTGGTGCTTGGTGTAACTGCCCGTGGTTGTGCTGGGGCAGCACATGCTGGGTTAGTATTAAATGTCTGCATTACAAACTGTACTAATAGTCGGTATATTTGGTCAGTTCTGTACGTAAGCGGCATACCTCGGATACCTCTAAAGTTATTGCATCAGGGTGCGGTGTATATGTGGCCAATAAAGGCCAGGTCTGGTCGTCATTGCTCAGAGGAACTAACCTCACTTGTAATATTTTATGTGGTAGCGTGCCATCAAGCCAATTATTATGGTCTTGATAAGATAAAGATATTTCTAAATATGCATAAGCTCTGTATTGTGCAGATATGTTTGCAGGCGTATAGTGATGAAATGTGTTTGTGTTCCCATTAACTGCTGGAAAAGTGACCACAGAATAAAATGTTTCTGTCCTGTAAGCTGGATAGGCCTCAATAACAAATGTGACTTGACCCCCCCTGGGCCGTTAGGCCACGTGCCAATAAGTGTGCAGTAAGGGGTAGTCGCATATTTACTGCAATTGCTACCTGTTGTGGGTTCGCTATGTTAATGGTAAAAGATGTTTTTTCAGAGATAAGGACACCAAGTGGGGATTAATCCTTTTAAGGTTCAAGCTTGAACAATCTACAGCGTTAGATGGGTGCTACCTACTCAGCTGAGGAGAAAGTCCTCAATACCAGGGATGTCTCCGTATATCCGAAAATTAGTGCCTGACCAAACATTGGTGGCACCATGTCACATAGGTTCTCATTATCCAAATCAGACTACTGGATTTGGGCGGCAGAATTGCATAGACTGTGGGGTACTAAGTACAATTCCACACCATGTGACGCCTGTCTGCCTAAACCAGATTTTCCGGCTAACTAGTAGGACCTCATCCCTACCCAAGAGTAAGGATGACTGTGGCAACCGGGCACATGACAAGAAAGACTCCTCAGGGGAATCATGGTCGATCAGATTGCATCCCTTTCTTTCAGTTACGTTAGTCTCACACAGTCAAAGACAAACAGAGGCAGAATATAGTTCAATAAGGATTTATTGAAGTAACTACATCTTAGATGAAATGGCATGTATTGCAATAACTAGGATGATAAAACACAATAAAAGCAAAATTGTGATGAGGAGAGTGAAACACAAAAACAGTCTCACCATACTGTCTCAAGGAGTGATATATAGTTCTCCTACCTAAGCTATGTTAGAGCTCTGTATAATAAGCCTTAATCCGCCCCTCAGATTTCCCCTTTGGGTAGACATCATCCCTCATATCTGAGTAAGGAAGCCTGTATTCTAGAGAGACACCATCCCCATGTAGCCAAGGGGCTCGGCAGTCTCGGCAAGCAGCTGTAGCGAAGCAATCAGCATGCAGTCGCGGTCATCTGGCTGGAATCTCCCTCTAATGTGTATGGGACAAATGAGCGTTTTATTAATAAAACAGTTGACATTATAAGAAAGGGTCCCCACGTAGGAATATGTGCATTTGTATTAATGTTGGAGACACAGCAACACACTTTTGTCGGCAACCCTATCTGACTGCAGCCTTGAAGAAAGCACAAAATGAAATGAATGTCCTACTGAGAACATAATGGTTTCCTAGGCGAAAGAACAATTAGATAGAGAGAAATAAAACAACACCGCAAATGTGGCTATTGCTAGAAAAATAAAGCAATGCTGAATAAAATGTAACTGGGCTAAAGTGCACAGTGGCAGGCCTAGTTTGCTAAAATAATGTGTCTAAAATATGGCTAAAATAACTATACAACAGCACACAGTGTCTAGGTTCATCTTCAATAGCTATGGTGGTGACCCTTCATAAGGTCGGCTCCACTTCCAGCCAGAACGCCTGTATGGGGCCACACTGCCAGATCATATAAGAAAACGTGGCCCTGCTGACCTCACACCAAACACAGGCTGTTGGCCTACTCAGGTCTGTCTTGTGCAACCTGTTCAGTGTGAGATAGGTGCAGTGCAGAAAATTAAAATGAATCAGTTTAAATCTTGCATTGCATGCTATGTGTTGCCCTAATGCACGTGCTCGCCCCAATTTTTCCTCCCTTTAGAGTACCATCTGTTCCTCATTCCATAGCCACTTGGCTGTCGGGGAAATTCTCAGTCTGTCTGCCTGCAGAGCATTATAGAATTGAGAAATCACATATCATGTGCCAGCAGCATATTTAGGGTAACATTGATCTGGGGCAGATCTTGAAAGCAAGGTCGGAACTCTCTAGCCAACCCTGCCAGTTTTGTAAACTGTAGAAACTGACCTCTCTCTGTGCTGAATGCCTCCCTAGCTTCCGCATAGATAATTAACCTGTTCCCAGGATATAGATTCTCAGGGACATATTTTGTTGAATCTGTTGAACAGGCTGTATCCACTGCAAAGGTAGGGCACTCAAATATGGGTCCCGCTTGAGGACACCCCTTACTGTTATTTCTCATGCTTCAGTCACTCTCTGAGCTATGTACAGGAGTCTGACTGGCTGCCTTGTCTCCCTCATTAAACACACTGGTAAAGTTTCGGCCTCTATCAGCTCTTCTAGTAGTCTTGTCTTGCAAGTCCCTGAGTCCCCACACCACATAACTGCATATTGGAGTTGAGCCCCATGGCAATCAAGCTCCATATCTGGCAGGCGTAAGCCTTTTTAAAATTGCCATTTGGTCTCTGCTTCACTTACCCATCCACATCAACAACAGCAACAGACTATCCATTTCCCAGAACGTGTCCCTAACAATCAGTCTCAGAGAATTTTGTAGAGTTTAGAGGCATTGAGGGAGAAACACCATGGTTACACTGCCACCCTGCCAATAACAGAGAGTATTCCAGAAGCCAAATGAGCTGCGGTAGTCAGAAACATTGTTTCCCGCCCGCCGGCCCAGCAGAATGCAGGGCCGGCACATTGCCGACGCCTCCACATGAAGCTGTCGTCAATGACCTGCGTGACGGGGAACTGCATGGGGTCCCCTGCACTGCCCATGCCAAGTGCATGGGCAGTGCAGGGGCCCCCAAAGGGGCCCCAGAGCACCCCTTCTGCCAGCCTTTTGCTGGTGGGGGAACCCGCCAGGGAAAGGCTTGGGGAAACACCTGGGGGAAGCGCTGCCCTGTCGGATAATGTAATCCGCCATCGTCAGGCTGCCTGTCGGCGATAGCCTGGCGGTGCCAGAGGGCCACCACAGACGGCCCTCCCTGTGGTTATTATATGGCGGTTCAGACCGCCATGCTGCTGGCTCCTGAACTGCCAGATTCGTAATGAGCCCCTTAGTCTCCTCAGATACATGTGCCACATCCTGGAATGAACCCACACTGATCTTCATGTACGAGTGTTGCCACCACTCAATTAAGTCTGTTGGGAAGAACTTTAGCCACGATTTTCACGTCAGCGTTAATTATGCAGAAGGGCCTATAGGACCCCAGGGACTCCAGGTCTCTGCCTGGTTTGAGGATCATTGAGTGTAGATTCCCTCATCAACGCAGTTTGGCTTTGCATCCGCCTCTAGGAGCCAAGTGATCAGTTTGTCACGAAACATGACATACAACTCTGCCAGAAACCCATCTGCCCCCGACATCCTTTCCCGGGACATACCATGAATAACCTCCGTCAGATCTTCTGACTGCAGATCATTATCCAGGTCCAATAATTGGGCCTCTGATAGCCTCTGAAGCTGAATGTTTTGCAGAAAGTTGTGTACTGCCTCAGGACACAAAGCCTGTGGCCTCTTGTACACTTTTCCTAGATACTGTTCAAGGCCTTGTTAATAGCCTACTTAGTCACCAATCTAGTGCCATCCGTATCCTCTAGGCCTCTCACACTTCAACAGCCAAGCCAACAATCGTCCCAATTGTTCACCCTATGGGTGCAGTCGCTGTAGATAGTCTGTGCCTCCTAGCCTGTCAAGTGCGCCCCAGGTCTTCTCAACCATGTGCCGTGTATTCAGCAGTGCTGTAGCCATGGCACCCCCTCCCTGTACAGCTGCCAAAAGGTCCTCTGCACATCGCAGGTTGGTGTGTAGCTGCTGGTGTAACCCATAAACAGATCACAGACACTCCCCCTCAGCACCTCCTTTAGGGCTTCCCATTCTATACCTCTGGATTCCGCTGACTCATTTGCGTTCCAGGTAGGTGTTTATCGCTCTCTCTACCCTTATTCTAAAAGCCGGATCCCCAAGTGCCTCCGGATGCAGACAACTGGTGGGTATTTTTGCTCATTGCAAGCTACAAGTGTAGATGATGAGGAGTGGTAAATGATTGGAGAAGAGTCTCTGGGTGGGTGCAGTCCCTCCAGATGTCCATAAAGCCCACATCCTCCTTTACCTGCCTAAGTTAGCTGGACATACCCAGTTTTGTACAAGACCTAGGGGGATGCCTATCCATTTCCTTACCCAGTATGCAGCTAAAGTCCCTCACCCACCACAGAGAAACATCAATGTAGGGTACTGTTTGATCATACACTCTAGGGAAATATTCTTGATCATCAGTATTGGGCACATATGTGTTGATAAAACATACCTCAGCACCACCAAGCATACCATGCAGCACCACATAGCCCCTCCCTCCACATCTGCCATGGAGCTCCAATGTTGATATGGCACTCCTGGGGCTATCCATATTGATACCCCCTTGCATATGCTGAGGATGTTGGCAAAAACAGTTGTCCCCTCCACTTCCTTCCCACTTTACGCTCATCCTCAGCAGTAAGGTGTGTTTCTTGGAGAAATGCTATCTGTGCTGCGTATCTCCTACGATAGGAGAGTACCCTGTGTCATTTGGTATAATTGTTCAAACCCCGGATATTCCACATAACCAGTGTCAACCTCATAAATATTGGTTCCCCCTGAACTTGCCCTATACAACCAACCATCTCTATAAGTCTCCTTCCTGATTAGTTTCTAGCTGTGACCCTGTGTCTATGGTGTATGTAATGCACCATAGTTGAACATGTGCGGTGCATGAACTCCTCACATCCTCCCGGAGTAAACACTGTGTGAAACCCCCAACTTGTGTTTCCCCAAGTAGCCACCTGTATTAGTGGGCTGTATACACTCCCCTTTAAAGCAAGTAGAGTTTCAGAAATATAGAACAGCTCTGTCAAGTACTGCAGTTTCAACTTTAACTTAAGCAAAGAGGTGCAGTCCCTGGGGCACCCCGAGCTAAAAGGCAGGTCAGCTGCACTCCTGGGGTCGACCCCCAAGAAATACACCAGTGCCAGGAGATACCATGCAGCAGGAAAGAAGTCACATCCTCAGCCACACTCCACAGCCCCCTCTCCCAGCAGTTGTAAAGGTTTTTCGTATGCAGGAGATTGATGTAATCCAGTGATCCCACCATAAAAGTGGTGTATCTCTACAGTGATCAACAAGTTATAGGCCGAGCATGATCTCCATATTGTCTCCAAGGCTCTGGGCAGGCCAGTCCTCCCTCTCCCCCAACTCTCAACATGCCCTCTGAGCATTAGGTCAAGAACCCCAGTGCTTGTCAGCCCATGAGTGGGACTTCCTCAGTCTCCATCCTCAGGGTCAAGTCCAATTGCATGTGTTCCAGTTCCAGTGTACCATCCTCCTGTACCACCACTCAGCTGTTGGGGCCTCCTCCATCCCTTGATCTCCCAGAGTTGGCCGCCTTGACACCTCTCTGTCTGTTTGCACCCCTTCCGCCACTGTGGTCATCCCGTGTCCAGGGCTTCGCCAGTCCATCCTTGAACTCGAGGCAGGCACACACCTCCTCTGGTGTAGTAAAAAATTGGGCCTTCCCCAGGTACAGCACCTTTAGCTTGGCTGGGAAAAGGAGCGTGTATTTTAAGTTTATGGCTCTAAGCTTAGCTGTTATGGCAAGAAAGGAGTTGCACAGTCCCTGGACTTCCTGCGTGTAATCTGGGAAAAAACAGATGGTGTGGTTCTCAAACTTAACTTCCTCTGTTTTCCTGAGCCATTGGAGAAGAACAACTCTGTCCTTATAATTAAGGATGCAGACTATGAAGGCCCTGGCCAGCGTCCCCTGGCAGCTGTCCGGGCCAGCGCTTGGCGCGCCCTCTCTATGGAGACATGCCCTCAGGTTTTACCTCCTGTTGGATTCCCATCTCAAAGAATGATTCCGGGGCCGCGCCTTCTGTTCACTCTGGAAACACCATGAAATGGAGGTTGTTTCTTTGCCATCTGCCCCTCTCATCCTTCACCCTGGAGTCCAGGGTAACTGTATATGTTAGCTGCAAGAGTGTGTGAACGGTGGCCCACAAATCCTTGACCTCTTCTTGTAGGGTTTCTACAGTCTGATAAGTCTCCTGCACCTTTTCCTGAACCTTATGGAGGTCCACTCTGAGCAGGTTAACATCTATGGCCATCAAATTTATTTTGTGTTCTGTTCCAGTGCCTGCCTTGACTGCTCCATTGCTGCTGGGATCTGTGTTCCAGTGGGCTTGGTCTGCTCAGCATGTGGTCCAGTCATGCCCCCCTTGGTGGGCTCCTGCCTCCATTTTGTCCTTCTTGCATCTTGATCTATGCTGGTTTGCTGAGAACCTCTGGACTGTTTATCCTTCCCTGTGGTCTGTCAATTCCAGGTACGCAGGTGGCAACTTCCCTAGGCCACTAGTGTCATCCGCCTACCCATATCAGGGTCCCTCTGTGTTATGGGTGAGACGTCGGGTGGAAGTCCTGAACCTCCCGAGCTTATCTCCCCTCTCAGTTTAGTCCCCAGTGGGGCCCCGGTCCATTCAACCCCTCAGGGAGCCACCTCTTCCCCTGAAGTTAAAGGTGTAGCTGCACCGATGACAAGCAACCAGCGGGCAAGAGCGCCCTCAATATGGGCCAACAGCCATTTCTTCCTCGCACCCAGAGCCAGGCAGGCTGCCTTACCGTCCTGCCTTCGTCACTTCAGTCTCCCACTCCTGATCCTCCCTGGGCTGGTCTGCTAGCTCTAATAGGCCCTGTAGCCTCTGTGCAGGAGAGACTGCAGCAGCCTCTGCTCCTCCCGATTCTGCTAGGGTCGGGTAGGTTGTTTCATTCCGCTGTTCCAGGAGCAGTTCTCCTTCACTCTGTGTCAGCCATGTTGTTGGTCGCGCACCTGATACCGCAGTTCAGCCAGTTGCTCGGCCCAATCTGTGACAAATATGATTTCATAGGCAGGAGCTGCGTTATGTTTGACGTTGTCCGGGCCCCGGATGTCATCGGATGTTTAGGGGGCATGCCAGAGCACCAGAGTACTACAGCTGTGTCACCATCTTGCCTGGTCACACCCCATGTCTATTTCTTATTGAAGAACCAGACAAAGTTATAAAACTCCTCTGGGACCACAATTGCGGGAAATCATGCACCACACCAAACCCATACTGGCTATCAGTACGGATGGTGACTCTTAAATTGTGAGACACAAAAAACTCTAATAAGAGCAATAAGTTCAGTCAACTGTACAGAGGTTGCATTGCATAAAAAACTAAAATTCCACTACACCTTCTAAGGTGCAAATGGCATAGGTTGTTTTCAAAATCACTCTCTCAGCTCTTAAACATGAACTGTCTGCAAACAACATTAAATCAGCCTTTTCCAGAGGGGCATCTCAAATTTTGGGTCTTGGCTTGGTTCACAATTTAGTCATGTCTAGTCAGTCATGTTCAACTCTATCATCATTTTCATCAACAAAAGGCAATGGCAACAATGTTGCAGGATTGAGACAGGAGCATCTCCACAAAGTGATGTTCTGTGCAGCGAGGATAACCTGCTTGTTATACCTGGCATCTTTGGCGTGGTTTCCCCTGTCTTTTTGCCTCTGTTTCCTGTGTTTTTGACTGTGTGCTGGAATCTGTTTTTGCTGGTTTTTGGTACTCTAGGCACTTTACCACTGCTGACCAGTGCTAAAGTGCAAATGCTCCCTGGGTAAATTGTGATTATGATTGGTTATCCTTGAGTGGCATATTTGGTTTACTAGTATGTCCATAGTAAAGTGCACTACAGGTGCCCAGCGCCTGTAAATCAAATGCTACTAGTGGGCGTGCAGCACTGATTGTGCAATCCACATGAGTAGCCCTGTAAACATGTCTTAGAACTGCCATCACAGTGTCTGTGTGAAGTTTTAAACTGCCAAACCTTCTCTTTTTACTACATGTACGTCACCCCTAAGGTAGGCCCTAGATAGCCCCATGGGCAGGGTGCAGTGTATTTAAAAGGTAGGACATGTACTGGTGTATTTTACATGTCCTAGTAGTGAAATGCTGCCAAATTTGTTTTTCACTATTGCAAGCCCTATCTCTCCCATAGGTTAACATGGGGACTGCCTTTAAATATTTTTTAACTGCAGTTTCTCATTGGGAGCAGATAGAGATTTGGAACTTGGGGTCTCTGAACCCACAATTTAAAAATACATCTCTTGGTAAAGTTGGGTTTAAGATTAATTGTCAGTTTGAAAATGCCACTTTTAGAAAGTGGGCATTTTCTTGCTCAACCATTCTGTGCCTCTGCCTGCCTGTGGAATCCACGTCTGGATCAGACTGACAGTTGTGCTGTTTGTGAATTTCCTTTAGACTGTGGCACAAAGGGAGCTGAGGAGTGTCCTGCATATCCTGATGAGTCTCCTGGGCTAGAGTAGGGAGGAAAGAGCTGACACTTACACTTGAAAGGGCTGTGCCTGTCCTCGCACAATGCAGTCTCCAACCCTATGATGTGTATCTGGGGCCAGGCCTGAGCAAGGCAGGATCTTGAGAACAACAGAGACTTTTCTTTGAAGTTTGCCTACTTCAAAGGCAGAAATGAGTATAAGTAGTAGACTCAAAACCCTAGACTTTTAGAATACGTCTGGTTCAAGAGGAGCCTCTATCAAGGAGAAGAGCTGAAGAGTTGGAGAAAGAGTACTGCCCCTTTGCTGTGTGTGCTTTGCTGGGTTGGCCAGCAGTTGCTGCTTCTGTCTTAAAGATGACAAAGACTGGACGTTGCTGTGTATCCTGCTTGTGAAGATTCTCCAAGGGCTTGAGCTGAGCTTGCCCCCTGTTCTGAAGTCTCAGGGCCATCAAAGACTTCATCTGCCAGTACCTGGGATCTCTTGCTCAGACCCCTTCCCTGCCAAGTCCCTGGGCCCTTGAAAAGAGAAGCTGATGAACCCAAGGTGAAAATCCACGCACTGGAGCCGAGCGGCAGAAAAAGTGATGCAGCGCCTGCACTGCAGCTGAAAAAGCGAAGCATCACCAGTAAAATCGATGCATCGCCAGCTCAGCACGGATTCATCGATGCCGTGCATCCAGATTTTCCATGCATCATCCCTAGGCATAAAAACTTGCAACATCCCCGCACCGACCCAAGACTGCTTTTCCGGAAATCGACGCACCACTTTCCTGCCAGAAAAGAATCAACACGTTGCTTGCCTGGCGTAGAAAAATCAACATATGGCCCCACTTGCGAGTAAGAAATCAATGAATCGCTTGCTCTTTTGATGCACACTAACCCGTCCAACTTTTTTTTTTTATGCATACCAGGTACTTTGTACTGTAATAACGCATCCATTGATTTCTATGGATTAAGACTCTTTTAACTTTAAAAGTTCATATCTTTGCTTGTGTAAGTTGGAGTTTTCTTGTTTTGGTCTTGTTTGATTCAGATAAACATCGGCTATTTGTCTAAACTGGTATCAAGTCCTTTTGTGGTGTTTTGACTGTGTTTCACTCTGAGATAAGCCTGACTGCTTGTGCTAAGCTACCAAGGGGGTGAGAAGGGGTTATCCTAGGTGTATATCTCCCTTACCCTGACTAGAGTGAGGGTCCATGCTTGGATAGAGTGCAAACTGACTGCCAACCAGAGACCCCATTTCTAACACTGTTCATATTTGATCAATCAACTGCCGGTCATGTGTTATGTTCTAGTGCAGGTAAGAAGAATTTTGACTGAGTGAGGGACCATAACTGTGCAGAGATGCGCCATAATAATACCCTCACACTGGTGAAAGATGACTGAGGCCACTGCCATTAGTCAACTTGATAACACTATGGCTACTGCGTCCAAAGTGGATGAAAAATAGACTACAGGCATTTGGAATCTCCATGCCTGAGTTGTCATTGACAGGGAGCACACTTCCCTTTCGGGGAAGTATAGTATGAACAGCTTTTCATAATCAGGTGTTACTAGAGCTGGGACATGACAGAGACGTTTTCTCAGCTTGATGAAGGCATCCTCACACTCTTTCACCCATGGTAGTGAATCAGACACTTCTTTGTGTGCAAGCCGAAGTAGAGATTTTGCCACTAGGTAAAAGTTGGGAATGCACTGACGACATTAGCTCACCATTACACTGATGACCTTAGTTCACAAGCATGTCCTCATGCCAGTTCCCCCAGTGACCAACCTCTTGCCCAGCTTGCCCTGCATTCCGCAACCCTCAGCTGCCCTCTGCTTGCGCTCCCCGCTCGCTTTCTGCTCCTTTTCTGCTTGTTTCTCTGCTTTTTCTCTTCCATTTCTTCTTGTTTTGCTGCACTTTCTGCTTCTTTTCTGCTCATTCCTCTGCTTTTTCTGTTACTTTCCTTCTTGTTTTTCTGCACTTTTTGCCTCTTTTCTGCTTGCTCCTATGCTTTTTCTGTTCCTTTCTTGCTTGTTTTTCTGCGCTTCTGCCTCTTTTCTGCTCGTTCTTCAGCTTGTTTTTCTGCACTTTCTGCCTCTCTTATGCTTTTTCTGTTCCTTTCCTGCTTTTTTTTCTGCACCTTCTGCCTCTTTTCTGCTCATTCTTCTACTTTTTCTGTTCCTTTCTTGCTAGTTTTTCTGCACCTTCTGCCTTTTCTCTGCTCATTCATCTGCTTTTTTCTGTTCCTTTCCTGCAACTCTATTTTGCCTTCTTCCTTTCTTCCCTCTTCCTGCAGTTTCCATCTTCCTGCCTTTCCCTCCTCCTGCCGTTTCCATCCGCTTGCCACCCAGCACCCCACCCTCCCTCATGACCTACTTAATGTAAGCCACAGCGCAGCCATGCAGTGGGTGTGTTGCTGGCGCACCAAAGGCAAGCCTGTCTACGTCTGGACCGCGCCAAACACCAGGACCCCTGGCCCTCTTGCCATCCACTGCTACACCCCCAAGGAGCACCTGGCCCTAGACACCAGTGTAGGAAGCTGTGTCAGTTTATGGTGTACACGTATGGTGTGGCACCCTATACTGAGTGCAGGCAACCCTTAGTAATAGTCAATAGGTGTCCAGAGAGCCAAAGATTTCCAGGGGGTATTTGAGGCGAGCAGCTAAAGCTTATCCAGGAGGAATGTAAAGCACTTGCAATACCACAGTAGTCAGACAATAACTTAGTCACAAGAAAGTACCACACAAGTGTTGTAAAAATAAAAGATACTTTATTAGAGCACTACTACTAAACTGACATTGGTATATCTCCCTTTCGAGATATTACATACAATATACAAACAAAATAACCATCAGAAATAGCATAGAAATATACGGGCCCTAGGGGAAGGCCAAAACATACACTGAAAAAGTGGAATGGGAAAGAGTGGCTCCAGCCAATGTAAGTGTGGTGGTTAGCTAGGGGGTTGGGGGCAGTTAGGAACACCAAAGGTAAGTACAGTGAATGCAACCAGGAGTAAGCCAGTTACCCACCCAGTTGTCCCATAGACAAACAAAGAGAGTAGTGGTTGGAGTTTGTGGAATTCAGGACCCTACCTAGTGGACCCCGAGGAAACCAGCATGCAAGAAGATGGATGTAGAGTGCCCCCACCCCAGGACACTCAGAAGAAAGGAGTACCTACACCAGGGACCCGGATGCAGAGGGGAGAAGGAACTCTCTCTGAATACTGTGGATGCCTCGGATTGGCCAGCTGCTGTCTCAACCCATGGACCAGGCCGGTGGAACACAGGGACAGATTCCAGATGTGGAGGACCTGCAAAGTAGGGGGACAGAGTCCAGCACCAAAGAAGGTGCCCAGGTGGTGCAGGTGGCAATGCCCACCCTCCTGAAGATGAGCTCCTGCAAGTCAGTGGCAGGAGAAGTCTAGTTGGGGGACCAGGAGCTGCTGAAGATACCAGGAGTCACCTACAAGCTGTCCCTCGACGGTCGCCAGATTGCAGGAGGGTCAGTGACCAGCCAGGTCACCAACAAGCACTGTGAAGTGCAAATAGGAGTTGCAGAAGGATTTGCAAAGTTTTGGGGACCAGCCAGGTCCAGAAGACACTACCCAGGAGGGAGAGTCAGAGCTGGCAGTCAGCACACAGGAAGGCCAACAGAAGTCGATGGAGACACCATGAGTGACCCAGGTGCTGGACACAGGGAGTCACCGGGAGGCCTTACCAGCCCAACAAAACAAAAGTCCAACGTTGCAGGGAGTTGCAGGACAGGAGCTGATCTTCAGTTTACAGAGTGTTGGGGCTGGGGCTTCTTGGAGTCTGAAGATCTCCTGGAAGAAGAATCAACAAGGCTTGGCAAGTGCAACAGTTGCGGTGCACAGGGGTGCCAGTCCAGTAGCAGGAGCAAGGGCCAACAGTCTCCCAACTTGGATGGAAGACAAGCAGGACCCAGAGGAGGCCACAGGCTCACCACCTGTGTTGCAGGATCTTCAGATGTCTGTGGACAGCTGAACCCACCAGCAGGTTGAAGTTGTCTTGAGGTAGCTGCAGATGCAGGGGATTGACTCCTTCACTCCAAGAGAGATTCCTTTGTGCTTCCTGGAGCAAACAGAGTCTTTGTGACCCTGGAGGATGCACAGCCTCGGATGTTGCAGACTTCTTGCAGGATCTGGAGAGAAAATGTTGCAATGGGAGCCTTCCCACCTGAAGCAGACTTGTTTAGTTCCAATGAAGGCTTAGCAGCAGTTCCAGAGGCCATGAGCAGAAGACTTCATGCAGAAAGTTCCTTGAAGAGTCTTGCTTGACAAATCTGAGGACCGATCTGCAATGGAGCTCTTAAATAACTCTAAAAGGGAGTTGGTCACTCTCTGCAATGACCCACCTATCAGAGGGGTCAGGGATGTCACCTACCAGGCTTAACAAACCAGGGGCCTCTGCACATCTTATTTTCAAAATGGCAAAATCAAGTGGCCACCTGGCAGAACTCTAGGCATCTCCCTTGTGGAAGAGCTGCACAGGGGGGTGGTCACTCCCCTGTCCTTTGTGTAGTTTCGCACCAGAGCGGGAACCCAGGGTTCCTGAACGGGTGCAAACCGGATTATGCAAGAAGGGCACCAAATGAGCCCTTCAAAGCAGTCTGTTGACACTTAAAGGCCACCACACCCCTTAGACACCTAGTACACAGGAAATCCTTTGTTCTGCTCCTCCGGTCTGAGCTTGGCTCACCAGCAGGAGGGAAGAATAGTGTCTGAGGTCAGCAGCAGCACGGGCTGGCAGCTGGACCTCGTAAGGCTGCACAGGCAGAATTGGGCGATCCCCTTGGGGACCCCCAGAGTACATGGCATCATGCAACTAACACTGGAATCGGTGTAGTTGCATGATTCCAACATGTTTGATACGTAGGTTCGGAGTAGCCATTATGTAGTTAGAACACTCATGTTGACTAGTGTCCAATACATAACTTAAGATGGCTTCCCCACACTTACAGGGTCCAGTAATTGGCCTGTGGTCTATAGGGGTACCCTGCTCATGCAGGGGTACCCTCACACTTAGAGACATGCACCCTGCCCTGGGGCTGAAGGGCCTACCAGAGAGGTGACTTATAATGTCTAAGTGCAGTGGTTAGGTTTGGCAGTGAAAGGGTACATGCACCCTTTCACGCAGGCTGCAATCGTAGGCCTGCATTCACAGTTTGCGTGGGCTCCTATGGGAAACACACTTGACTCCAAATTCAACCAAGTCACAGAACTCACTTGGACCGACTACGCCATTGTTCACTTCACCATCTCCGACGCTCAGCATACCACCACCAATCATCACAGCTCCCCCCACCCAGCTCGAGCAAGGTAACAGACACACAATGAACCCAGGCCCTGAGTGCCACCCAACCCGAAGCTTCGTCAGACTTCAACCCGGCCATCCAGAACGTCTCCACATTGATCACCAAATGTGTCGAAAGAGTCGCCCGAGGAAACTAACAAAGCCTTAAAACATGCCAGCTGGTACATCCAAGAGCTCAGAATCAACAAACACAACTGTAACTGACTCGAGAACAATGGCTCACCGCAAGGAACCTGACAGAGCTTTCTACAAAGCAGCCCTCAGCAACTACCACTGGTGCATCAAGGACATCAGAGAACAGCCATCATAGTCCGCATTGACACAGCAGCCAACCACATGAAAGAACTCTTAACAATAGTCAAGGAATTCTCAAACACAGCAGCCACGGAGAACACCATCCACCCCTCTGAAGAACTCTGTGACACCCTCTCAGACTACTACCACAAGATTGCCACCATCTACCACTACTTTGACCCCCAACTCACGGCTCTCAACCTCAGCAACCTCAACCAACCAGCTCACACCAGCCAAATGATCACCACTTGGTCCCCAATCACCTTTCATTCCATCATGTCATCCATTCACTCCAGGGCACCCACTACCCCTACCCCCACTGACTTTTCAACCTCGTAACCGACCCTATCAGCACAGAACTCACCAGCATCATCAACACCTCCATCACCACAGCAGCCTTCCAGGACATCTGGAAACACGCAGAGGTCAGACCCCTCCCAAAGAAACCCTCCGCTGACCACAGCAAACTCAAAAATTATCGGCTGCTCTCACTGCTCTCCTACCTGGCCAAAGTACTCAAGAAGGCCATTACCAACCAACTTACCAAATACCTGGAACAACATCACCTAATTGACGCCTCCCAATCAGGATTGTGTGCCAACCACAACACTGCAACTGCCCTGATTACTGCCAGAGACAACATCAGAACCCTCCTCAACCACAAGGAGATGGTAGCCCTGATCCTGCACGACTTCTCTGCTGCCTTCAACACTGTTTCCCACCACACCCTCATCAACAGACCCTACAACATTAGCATTCAGCAAAACGCTCTCAAGTGGATAGTCTCCTTCTTCACAGGATGCACACAGAGCAGCCGGCTGCCTCCTCTCTCCTTCGAACCCAAGGACATCTTATGCAGCATACTTCAAGGATCATCCCTCAGCCCCACCTTGTTCAACACCTATATGACCTCACAGACATCATCAGATCCCATGGTCTCAACATAATTTCTTACTCAGATGACACTCAACTCATTCTATCACTCACTGAAGACCTTCCCACCACCACAATCAACTTTTGCAATGCCATGACCAACGTAGGCAACTGGATGAGAGAAAACGGCCTTAAAGTCAGCACCAACAAGTCAGAAGTTCTGATCTTCAGGAAGAACACCTCCATATGGGACCACAGCAGGTGGCCAGCAGAACATGAACAAACACTCATACCCACAGACCATGCACACAACTTAGGCATCATCTTCAACAGTCAACTGACTATGAAATGACAAATCAACTTACCTCCTCCTGCTTCCATACCCTTTGCACGCTCCACAGAATCTTGAGATGGATCCCACTTAACTCCAGAAAGACCGTCACTCAGGCACTTGTCACCAGCCACCTTGACTACAACAATGCTCTCTATGCCGGCATCTCCACCTAGCTCCTCAAAAGACTCCAGACCATACAGAATGCTGCAGCCAGGCTTATCCTGGACCTCCCCAAACAGACCCACATCACTCCACCTCAGAAACCTCCACTGGCTCCCCATCCAAAAAGATGCCAGTTCAAGATCCTCACACTTGCCTACAAGGTTCTGTGCCATCAAGGACCGGCCTACATTAATCATTGACTGAACTTCTACCTACCTGCAAGACACCAGCACTCCGCCTCACTAGCCCGTGCACACACACCCCTGCATCCATCGCACCCACAATGGTGGTCGCTCCTTCTCCTACATTGCCCCCAAGACCTGGAACGACCTATCCCTCCATCTTCATACAGCACCCTCCCTGGCAGATTTCAGGAAGAAACTCAAGACCTGGCTTTTTGACAGAGATGTTGCACCCACTGTGCCCAGATACCCGTAGGGGTGACAGTGTTGCACTATACAAATATGAATTGATTGACAATTCTCACAAACATCCTACCTTTTCTCTGCGTTTTGGGAGGGTTCATTTGCACTATGGCAGAGATTCTCTCTTGGGACACTTTTCTTGCTCCTTTCTCAATGTGATGTCCTAGATACAAGACTTTTTTCTGACAGTATTGCTACTTTGTTGGGGACCCTTGGCGTCAGTTTTCAGGCAAATAATTCAGAAAGGTAATAGTATCTTATTTGCATACTTCTTTAGTTGCCAATGCCACAAATAGTTTGTCGATGTACTGGACTAGGACAGAGTTGCATGGCAACTGCAAAGTTTCCAGATTCATTTTCAGTACCAGGGTGAAGATCGAGGGGCTCTCTGTATAGCCCTGAGGAACTTGGCACCATGCTAAAACTCTGTTTTGGAACCAGGAACACAAAAAGGAATTGTCTGTCTTCATGCAATAGAATGGAAAAGAAGGCTTGACACAAGTCCATGAGTGTGAACCCTTCAGCCTCACAGGGTATTTGGAACAATATTACAGCAGGATCGGGGAATTTGAAGGGCTCCCTAGAATCTCTTTTAAACTGCCCTGCTCTCACATTGATTCAATTACAGTGGTAATCCCAGCTACGGTCTCTGGAGAAAGGTTGTACTGGGGCTCTGAAGGAACTCTGAATTTTGCTTTATGGTAATCCTCACAGGTTCAACACCTTTATTCAGACCAATGTCTTTGTCCATGTAATCCCAGACTTCCTTCTTTATGGAATTCCTTAGGTCAGGGAGCAGGCCTTGTTTTGTTAGGAAAAGCCCAATTGCTGGCTTCTGAGTGCTTTACTTCAAATCTGCAACCTCATCCTGAGTTTGGAGTTCGACACCATTCGGTATACAATAAATCACACGATTGAGTTAACACTAAAGATCCCTTCCTAACAGACTAACGGGGCTAAAATGACATATCACAAACTTGTGGTCCTCCTCAAGGGAACCTATCTTCACCGGGACTTTAACTGAAACAGGTTTTAGAGTCTGTTTATTTACAACTTTTACAACTTTGGACCTGTTTTCCCAAACAGGACTTCCACCGTCCCTACAATAGAATGGGTAGCTCCAGGGTTGTTGTGCTCTTGCTTAAACTAAGAGGAAACTAATGCAGCACTCTTAGTATGAGTAATGAATTTATTAAGGCACTTCCCAGATAATAAATAAAAACACACAAATATATTAAAATAAGCATTTAACTCAAATTAAGTAAAACATGTGTGTACACAAGAATAATCAAAGCAGTTAAACAATCAAAGACAGCGTTGTGCAATGCATCAATAGTGCATATATATATATATATATTCTAAAGAATCAGAAGTTAAAATGCATCACGGTGAGGAATAAATCCGTCATCCTAGCCAGCACCACGGCCAGAGAACCCTCTGATGGCCGAGGCAGGAGACCACACATGGGATCAAACTTCTCCCGGGCAGCACATCCGCTCCACAGGTGAGTTCTTGTCTTAACGCCAAGTCCCACCGTCTTTTATACCTTAAACAAGCTAGGAGAGCAATCTAGAACACCCTCCCCTCTGTTACGAAATCAAATTCTGTCTGTACTTGGTCTGTGTTGAAAACACGCAAAAGAACTTGCCAGGCCCCAATGTGCATTCCGGAGACAGAGCTGTACCTTTCTCTGATGAAAACATTCCCAGCCTGGTAACCTCTTATCTTGTCTGTATCCTCCGTAATATGTTCCAGCACAGTATGACCCTTTTCTTAGAAAGAAAAAACATGTTCTGTATGGAAAACAAGCTCTGTGTGGAAAAAACACACTGTGCTGCTGTGGTGACATCTAAAGCAGTGCACAAAATGGAGTCAAAATGGAGTCAGTGGTTAAATACACATAACGTTACAAGGTTCAATTAAAAGGGACACGAGGTGGCCAGTGGCCATTCTGTTCTCCATCTTCATAAAGACCACTATGGTCTACCTCACCTCCAAAACTACACGATGCACACGATCTTCCTCCCTTTTCAGGCATTGTCATTGTGATGGGTTGAAAGCTGTTTAAAACCGGGAATTGATGGAAACTGTTTGAACTCAGGAAAGGTATCTGTTGACCTTTGGGTATTGGATTTACATTAAGTCTCAGAATATTTTGATTATGCTGCATTAACAGGGTTTGGATCATGTTAGGATTTGGAGGTCTTGGCACTTGCACATTTGGCACTGACATAACATTTACATTGGGTACTTGACCATTAAGTTGCATTCAATTCGAATTAGACTTACAATTCTGCTTTCAGTGACCCAGCTTGTTACAATAATGACATGGCTTTGTTTTCTTTAACATAGCTATATCCATCCCCGAATTGGAACCAACCGGTACTCCTCGTCATCTAACTTGTGGGACACCATGCTCACCCTGCATCTTCCAACCACCACCTTATTATCCAACTCCCTGCATTCCGGCACCAATACCAGAACCATAATCAGGATTAGCCATGTAGATCGTTCTGAAGTCCATTGGTGCTAATTTTGTCTGAGCCATCATTAATTTCTACTTAATTTTCTTTTGTCTGGCTTTTAAATCATCACTGCAATGATTTGTGTAGTACAGGATCTCAGCTAAATGTTTTGATTGCCAACAAATCATACTCTGCTGGATGTGCAAACTTATCTCAACGCAAAACAGGACACAAAATGACTGATATTTCCTTGATCAGAGTTCTCAACACTACTATGCTGATGAAAGACCAACATTAGTCTTTTGTAATAAGCATGCACTGACTCTTCGGACTCTTGAGTAGTTCTCAGGATTTTCAGTTAATCAATCTCTTTCTGGGGAACCTTGGTTTATAGAAGGTTAACTACTTGATGATATTTTTCCATGACCACAGAACCAGAGCATGAGTTTGGTCATTCCTCTGTAGCTCTGTGGTTGGCAATTGAACAGCCACTTTACACTCAGCCCACAAAATCCTCACAAATCTGTCAACCTTTATATACCAAAAATTAGGGTTCTCTCTGAGTTTTTGGAAATTGATTTGTAAATTTGAAAAGATCACCATGACTTCACCTCCCCACAGTGGCATGCCTGGGACATGTACATATAAAAATTGACAGCTAAGACGGGTTATAGGCTCCCATGAGCAACGCCATGGCCACTTTATCACATATGAAAAGTATACAATAGACTAGTAACCCTCATCCACTTGCAATGTACCTGCAGTGTCCATCCTTTGACCCCTCCCGCCTACTGTCCCCGACTGTCTCGTCCGACTCGCCCACCTTGACTGAGGGCTGGGGATGCAGACTCAAAAGTTTACTGCTGGCCATCCCGTCTGACCCTCTATACCCCCAACAGCTATATAGTATACCTACACATAGTCATTCCGGATTCAAATGATGCTCAGTTGCCTCCACAGAAATATGGTTTATTAGCTAATGCCCCAGTTGGGTGTTGTTTTATGCTCTCACCACATGGACTTCTAGATAATTAATGCATAAGGACATTAGACCCGCTCTAGGGTGGACATGCACTACACGGGGGCATAGGATATGACCAATACCTGAAAAAGAGTATTGTTATATTGTTGAAACTACCAATGGAACCTCCAAGTTGTACGTGAATTGTTCCCTCTGAGCAGCTCGAAGCCTGAGTATTCCTCGCTTGACATGCTAGTATTGTAGGCATGTGTAAAATGGAAAATGTCAATAAAGAACCGTTTGTTAAAAAAATCACCACAGCTCCAAGGAACATGCACATTTGCTCCTCTATGTACTTGTCTAAGTGGATAAGCCTTTATCTCGGAATCACTCTTACTCCCATCCCCATCTGCTCCCTTTTTATCATCTTTCTTTTTCTTGGTTTTCTGAGCCCATCCATCTCTAAACCTCTGTGTATTGCTCCAAAGTTGAATGTTACTGACGAGTTCCTTAATTGGAGCTTTCACCCAGGAGTTCACATGTTCTCTAGTGCATTTCAGTCATGAACATCCTAAGATTCTTTTTTAGGGTCGCACTTTTAGTGAGGTCAATCCAAAATCCTGTAGTTATCCCCTCAAGAACCTCATGTGTCACACAAGCCTGCCTAGGAGTTTCTTTGCAAAGAAACAAAAGCTCCTGTTCATTGTACTGTCTATAAACCCCATCTCCATAGTCCCTTTAATGATTTCCTCCAACATTACCTTCACCCTTACCACACCTAGCCTTCTTATAAGGATGTCAGTTTCTGATGGCCGTTACTTGGGGCTATTAACCTCTACAGTCGGCACACTCACCATAGGTGTTGCTGCTGTTCAGGGTCGTTCTCCCATCTCCATGAAGGTATCAATCCCAGATAAGTCAGAGGTTGTGGTAAGTATAAACATGACAAGTGTTGCAAAAACAGTGACATTATTCAGGGACATTGTCAGAAGAGCTTGGCAATGGATTGTGTGGCATTACATGTGAAGCGGGAAGTGGAATAGGTGCTAAATGTTGATTTGGGAGTGAAACCGGTGAAATCGCTGAAAGTGGAAAGGTACCAAGCACTTCCCCAAATAAGAGGCCCTGATAGATAGGTGACTAGAACCTATATCTGCAGGTGGCAGAAGCCCCACATATGGTTGATTAAACCCAGCTTGTTGAACTACTTTCAATAAGCTGTGGGAAATCGAGAGGCCAACATCTCATCCAAAAAGGGTGGTCGAGAGGCCAACAACTCATCCAAAAAGTAAGTGCTAGAAACAGTATCACTATTCTCACCTTTCTTTGTTTTCAACTCACCCTCTCCTGTTGTTTCCTTCACCATGTCTTTCCACTGGGCAGTACGGGGTACATTCTAACTCCCTCTATCATATCTCTCCTTCACACCTGCTGTTCTGCATCCCGCTTTGGATCCATCCCCCTATGAACTGTCTTTTTTAGGCTTTGGCTGTTATTTTCCCTTCTCCTTCTCATGTGTTGCCTGCTCCCAAGCATTCAAAGCTTCGTATTGTGCTGGTCTACGTGGGAATTTCATAACACACAACACTCTCCTCGATTTTCAATAATGTATAAATTAAAGGTGAAGAAAACTGCAAGGATCCTTCATTCGCAGTGATCATGTTCCATTGTTCAAACCAGATATATGTGTGTAAACTGACCTGAGTCACCATGTAATGTGCAGGCATGCCCTCGAGAGTGGCTTCCTCACATTCACGAACAGGTGTTTTCACATCATCCCTAATGAAAGCCCTTAATAATTGCCTGAAAATATTTATCTTGTTTCTATATGTGATGCAGCACAATTTCTAAATAACTTCAATTGAAATAACCTGGGAGTTCTCAGCAAATCACAAAGAGATATACAGCAGCACTATCTTCCAATTTCAGTGCAACATCAAAGAACTGTCCTCTCACAACGCAACACCTTCTGACATAACAACCAATCCCAGGGTGCCACACACACCAATCGACCAGTAACAGCGCTGTACCTTATGATGCAACTCAAAGCACCCTACAACAGTTCTCACTCAACAGTGATCAACTTCGCACTATCAATGATTCCGTACCATGGAGCGCTCAGTTATGCAGACTGGACTTGGGCAGATTCTAACTGTCTCTGTGGCAAGTTCTGTCTCCTTGACAATCATTCTGTGCTACCAGATTTGACAGCGTGATGAGATTAACACATTAGTAAACTTACAGTCTCAATCAAATCACTTAGACATAAATTGATATTCACCTGAACACAGAATATATAAATATAATTCAGGCAATTAAAAGCAAATGCGCAATTTATTTAAAGTGAGAATAGGCAAAGTATACAGTTTCTGTTCCCTTGAAAGGAAACTTCCAATGCTACACTAAGGTTGTGTTTAAAGTCGGGGAATTTGTAAGCAGCATGTCAGCAGGTATGGTATCTCAAATAGAAAAATAGAACCAAATGATGATTCTAATCAGGACAAGGAGAACTGTGTTTGCAAGAGAAGCAGTTAGCAATGTTCAGAAGGAGCATGGGGTCTCAAGAGCTAACAAAGGAACGTCCACCTCTGTAGGTGGAGAGAAGCAAGTCTAACTAATACCTAAAGCATGCAATTAAATCATAACATTCGATGAAAGATGCCACTCCTACGGTTCCCACAGTGGAAGGAACCAATCAAAACTCAACTTTCACAATGTGCCTCATGTCATCTGAGACCTACAATGACTCCTACTAAATTAATAATTTTACATGTAAACTGCACCTAGCCATTGATGTAAATTGACTATAATCGATCTAAATATACGTTTCTACCTGTAGATAGGTAAAAATGATTAAACATGTTAAATATCAACATGGTATTCAAATGCAAACAAATGCAAACAGAATAAATGACAACCACACGTGTGTCTCTTTGGAAATCTTTGTGCTTAAATAAAAACACACTGAATTGGAGGGGGGGTTGTACGTTTCCCTCATGCCACTTTATTTACTGGGATAAAGTTATTGTCTATACTAGGAACCTCAACTGCACTCCAGCAATGGAAATGATATAGTTTAATGTTTGGAAAATGCATGGATAAAGTAGAGTGTGGGAACTGTTTGACAAGAAAAGTATTCAATCCTTTGAGATGATTAAAGCAATTTTTGACATTCTGAAAAGCGAAAGATATCGGAACTATCGGGAGCCATCCATTAAACCTGTTATATTCATGCACCTTTGACATTGAAAAGTGGTTACATCCACAAGATAATGACAAATGGCTTATTTCTGATTCATACAAAATGCTAGTTACTTTCAACCATGGCAGAGTAATCTTTAGGACAAAAGCACTGAAAGGCTTAGGTGGACAGGCTTATCTTTAGTGGAGAATGGGGTCCAATCCATGCCCGGGTTCGCAACACAGCAAGAAGTACATTGGAGAGGGAAGGTATGTTTAAGGTGACGCTGCATTGGTTACTACACACTGTCCAAACATGAGACACATGCAGGTCCGAAATGTGTTGGCATGGAGATGGGGACAAAGGGACCTTGGTTCACATTCTCTGGCACTGCCCCAAGATACACAGCTTCTGAGACTCTACTAGGTCTCTTGAATAGACCAACATTTCCATTGGCTTTCCCTGTGGACAGACAGATCCGTTGGAGCATTTTCATCCTTCTCAGGAATCATTGCTCATTGAGGTCAACAAATCTTTTGACCCAGTAAAGGGTTTGGTAGAACCATACATCAAACCATCAACACAAACCAATTAAATTAACCAGTATGACCAATGTGGCCATACAAGGAAAACTCCAATCAGGGATGAAGTTAAGGGATTTATTACAAACTCAAGCACAAAGTCATGTAGACAATTTGCAAGACAAGATTATGAAGATACAGAATCACCAAGGGTTGCCCACAGCAACTAAATACATTCAAGCAGACTAGCACATTAGCAAAACTAAACATTCAAGGAGAATAATGCAAACCATGAACAAGATTTTCTGAGTTACAGAAATAAGACGTTGCTCAGGTAAAGCAAGCATCAGTCAATTCAATTTACTAGAGTCATAATTTAGCTGGCCACAGGGGAAACCCTAATATAGGCCAAATTAGGAAAAGACGTGCGGGCGGTACACATGCGGCCAAAAAACAAAAAGAACAAAAATGGCAAAAATATTTTGGAAAAAGATAATCTCGGTCTGCAAGCTTCTAGCTAAGGTGGGCAAAAGATAGATAACAAGGGAAAGCGTCAGCATATCAGAAGCTCAATCAAGAGTCTTCTGCAGGGGATTAGGAAAGTTTCTGAATCTCAATTAGGCATGTCAGTAGACAAAGGGCAGAGGGGAAAATACCTCTGCAAGGGCTCAGCCTACGGGATACAGGAATAGGGGCTCAGCTTCTCATTTTTAGGATTCTGGATCTGGCTCTGACAGCATCAGAGCAGGAAATCTGGAGAGCATCTGACCAAAGTCCAACTGGTGATCGATATATCAAAATTCATACAGCAATCTGATTCTCCAAAGGTAGCAGTCCATGTTAAGTAAAAGGGGCAATGTCCAATAGAAAACAATCAGAAGATTCAAATTGAAACATCCATGAATCTTTCCTTGTCTGTCATTGGAACATCTTCCATCTGTATGACTACACACAAGTTTGAAATATCAGTATAAAATAACAGTTCAGGATACAGGATGTATGATATTCAAGGTCATTGTAGCAACTCTCTATGTCTAAGACAATAGGGGTCTATTTCCAAAGTTTGTCTTCCCATGGGAATGAAGTATGAAACAAAGGTTCACGTTAAGAAATGAATCAGCATTTCCTACTCAATCATGAAATACAGCTCAGCAGGCCTCTGGCTAATGCAAGAGAAATACGGCAATATATTCATCAATAATAACTCATTATTGTGTGTGTTACATTCATTTTAAACGGGAAACCTCTGTTAATGCATTTCATTAGGTTTAATAGGGAACTACATTTCTTTCATTTTTGCACGCATATTTAATTAATGAATCATTCTAAATTAAATGTTGTTTCAACATATTCTATTATTGTAGCGTCTAAATTACATCTTAATATCAGTTTGGTCTTTCTAACATGTGATGTATTTCAAATACCACCTATGCTAAACTCTGCAGTATAAGTGAATGCACATTTAAATAGCGTGTCAGTGCAGCTTTTACATTCAAATCATTAGTGCTTTGGTTAAAATAAGGCATAAACTGTCACACTTGTATGACTTTTGTGACATAAGGGACAGCAGTAAGATTCAGACTACATCTGTCCCCGCTTTGAATAAAGCCATCACAGAATACTCCAACTTTAATTTTCATTGTGACACTCAACATTTCAGAGGTCCATTCAGGGAAGGTCTTCTGGAATCCTCTAACTGCCTGATGTTACTATAATATAAACTTCTCCTAGTCTTCATTTCAATTACTTCTATGTTTGTTCCTTGCTCTGGTCTCGTTCAGCTTCTTGTATGACCTGTAAAATCCAAGTGCAACTGGTGCAAACAGGTCCATAATCAATAGGGGTCTCAAAATGGTTCCTACAGTACCTCTTCCTAAGCTTCCAAACCATCTTCTAATAGCTGAAAAAACATTACCTATTGTTTCCCAGGCACCTGTTGCTGTTAACTCTTTCAGGTCTTGTTTCAAATCATTCATGTATGATACATACTTTCTTATTTCCTTCCTAGTGTCAGGTATGTAAGTGCAACATTGTTGTGTATGTAACATTTTACAACCTCCGCCTTCCTTTTTGAGGAAAATGTCTAACGCAAGACGATCCTGCAAAACCATTGATCTCACAGCAACCATTTCTGTGTTCATTAATAACAAGGCACCTGCAGTGTCTGTAGATAATTGATCTACTATTGTTGACAGCTTTCTTGACTTGAGGTTATTCAAGAGAACAACTTCTGATGGAATTATGGCACTACAAATGTCTCCTCGAATTTCAGACGCACTAGCTTCTCTTTTGACTCTAGTGTTTGATTTCTCCGTCCATACTGGATCATTAAAATGTTCCATGTGATAACTCTTTTGAAAAACTACTCCCAGGTAACCTGTACCATACCAGCCTTTTAGCAGCTTGTAATAGGCATTTTTTCCACACATTAAATAAACACCTGGTGTGACATGGTCATGGCTATTCAGCATGAAATTCCAAACACTCTTCTTTTGAAAAAAAAAAAAAAAACTCTTTTTATTTAAACAGAACCCAGGAGACATCATGCATCTATTCACATTACAGAAGGACACAGAATAGTTATGACAGTGACATTTGTTATAGGCCGTTTCAAGAGACAACAACCACCAATATAAGGCACTTTTATGGCCTAGCTACATAGTATTTGAAGCGTGACACTCATGGTATGTCTTCCCTTTCTTGTGAATGAATGTTGTTATGACCCAGTATTTATGTCTCCTCTGGAGTTACACCAGGATCCTAAGACTTTTTCCCATTGTTTTGGGGCAGCCCGACTCTGGTATACCACCTTTTCTGCCCTGTGACCCCAGTCCAGGTCTGATTCTCACCCTTCCAATGTCGGAGGTGTGGTTTTGCCCCAGGCCCTCGGAATTTTGCTTTTGGCAACCCCCACCGCCAGTGTTGACCATATTTGAGATATTTTGGCAGCGGATTCTCCCCTGTTATTTGTAACAAGATCCATTTGTCAGACATGGGACAGTCCCCAGGATCTGAGATATCCTGTTGGTAACCTCCTTCCAGTAGGTTGGAATCACTGGACATGCCCATAGGGTATGGAAAAATGTTCCCTCTTGTGAATAAGGGTTCTAGAGTAGAAGGATCTGTGCAATAGTCTTAGTTATATCAGGCAAAACCTTGCTCGGATAGCTATATTTCTTGGCCTCTGTAGTGCTTCCAACCAGTCTTCGTCATTCAGCCCTCCCAGGTCAGGGGACCATGCCTCCCGGAGGGTCCTCTATGGATCTCAGGCGTTGTTTTTGAGTTCTCTATGAATTATTGAGACTGACTTGTCTGGTATGGACTCTGTAAGCAGTCTGTCTTCCAGACGAATGGCGGATGGTAATTGTTCCCCCTCCGTGACATGGCATCGCAAGGCATGTCCAAGTTGAAGGTATTTGCACCGTTCATTCTCTCCCAGGTCATACTCCTGAGAAAGGGCCTTGAAAGGCATAAATGCCTGGTCTCTCTAGATGTCACCCAGTCATTCAAAGCCAATCAATTCCCACTTGGAGAATCCTGCCAGTCCACCCATATCCTGCAGTAGATCGCTGTCCCATAGGGGTGTCATTTCAGTGAGAGTATTGTGAGACCTCAGTGCCCCGTGTGCCTCCATCTAGGCCCTCACCACTGACTTGGTGTGGGCCGGTAGCTTACTTACTACTTGACGTCTGTATAGAGCTGTCACATGGTCCTTTTTTCCCATCACTGATTTGGCTACATAGTATGCCGGTTCGCCACGGACAGCAAAGACCCACTCATTTACGACTGCTAATTGCGAGGCCCAGTGGTACTTAATAATGTCTAGGACTGCCAAGGCCCTGTCAAAGACCTCCCTCTGGAGTTTGCAAAGGGCAATACGTGGGGCCCTACCATCCCATAAGAAAAGACTGAGCGGCTGATCAAGCTGCAGAAAGAGTACCGGCGGAATCCGGTATGGTGTATTTTAAAGGACATACAGGAGACGGCAAGTAATATCATTTTGTAAAGGGCTTCTTTGGCCATCAGTGACAAGGGTAATAATCTCCAGTGAGCTATGTCTGTGTGGAGATGTTCTATGTGGGATAGTATGTTTTCTTTGAGGAATTGCTGTGGGTCACTTGTGACATGGATCCCCAGATATTTAAAGCTGTCCTGCACCACTGATACCTCACATTGCAAAAGGAGGTGTGGGGGATCCCCATCCAGTGGGAAGACCACGGATTTAGACCAATTTATGCGATATCCCAAGTGGTCTCCAAACATCAGGAATATCTGCAGAATCTTGGTTATTGAAAGGGCGGGTTGTATAAGGTATAGAAGCACCTAATCGGCATAGAGGGAGACACGCTCCTCCCAGTCACCATTCATGGACACCCCTCGGATCAACGGATCCTGACATATCCAGGCCGCAAGCGGTTCTATGGCCAGAGCGAAAATCATAGGGTAGAGGGGACAGCCCTGTCTTGTTCCCCTGTGTAGGGCGAATGTGCGGAAGACTGCCATTTACTTTGACTCACAAAAATGGGGATTAGTAGAGGAGTCTAACCCAACTGCAGAATTTCAATCCAAAGCTCAATTTCAACAGCGTTGCGAAGATGTAATTCCATTCTATACTGTTGAATGCCATTTTGCCATCCAGAGCCATTAGGACCGCTTCTTCTGTCTGAGGGGCATTTGTCATATGTAGCGCCCCATACAGGCGGCATAGGTTGAGTTGAATGCTTCTGTGAGGCATGAAGCCCAGTTGGTCAGGGTGAACTATGCACATAATGATATTGTGGAGCCTATTTGCTATGACTTTTGTCTCTATGTTTTACAGGGAAATCGATCTGCAGGAGCTGCAGTCGGTTGGTGATTTCCCTGCCTTATGGATGACTATGATTGTAGCCATGCGCTGATCCTGGGAGGGTACCATCCTGCAACGCTGCCTGGAACATGGCCAGCATGTATGGGGCCACTTTATCATCTATCCCCTTATAGACCTCTACTGGTAGCCCATTTTGGCCCACTTCTTTCCCTGACTGTAGGTCTCGTATGGCTAGTGCTATTACCACTACTGTAAGGTCTGCTTCTATGGATCCCTTTGATTTGTTTGTTAATTGACAGAGACTGATGTATTGGAGGAAGTCTACGCAATCACTGTCTGTCATTGTAGTGGTAGACTGGTATAATTCTTCATAGCAGTCTGCAAATGTGTTGGCTATGCTTGTACTATCTCTCTGGGGCCGATCCCACTATGTCCATTACCTCCAGTACCCAGGAGTGCTCCCTGTCCAGTTTGTCCAGCCAAGCTCCTCTTGTCTGCCTTGTCTCCAACATCATTTGGATGGTGCTGCATGGCTAGGGATAGCTACGAGCTGCCTCTTCTACCAGTTCCTGTAGATCACTCTGATGGAGGCGCAGCTGGTGGAGCTCGCTGGTATTTTCTGTCAGTACCCTTGCTTGTAGTCTCTCAATGTCTTTCTCAATTTGTTTACATTGAAGAGACATTTCCTTTTTCTTACCCCCTATGAGAGACTGAGCATGGCCCAGTATGACAGTTGTGAACGCTTCCCATAGGGTGCTCGCAGAGGCAACTGTTCCTGCATTCTCTTGAAAGTAGACATCAGCCTCTGTCCTCAGTTTGTCCTTGATATGTGGATCACAAAGGTACCATGTACTAAGCTTTGGGACCATTCGAGTGTAGTGAACTGCACTCTGAAGCTGGACCTCCACTGGAGAGTGTTTAAACACCCCCCTGGGTCTAATGTGTGTCGCCTAAAATGTATCTACATGCCAGAACTGTGGAAAGAGTTGATCTATTCATTAAAAATTATTGTGCGGGGCAGAGAAGTGTGTGTACCCCGGACTATCTGGGCTGTGCATGCGCCGTAGGTCTGCCACCCCCAGGGCATCCACAAAGGAGCGTAACATGCGGCTCTCACTCCCCGTAGAGGCCCCCAATAGCATATGAAGTACTGGGTCCATTACCATGTTTGTGCCGCCCCCCTATGACTAGGCTCCCCATGGCATCATCAGCAGGAGTGCACTTATCTCAGGGACGGTCTGGTCCTGGAGGCGAGGTGGAATGGAACCCACATTTAGGACGATTCCCTCCCCAAGGCCTGATAGGGCCACATATCTGCCCAATGAGTCATGCCAAGTAAGTTGTGGGATTAGGGGAGCTGACTTCTTGATTAATATCCCCAGCTGCCTGTGAATCGGATGTGTAGCCTGCGTGAGCTAGGAGTTTGTAGCCAAAGCGGTCTAATGCTTTGCAGATTGTGCCCTGGAGTAGCACTAGGTCCGGGATATTGGAGAACTAATGCACACTTAATCTTATTGCCCAGACCATTTATGTTCCAGGACCATATGGTCAGGTTATGTTGTGTTGCTAATCTCCTTGGTGGGCAGTGATTTAGGGTGGAAGGTCCTACACTTGAACTGCACAATATAAGTGGGGCATTGCCCCTAATTGTAAGGAAATGCCTCCTTGGCATGGTTACCCCCTGACTTTTTGCCTTTGCTGATGCTATGTTTTGAATTGAAAGTGTGCTGAGGCCTGCTAACCAGGCCCCAGCACCAGTGTTCTTTCCCTAACCTGTACTTTTGATTCCACAATTGGCACACCCTGGCACCCAGATAAGTCCCTTGTAACTGGTACCTCTGGTACCAAGGGCCCTGATGCCAGGGAAGGTCTCTAAGGGCTGCAGCATGTATTATGCCACCCTAGAGACCCCTCACCCAGCACAGACACACTGCTTACCAGCTTGTGTGTGCTAGTGAGAACAAAATGAGTAAGTCGACATGGCACTCCCCTCAGGGTGCCATGCCAGCCTCTCACTGCCTATGCAGTATAGGTAAGACACCCCTCTAGCAGGCCTTACAGCCCTAAGGCAGGGTGCACTATACCATAGGTGAGGGTACCAGTGCATGAGCACTGTGCCCCTACAGTGTCTAAGCAAAGCCTTAGACATTGTAAGTGCAGGGTAGCCATAAGAGTATATGGTCTGGGAGTCTGTTTTACACGAACTCCACAGCACCATAATGGCTACACTGAAAACTGGGAAGTTTGGTATCAAACTTCTCAGCACAATAAATGCACACTGATGCCAGTGTACATTTTATTGTAAAATACACCACAGAGGGCACCTTAGAGGTGCCCCCTGAAACTTAACCGACTATCTGTGTAGGCTGACTGGTTCCAGCAGCCTGCCACACTAGAGACATGTTGCTGGCCCCATGGGGAGAGTGCCTTTGTCACTCTGAGGCCAGTAACAAAGCCTGCACTGGGTGGAGATGCTAACACCTCCCCCAGGCAGGAGCTGTAACACCTGGCGGTGAGCCTCAAAGGCTCACCCCTTTGTCACAGCACCGCAGGACACTCCAGCTAGTGGAGTTGCCCGCCCCCTCCGGCCCCGGCCCCCACTTTTGGCGGCAAGGCCGGAGAAAATAATGAGAATAACAAGGAGGAGTCACTGACCAGTCAGGACAGCCCCTAAGGTGTCCTGAGCTGAGGTGACTCTAACTTTTAGAAATCCTCCATCTTGCAGATGGAGGATTCCCCCAATAGGATTAGGGATGTGACCCCCTCCCCTTGGGAGGAGGCACAAAGAGGGTGTACCCACCCTCAGGGCTAGTAGCCATTGGCTACTAACCCCCCAGACCTAAACACGCCCTTAAATTTAGTATTTAAGGGCTTCCCTGAACCTAAAGATTTAGATTCCTGCAACAACAAGAAGAAGGACTGCCTAGCTGAAAACCCCTGCAGAGGAAGACCAGAAGACAACAACTGCCTTGGCTCCAGAAACTCACCGGCCTGTCTCCTGCCTTCCAAAGAACTCTGCTCCAGCGACGCCTTCCAAAGGGACCAGCGACCTCTGACTCCTCTGAGGACTGCCCTGCTTCGACGACGACAAGAAACTCCCGAGGACAGCGGACCTGCTCCAAAAAGACTGCAACTTTATCCAAAGGAGCAGCTTTAAAGAACCTTGCAATCTCCCCGCAAGAAGCGTGAGACTTGCAACACTGCACCCGGCGACGCAGACTCGGCTGGTGGAGAACCAACACCTCAGGGAGGACCCCCGGACTACTCTACGACTGTGAGTACCAAAACCTGTCCCCCCTGAGCCCCCACAGCGCCGCCTGCAGAGGGAATCCCGAGGCTTCCCCTGACCGCGACTCTCTGAAACCTAAGTCCCGACGCCTGGTAAAGACCCTGCACCCGCAGCCCCCAGGACCTGAAGGACCGGACTTTCACTGCAGAAGTGACCCCCAGGAGTCCCTCTCCCTTGCCCAAGTGGAGGTTTCCCCGAGGAAGCCCCCCCTTGCCTGCCTGCAGCGCTGAAGAGATCCCTTGATCTCTCATTGACTTCCATTGCGAACCCGACGCTTGTTCTAACACTGCACCCGGCCGCCCCCGCGCCGCTGAGGGTGAAATTTCTGTGTGGGCTTGTGTCCCCCCCGGTGCCCTACAAAACCCCCCTGGTCTGCCCTCCGAAGACGCGGGTACTTACCTGCTGGCAGACTGGAACCGGGGCACCCCCTTCTCTCCATTGAAGCCTATGCGTTTTGGACACCACTTTGAACTCTGCACCTGACCGGCCCTGAGCTGCTGGTGTGGTAACTTTGGGGTTGCTCTTAACCCCCAACGGTGGGCTACCTTGGACCAAGAACTGAACCCTGTAAGTGTCGTACTTACCTGGTAAAACTAACAAAAACTTACCTCCCCCAGGAACTGTGAAAATTGCACTGTGTCCACTTTTAAAATAGCTATTTGTGAATAACTTGAAAAGTATACATGCAATTGAAATGATTCAAAGTTCCTAATGTACTTACCTGCAATACCTTTCAAACAAGATATTACATGTTGAATTTGAACCTGTGGTTCTTAAAATAAACTAAGAAAATATATTTTTCTATACAAAACCTATTGGCTGGATTTGTCTCTGAGTGTGTGTACCTCATTTATTGCCTATGTGTAGGTACAACAAATGCTTAACACTACTCCTTGGATAAGCCTACTGCTCGACCACACTACCACAAAATAGAGCATTAGTATTATCTCTTTTTACCACTATTTTACCTCTAAGGGGAACCCTTGGACTCTGTGCATGCTATTCCTTACTTTGAAATAGCACATACAGAGCCAACTTCCTACATTGGTGGATCAGCGGTGGGGTACAAGACTTTGCATTTGCTGGACTACTCAGCCAATACCTGATCACACGACAAATTCCAAAATTGTCATTAGAAATAGATTTTTGCAATTTGAAAAGTTTTCTAAATTTTTTAAAGTCCTGCTAGGGCCTTGTGTTAGTCCCTGTTAGCATTTCTTTTAGAGTTAAAAGTTTGTAAAAGTTTGAATTAGACTCCAGAACTAGTTTTAGATTCTTAAAAGCATTCCAACTTTTAGAAGAATAATGTCTAGTACAGAGATGAATGTGGTGGAACTCGACACCACACCTTACCTCCATCTCCAGATGAAAGAGCTAAGGTCACTTTGTAACATAAGAAAAATAACAATGGGCTCCAGACCTACCAAAGTACAGCTCCAGGAGCTGTTGGCAGAGTATGATAGAGCCAACCCCTCTGTGGATAACACAGAGGAGGATGATAGTGAACTGGAGGAAGAATCCCCTCCACCAGTCCTATCTAGGGAGAACAGGGCTTCTCAAGCCCTGACTCCACAAATAATAGTCAGAGATGCTGGTTCCCTCACAGGAGGGACCAACAACTCTGAAATCACTGAGGATAACTCCAGTGAAGAGGACATCCAGTTAGCCAGGATGGCCAAAAGATTGGCTTTGGAAAGACAGATCCTAGCCATAGAAAGGGAAAGACAAGAGATGGGCCTAGGACCCATCAATGGTGGCAGCAACATAACTAGGGTCAGAGATTCTCCTGACATGTTGAAAATCCCCAAAGGGATTGTAACTAAATATGAAGATGGTGATGACATCACCAAATGGTTCACAGCTTTTGAGAGGGCTTGTGAAACCAGAAAAGTGAACAAATCTCACTGGGGTGCTCTCCTTTGGGAAAGGTTCACAGGAAAGTGTAGGGATAGACTCCTCACACTCTCTAAAAAAGATGCAGAATCTTATGACCTCATGAAGGGTACCCTGATTGAGGGCTTTGGATTCTCCACTGAGGAGTATAGGATTAGATTCAGGGGGGCTCAAAAACCCTCGAGCCAGACCTGGGTTGACTTTGTAGACTACTCAGTAAAAACACTAGATGGTTGGATTCAAGGAAATGGTGTAAATGATTATGATGGGCTGTACAATTTATTTGTGAAAGAACACCTATTAAGTAATTGTTTCAATGATAAACTGCATCAGCATCTGGTGGACCTAGGACCAATTTCTCCCCAAGAATTGGGAAAGAAGGCGGACCATTGGGTCAAGACTAGGGTGTCCAAAACTTCCACAGGGGGTGACCAAAAGAAAGGGGTCACAAAACCTCCCCAGGGGAAGGGTGGTGAGACAGCCAAAAATAAAAATAGTAAAGAGTCTTCTACAGGCCCCCAAAAACCTGCACAGGAGGGTGGGCCCAGAGCCTCTTCACAAAACAATCCTGGGTACAAGGGTAAAAACTTTGATCCCAAAAAGGCCTGGTGTCGAAACTGTAGTCAGTCTGGACACCAAACTGGAGACAAGGCCTGTCCCAAGAAAGATACCACTTCTAACTCCCATCCAGCTAAAACTGGAATGGCCAGTCTCCAAGTGGGATCAACAGTGTGCCCAGAGCAAATCAGGTGTCACACTGAAGCTACATTAGTCTCTGAGGGTGGGGTGGATTTAGCCACACTGGTTGCCTGGCCCCCTAACATGCAAAAATACAGGCAGCAGCTCTTAATTAATGGGACAAGTGTAGAAGGCCTGAGGGATACAGGTGCCAGTGTCACTATGGTGACAGAGAAACTGGTTTCCCCTGGCCAATACCTGACTGGACAAACTTATCCAGTCACCTACGCTGACAATCAGACTAAAGTACATCCCATGGCTATGGTAACTTTAGAGTGGGGAGGGGTCAATGGCCTGAAACAGGTGGTGGTCTCCTCAAATATCCCAGTAGACTGTTTGCTTGGAAATGACCTGGAGTCCTCAGCATGGGCTGAGGTAGAACTGAAAACCCATGCAGCCATGCTGGGTATCCCTGAACTGGTGTGTGTCAAGACTAGGGCACAGTGCAAGGCACAGGGTGAAAAAGTAGAGCTGGAGTCTGGAAAAATGGCCCAGCCTACCAAGAGACAAGGAAAGTCAGCTGGGAAACCAGCTGCAACACAACACCAAAAAGAGAACCTCTCTTCTCAGGAAGAAGTTCTGCCCTCTGAGGGAACTGAGCCTATGGAGCTGGAACCTTATCAGGTTGAGCTCTTGGGCCCAGGGGGACCCTCAAGGGAAGAGTTGTGTAAGGGACAAGAAACCTGTCCCTCTCTTGAAGGCCTTAGGCAGTAAGCTGCTGAAGAGTCCAAAGGCAAGAAAAATGGAACACATAGGGTCTATTGGGAAGATGGACTCCTGTACACTGAGGCAAGAGATCCCAAACCTGGTGCCACTAGGAGAGTGGTAGTGCCTCAGGGTTTCAGAGAGTTTATTCTGACCTTAGCCCATGATATTCCCCTTGCTGGGCATTTGGGACAAACCAAGACGTGGGAGAGGTTAGTCAACCACTTCTACTGGCCCAATATGTCCCAGAAGGTTAAGGAGTTTTGCCTCTCCTGCCCCACCTGTCAAGCCAGTGGTAAGACAGGTGGGCATCCAAAGGCCCCCCTCATTCCACTTCCAGTGGTGGGGGTCCCCTTTGAAAGAGTGGGTGTGGACATAGTTGGTCCACTAGAACCTCCCACAGCCTCAGGAAATATGTACATCCTAGTAGTAGTGGATCATGCTACTAGGTATCCTGAAGCTATTCCCCTTAGGTCGACTACTGCCCCTGCAGTAGCCAAGGCCCTCATTGGTATCTTTACCAGAGTGGGTTTCCCTAAGGAGGTGGTTTCTGACAGAGGTACCAACTTCATGTCAGCTTACCTAAAACACATGTGGAATGAGTGTGGAGTGACTTACAAATTCACTACACCATATCATCCCCAAACTAATGGCCTTGTTGAGAGATTCAACAAGACATTAAAGGGCATGATCATGGGGCTCCCAGAAAAACTCAAAAGGAGATGGGATGTCCTCCTGCCATGTCTGCTTTTCGCTTACAGAGAGGTGCCTCAGAAGGGAGTAGGATTCTCACCCTTTGAACTTCTGTTTGGCCACCCTGTAAGGGGACCACTTGCTCTTGTTAAAGAAGGCTGGGAGAGACCTCGTCATGAGCCTAAACAAGACATAGTGGACTATGTACTTGGCCTTCGCTCAAGGATGGCAGAGTACATGGAAAAGGCAAGTAAAAACCTTGAGGCCAGCCAACAACTCCAGAAGTTGTGGTATGACCAAAAGGCTGCACTGGTTGAATTTCAACCAGGGCAGAAAGTCTGGGTTCTGGAGCCTGTGGCTCCCAGGGCACTTCAGGACAAATGGAGTGGCCCTTACCCAGTACTAGAGAGGAAGAGTCAGGTCACCTACCTGGTGGACCTGGGCACAAGCAGGAGCCCCAGGAGGGTGATCCATGTGAACCGCCTTAAGCTCTTCCATGACAGGGCTGATGTAAATCTGTTGATGGTAACAGATGAGGACCAGGAAGCTGAGAGTGAAACTCTCCCTGATCTCCTCTCATCAGACCCTAAAGATGGCTCAGTAGATGGAGTGATCTACTCAGACACCCTCTCTAGCCAGCAGCAGTCTGACTGCAGGAAGGTCCTGCAGCAGTTTGCTGAACTCTTTTCCCTAACCCCTGCTCAGACACACCTGTGTACCCATGATGTGGACACAGGAGACAGCATGCCTGTCAAAAACAAAATATTTAGACAGTCTGACCAAGTTAAGGAAAGCATCAAGGTGGAAGTCCACAAGATGCTGGAATTGGGAGTAATTGAGTACTCTGACAGCCCCTGGGCTAGCCCAGTGGTCTTAGTCCCCAAACCTCACACCAAAGAAGGAAAGAGAGAGATGAGGTTTTGTGTGGACTACAGAGGTCTCAACTCTGTCACCAAGACAGATGCTCATCCCATTCCTAGAGCTGATGAGCTAATAGACAAATTAGGGGCTGCCAAATTTTTAAGTACCTTTGACTTAACAGCAGGGTACTGGCAAATCAAAATGGCCCCTGGAGCAAAAGAAAAGACAGCATTCTCCACACCTGATGGGCATTATCAGTTCACTGTTATGCCCTTTGGTTTAAAGAATGCCCCTGCCACCTTCCAAAGGTTGGTGAATCAAGTCCTTGCTGGGCTGGAATCCTTTAGTGCAGCTTATCTTGATGATATTGCTGTCTTCAGCTCCACCTGGCAGGATCACCTGGTCCACCTGAAGAAGGTTTTGAAGGTTCTGCAATCTGCAGGCCTCTCTATCAAGGCATCCAAATGCCAGATAGGGCAGGGAACTGTGGTTTACTTGGGACACCTTGTAGGTGGAGGCCAAGTTCAGCCACTCCAGCCTAAGATCCAGACTATTCTGGACTGGGCAGCTCCAAAAACCCAGACTCAAGTCAGGGCATTCCTTGGCTTGACTGGGTACTACAGGAGGTTTGTGAAGGGATATGGATCCATTGTGACAGCCCTCACAGAACTCACCTCCAAGAAAATGCCCAAGAAAGTAAACTGGACTGTAGAATGCCAACAGGCCTTTGACACCCTGAAACAAGCTATGTGCACAGCACCAGTTCTAAAAGCTCCAGATTACTCCAAGCAGTTCATTGTGCAAACAGATGCCTCTGAACATGGGATAGGGGCAGTTTTGTCCCAAACAAATGATGATGGCCTTGACCAGCCTGTTGCTTTCATTAGCAGGAGGTTACTCCCCAGGGAGCAGCGTTGGAGTGCCATTGAGAGGGAGGCCTTTGCTGTGGTTTGGTCCCTGAAGAAGCTGAGACCATACCTCTTTGGTACTCACTTCCTAGTTCAGACTGACCACAGACCTCTCAGATGGCTGATGCAAATGAAAGGTGAAAATCCAAAACTGTTGAGGTGGTCCATCTCCCTACAGGGAATGGACTTTGTAGTGGAACACAGACCTGGGACTGCCCATGCCAATGCAGATGGCCTTTCCAGGTTCTTCCACTTAGAAAATGAAGACTCTCTTGGGAAAGGTTAGTCTCATCCTCTTTCGTTTGGGGGGGGGTTGTGTAAGGAAATGCCTCCTTGGCATGGTTACCCCCTGACTTTTTGCCTTTGCTGATGCTATGTTTTGAATTGAAAGTGTGCTGAGGCCTGCTAACCAGGCCCCAGCACCAGTGTTCTTTCCCTAACCTGTACTTTTGATTCCACAATTGGCACACCCTGGCACCCAGATAAGTCCCTTGTAACTGGTACCTCTGGTACCAAGGGCCCTGATGCCACGGAAGGTCTCTAAGGGCTGCAGCATGTATTATGCCACCCTAGAGACCCCTCACCCAGCACAGACACACTGCTTACCAGCTTGTGTGTGCTAGTGAGAACAAAATGAGTAAGTCGACATGGCACTCCCCTCAGGGTGCCATGCCAGCCTCTCACTGCCTATGCAGTATAGGTAAAACACCCCTCTAGCAGGCCTTACAGCCCTAAGGCAGGGTGCACTATACCATAGGTGAGGGTACCAGTGCATGAGCACTGTGCCCCTACAGTGTCTAAGCAAAACCTTAGACATTGTAAGTGCAGGGTAGCCATAAGAGTATATGGTCTGGGAGTCTGTTTTACACGAACTCCACAGCACCATAATGGCTACACTGAAAACTGGGAAGTTTGGTATCAAACTTCTCAGCACAATAAATGCACACTGATGCCAGTGTACATTTTATTGTAAAATACACCACAGAGGGCACCTTAGAGGTGCCCCCTGAAACTTAACCGACTATCTGTGTAGGCTGACTGGTTCCAGCAGCCTGCCACACTAGAGACATGTTGCTGGCCCCATGGGGAGAGTGCCTTTGTCACTCTGAGGCCAGTAACAAAGCCTGCACTGGGTGGAGATGCTAACACCTCCCCCAGGCAGGAGCTGTAACACCTGGCGGTGAGCCTCAAAGGCTCACCCCTTTGTCACAGCACCGCAGGACACTCCAGCTAGTGGAGTTGCCCGCCCCCTCCGGCCCTGGCCCCCACTTTTGGCGGCAAGGCCGGAGAAAATAATGAGAATAACAAGGAGGAGTCACTGACCAGTCAGGACAGCCCCTAAGGTGTCCTGAGCTGAGGTGACTCTAACTTTTAGAAATCCTCCATCTTGCAGATGGAGGATTCCCCCAATAGGATTAGGGATGTGACCCCCTCCCCTTGGGAGGAGGCACAAAGAGGGTGTACCCACCCTCAGGGCTAGTAGCCACTGGCTACTAACCCCCCAGACCTAAACACGCCCTTAAATTTAGTATTTAAGGGCTTCCCTGAACCTAAAGATTTAGATTCCTGCAACAAGAGGAAGAAGGACTGCCTAGCTGAAAACCCCTGCAGAGGAAGACCAGAAGACAACAACTGCCTTGGCTCCAGAAACTCACCGGCCTGTCTCCTGCCTTCCAAAGAACTCTGCTCCAGCGACGCCTTCCAAAGGGACCAGCGACCTCTGACTCCTCTGAGGACTGCCCTGCTTCGACGACGACAAGAAACTCCCGAGGACAGCGGACCTGTTCCAAAAAGACTGCAACTTTATCCAAAGGAGCAGCTTTAAAGAACCCTGCAATCTCCCCGCAAGAAGCGTGAGACTTGCAACACTGCACCCGGCGACCCCGACTCGGCTGGTGGAGAACCAACACCTCAGGGAGGACCCCCGGACTACTCTACGACTGTGAGTACCAAAACCTGTCCCCCCTGAGCCCCCACAGCGCCGCCTGCAGAGGGAATCCCGAGGCTTCCCCTGACCGCGACTCTCTGAAACCTAAGTCCCGACGCCTGGTAAAGACCCTGCACCCGCAGCCCCCAGGACCTGAAGGACCGGACTTTCACTGCAGAAGTGACCCCCAGGAGTCCCTCTCCCTTGCCCAAGTGGAGGTTTCCCCGAGGAAGCCCCCCCTTGCCTGCCTGCAGCGCTGAAGAGATCCCTTGATCTCTCATTGACTTCAATTGCGAACCCAACGCTTGTTCTAACACTGCACCCGGCCGCCCCCGCACCGCTGAGGGTGAAATTTCTGTGTGGGCTTGTGTCCCCCCCGGTGCCCTACAAAACCCCCCTGGTCTGCCCTCCGAAGACGCGGGTACTTACCTGCTGGCAGACTGGAACCGGGGCACCCCCTTCTCTCCATTGAAGCCTATGCGTTTTGGACACCACTTTGAACTCTGCACCTGACCGGCCCTGAGCTGCTGGTGTGGTAACTTTGGGGTTGCTCTGAACCCCCAACGGTGGGCTACCTTGGACCAAGAACTGAACCCTGTAAGTGTCGTACTTACCTGGTAAAACTAACAAAAACTTACCTCCCCCAGGAACTGTGAAAATTGCACTGTGTCCACTTTTAAAATAGCTATTTGTGAATAACTTGAAAAGTATACATGCAATTGAAATGATTCAAAGTTCCTAATGTACTTACCTGCAATACCTTTCAAACAAGATATTACATGTTGAATTTGAACCTGTGGTTCTTAAAATAAACTTAGAAAATATATTTTTCTATACAAAACCTAATGGCTGGATTTGTCTCTGAGTGTGTGTACCTCATTTATTGCCTATGTGTAGGTACAACAAATGCTTAACACTACTCCTTGGATAAGCCTACTGCTCGACCACACTACCACAAAATAGAGCATTAGTATTATCTCTTTTTACCACTATTTTACCTCTAAGGGGAACCCTTGGACTCTGTGCATGCTATTCCTTACTTTGAAATAGCACATACAGAGCCAACTTCCTACACTAATGGATTACAGTTTAGTGTCCGACTGCCTTGTATAGATCACATCCTGAAGAACAGAGGTAACGTTCCAACTTGTCACAAAACATAAACTTAAATATAACGACCCTCCCATGAACATCCCCCACTCTCCTGCCCTGCACTGTGAGTTGTAAACTACTCACCCCCTCAATTTGCAGAGGGCCTGTCACCCCAAAAACTCAAACATATGTGGGTGTGTCGGTGCTGTCGAGCTGACGAGTTCAGGATTAGTAGCACATTAACTGAAGTCCCCACCTGCATTGGTTACAGTGTCTATCCTGCTAGTTAAGGCACTTCTCACCCCCTCTGTTTGACATGGTCCTCGATTCATGGAGACCCTGCTCAAGCTGATTTAGGTGTCTGGTGGACTGTCAGTTCATTGCTGTTGATCGATCTTGTCTGGGGCCCATTGATTCTTCTTGTTCTACTGAGGATCTCTTCTGTGTGGCTGTGTCTTTTGCCCTTTACACGCCATCCCTCGAGCCAGTCCCAAGTTTCTTCTGGCACTATGAAAACACACGTCCTGCCCTCTGCCATTATTTTAAATTTGCTGGATACAGCATCATATACTTTCGTTCCTTGTCTCTCAGAGCTTTTGTAACTTTGTCAAAGCTCCTGCACTGCTTCTGTACCTGCAGTATGAAGTCAGGGGAAGAACCAGACTGTGGCTTTCTCAACTTGTAGGTCACCATTCATGTGAACCACCTGCAGGATTGTGTCACGGTCTCCATAGTTACAAATTCTGGCAATTATTGTTCTGGGGGTGGGGGGCCCTGAGCAAGATGCGGTCCCTGGAGCCCTATATGCCTTCTCAACAGAGAAGAATGTAGAGTCGTTATGGGCGGAGGGTATTTAGAATCATGTTGTCTAAAAACAAATCAACGCCAGGACCTTCTGCCCCCTCAGGACCGCCTACTATTCTAATGTTGTTTCACTGGGCTCTACCTTCTTGGCCCTCCAGTTCAGCAGTAATTGCCCTGTTTTGCTTTGTTAAGGCTTGGACCTGGTCTTCCAGGCGTTTAGTTTAGTCCAGCAATTTGCGTTTCCGTCACTGTAAGGTTGTCCACGACCTTGCGGAGGTCTGTCGGTAAGAGATTTAATTCCATCATGACCGCATGTACTTTGGGCTCAAGTGCACCTTTTACATCTTGAATTGCAGCCATTATGTCATGCGGAGAGGGTTCCATATGCTGCGGGTGTCGGGCTGATCATGCGTGTATGAGTTGATGATTTGTGCATTTCTCTGGCTGTGGTCATGGACACTACATATTTGTCCAAGTTGTTAAGTTGCGTGGGATGGGCTCACAGTTTCAGACCATGTCAGAGGACACGCTACTTTGGGTTCGTGGGGTACTGTTCCCCACTGCAGTCAACGTGCTAGTCCCCAATGCTAGCAGAGGGTGAGTAACTGCCAAATCGCTAGGCCCCACCTGCCATGTGTTCCCAGTCTCCTGGATAAGAGCGCTGGTTTAGGCTCCACCCTGGCCATGCAGTTCCAATGCGTGGGGGGCGGTGGGAAACAGCTCTTCTCTGACCCTCTACACTTAGAGACACCTGTGCTTGAGTCGAGCACTTTCAAAGAGGGAGGGCCCCCCATTAGAATGTATGTCAGTGGGGTTGTATTTCCACTCGCTACCCTCTGTGTGCCCCGGGATCTTTGAGTGGTGCCCCTTTCCTCGGTCGCTCAGGAGGTCTTGGTTTCAGGCCTGTTGTCACTCCGGTGAAAGAGTCAGGGAGTGGCCCATATTACATCCACTCTCGCTACTTCTCTGTCACGGATCTTCCCCTCCCCTGCATCTTGTCACCCACGGTGCAGGCCACTCTGACTGAGGCCACATGGTCTCCTTCAGAGCTCCCACGCTGATCATGGCGATGTGTCCAGCACGGATGGGTGAGGGTAACTGGGGGGAGCGCTCCCGATGTTTCAGGCATGTCGCCTGAGGCCCGAGTGCGCAAGACAGGTTCCCTGCGGCAGCCGGGAGTGTGGGGAGATCCAGTCCAGGATGTGTCACCGTTTAGGCCCTTGCCGAGGCGGGACCAACCTTGCTGGTAGCTTGTCTGTGTTCCGGTTGTGCCCTTGGCATCCAGAGCAGCTTGGTTCCTTCTTCTTGCTTCCTTCTTCTGTACGGGATCTTGCTTCATCTGGTCAGAGGTCGCGAGGGCCGATGTAGCCGCTAACCTTATGACAATGGGGTCTCAGCCGCCATTTCCCGATGCCCTGCTGCAGTGGTCTGGAATGTACAGGCTCGCATGGCCCTGCCACAATTTCGGTACATCCAGGGGTTTCTGGGGGATGGCAGGCGAGCTGACTATGGTTTACTAGTCTTTGTAGCAGGATAGTGTGACGGATGACTGGGGATTTTAGTGGTGGCAGCTACCGAGAAGCGCTAGATTGTGGCCATCTTACGTGTCACCTAACCACGCCCCCAATCCAAAGACTCTTAAACAAAAATACATGTCTACATTCACTAGTTCCTACAAAATGTGTGTCTATCTTTGATTTTAGTTCTATATATACATAGCTGCCCTACATGTTGCCAATCAATAGCCAGGAATCCTTGATTTCCAGCCACTAAATGTGTTGCGTCCTTTTCCCTACTTTGCAAAACTATTCTCTTCTCTATCTTTGTTTTCATTGCTCTTCTTCTGTCCTCAACTTGACCAATAAACTCCTTTTTTACTGTGGTATCAATGGAGGTCAGATTGTTTTTGTGTGCATATACTGTACCGAATGGTAATGTAGATTCAAGTAAAATCCCACTGTGTCAATGTTCTTTGTTTTGATAATGTTACTCAAATGTTTCATGATGGGGACAATTGAAAACACCAAGTCATAATTACAATTGAAGTATTCATAATGCTCCTGCCGATAAAGCAGTGTTAATAGCAAATTACAGGAAATTCCATAGGTTAAGGGCAAACTATGAAATGTGATTCCCTCATTTACCGATGAAGGTAACTGTGTACAAACATAGCATGCCCTAACTTCCATGGTGTCTACATACTCATATAATAATTGATATTATACATCTGCTGCTATATCACCTCTGGAACCATCACTGTGTAAATATTTCTCATAATTTTAAAGTGAATTCTATGTCCGGACTGGAAGCAAGGATTATGCCTTGCTTTCTTCCTTTATTTTAATACAGTAGCTTCAACATAAAACCACAATGAACTACCTTTACCGTGAGACTTAGGGAAAGAGCTACAAGGCCCAAATCCAATGAACGAGCCACACTTCAATGCCATTCAGGTCATTCCCCTCTTGACGTCCTCTTTCTTTCCTGCTCCAGCAGCTAAATAGACGTTTATTTCTCCTCTCTGCTTGCTATTGACTAACATTTGTATTTTTTCACGATAGCTGGCTCATCGCAGCCTCTTTCACTGCCGCGGGACCACACGTCAGCACTCCTGTTGCGGTTGATCGAAGGCTCAGGGACGCGAGAGAGCAGTGTGGCGTTCCTTCTGCTAGGGGCGTTGAGATGGTTACCGAGTGAGCAAGAGTGTGTCAGTTTCCGAAAATAGAAACTGATGGACGTGTCAGTATTTATGCCTCCTCTGGAGTTACACCAGGGTCCTCAGACTTTTTCCCATTGTTTTGGGGCAGCCCGACTCTGGTATACCACCTTTTCTGCCCTGTGACCCCAGTCCAGGTCTGATTCTCACCCTTCCAATGTTGGAGGTGCGGGTTTGCCCCATGCCCTCGCAATTTTGCTTTTGGCAACTCCCACCACCAGTGTCAACCATATTTTGAGATATTTTGGCGGCGGATTCTCCCCTGTCATTTGTAACTAGATCCATTTGTTACACATGGGAACCACAGTCCCCAGGATCTGAGATATCCTGTTGGTAACCTCCTTCCAGTAGGTTGGAATCACTGGACATGCCCATGGGCTATGGATAAATGTTCCCTCCTGTCCACAACCCCTGAGACACAGAGGTGTATCTGCTTTTCGGATCTTGTGAAGGAGGGTTCTAGAGTAGAAGGATCTGTGCAATAGTCTTAGTTATATCAGGCAAAACCTTGCTCGGATAGCTATATTTCTTGGACTCTGTAGTGCTTCCAACAAGTCTTCGTCATTCAGCCCTCCCAGGTCAGGGGAGCATGCCTCCCATAGGGATCTCTATGGATCTTGGGCATTGTTTATGAGTTTTCTATGAATTATTGAGACTGACTAGTCTGGTATGGACTCTGTAAGCAGTCTTTCTTCCAGGAGAATGGCGGATGGTAGTTGTTCCCCCTCTGTGATATGGCATCGCAAGGCATGACCAAGTTGAAGGTATTTGCTGTTCAGTCTCTCCCAGGTCATACTCCTGAGAAGGGGCCTTGAAAGGCATAAATGCCTGGTCTCTCTAGATGTCACCCATTCATTCAAAGCTGATCGATTCCCACTTGGACAATCCTGCCAGTCCACCTATATCCTGCTGTATATCACTGTCCCATAGGGGTGTCATTTCAGTGAGAGTATTGTGAGAACGCAGTGCCCCGTGTGCCTCCCTCCAGGCCCTCACCACTGACTTGGTGTGGGCCGGTAGCTTACTTTCTACTTGACGTCTGTATAGGGCTGTCACATGGTCCTTTTTTCCCATCACTGATTTGGCCACACAGTATGCCGGTTCGCCACGAACAGCAAAGACCCACTCATTTACGACTGCTAATTACGAGGCCCAGTGGTACTTAATAATGTCTAGGACTGCCAGGGCCCTGTCAAAGACCTCCCTCTGGAGTTTGCAAAGGACAATATGTGGGGCCCTACCATCCCATAAGAGAAGACTGAGCGGCTGTTCAATCTGCAGAAAGAGTACCAGCGGAATCCGGTACGGTATTTTAAAGGACATACAGGAGACGGCAAGTAATTTCATTTTGTAAAGGGCTTCTTTGGCCATCAGTGACAAGGGTAATAATCTCCAGTGAGCTATGTCTGTGTGGAGATGTTCTATGTGTGAGAGTATTTTTTCTTTGAGGAATTGCTGTGGGTCCCTCGTGACATGGATCCCCAGATATTTCAAGATGACCTGCACCACTGATACTTCACATTGCAAAAGGAGGTGTGGGGGATCCCCATCCAGTGGGAAGACCACAGATTTAGACCAATTAATGCGATATCCCAAGTGGTCTCCAAACATCAGGAATATCTGCAGAATCTTGGTTATTGGAAGGGCGGGTCGTATAAGGTATAGAAGCACCTAATCGCGTAGAGGGAGACACGCTCCTCCCAGTCGCCATTCATGGACACCCCTCGGATCAATGGATCCTGACATATCCAGGCCGCAGCAGTTCTATGGCCAGAGCGAAAATCATGGGGTATAGGGGACAGCCCTGTCTTGTTCCCCTGTGTAGGGCAAGTGTGCGGAAGACTGCCATTTACTTTGACTCTCGAAAATGGGGATTAGTAGAGGAGTCTAACCCAATAGCAGAATTTCCATCCAAAGCTCAATTTCAGTAGCGTTCCAAAGATGTATTCCATTCTATACTGTTGAATGCCATTTTGCCATCCAGAGCCATTAGGACCGCATCTTCTGTCTGAGGGGTATTTGTCATATGTAGCGCCCCATACAGATGGCATGTGTTGAGTTGAGTGCTTCTGAACTATGCACTTAATGATATTGTGGAGCCTATTTTCTATGACTTTTGTCTCTATGTTTTACAGGGAAATTGATCTGCAGGAGCTGCAGTCGGTTGGTGATTTCCCTGCCTTATGGATGACTATGATTGTGGCCATGCGCTGATCCTGAGAGGGTACCATCCTGCAACGCTGCCTGGAACATGGCCAGCACGTATGGGACACTTTATCATCTATCCCCTTATAGAACTCTACTGGTAGCCCATTTTGGCCCACTTCTTTCCCTCACTGTAGGTCTCGTATGGCTAGTGCTATCACCGCTACTGTAAGGTCAGCTTCTAGGGATCCCTTTGATTTGTTTGTTAATTGACAGAGACTGATGTATTGAAGGAAGTCTACGCAATCACTGTCTGTCATTGTAGTGGTAGACTGGTATAATTCTTCATAGCAGTCTGCAAATGTGTTGGCTATGCTTGTACTATCTCTCTGGGGCCGATCCCACTATGTCCATTACCTCCAGTACCCAGGAGTGCTCCCTGTCCAGTTTGTCCAGCCAAGCTCCTCTTGTCTGCCGTGTCTCCAACATCATTTGGATGGTGCTGCATGGCTAGGAATAGCTACGAGCTGCCTCTTCTACCAGTTCCTGTAGATCACTCTGATGGAGGCGCAGCTGGTGGAGCTCGCTGGTATTTTCTGTCAGTTCCCATGCTTTTAGTCTCTCAATGTCTTTCTCAATTTGTTTACATTGAAGAGACATTTCCTTTTTTTTACCCCTATGAGAAACTGAGCATGGCCCAGTATGACAGTTGTGAACGCTTCCCATAGGGTGCTCGCAGAGGCAACTGTTCCTGCATTCTCTTGAAAGTAGACATCAGCCTCTGTCCTCAGTTTGTCTTTGATATGTGGATCACAAAGTTACCATGTACTAAGCTTTGGGACCACTGCCGTGGTGTGAACTGCACTCTGAAGGTGGACCTCCACTGGAGAGTGTTTCAACACTCTCCTGGGTCTAATGTGTGTCGCTTAAAATGTATCTACATGCCAGAGCTGTGGAAAGAGTTGATCTATTCATGAAAAATTATTGTGCGGGGCAGAGAAGTGTGTGTACCCCGGACTATCTGGGTTGTGTATGCGCCATGGGTCTGCCACCCCCAGGGCATCCACAAAGGAGCATAACATGCAGCTCTCACTCCACGTAGAGGCCCCCAATAGCCTATCAAGTACTGGGTCCATTACCATGTTTGTGCCGCCCCCCTATGACTAGGCTCCCCCATGGCATCATCAGCAGGAGTGCACTTGTCTCAGGGACGGTCTGGGTCTGGAGGTGAGGTGGAATGAAACCCACATTTAGGAGGATTCCCTCCACAAGGCCTGATAGGGCCACATATCTGCCCAATGAGTCAAGCCAAGTAAGTTGTGGGATTAGGGGAGCCGACTTCTTGATTAATATCCCCAGCTGCCTGTGAATCGGATGTGAAGCCTGCCTGAGCTTCGAGTTTGTAGCCAAACCGGTCTAATGCTTTGCAGATTGTGCCCCAAAAGTGTGTCCCCTGGAGTAGCACTAGGTCCGGGATATGGGAGAACTAATGTGCACTTTATCTTATTGCCCAGACCATTTACGTTCCAGGACCATATGGTCAGGTTATGTTGTGTTGCTAATCTCCTTGGTGGGCAGTGATTTAGGGTGGAAGGTGCTACACTTGAACTGCACAATATGAGTGGGGCATTGCCCCTAGTGGATTACAGTTTAGTGTCCGACTGCCTTGTATAGATCACATCCTGAAGAACAGAGGTAACGTTCCAACTTGTCACAAAACATAAACTTAAATATAGTGACCCTCCCATGAACATCCCCCACTGTGCTGCCCTGCGAGTTGTAAACTACCCACCCCCTCAATTTGCAGAGAGCCTGTCACCCCAAAAACTCAAACATATGTGGGTGTGTCGGTGCTGTCGAGCCGATGAGTTCAGGATTAGTAGCACATTAACTGAAGTCCCCATCTGCATTGGTTACAGTGTCTATCCTGCTAGTTAAGGCACTTCTTACCCCCTCCGTTTGACATGGTCCTCGATTCAAGGAGACCCTGCTCAAGCTGATTTAGGTGTCTGGCGGACTGTCAGTTCATTGCTGTTGGTCGGTCTTGTCTGGAGCCCATTGATTCTTCTTGTTCTACTGAGGATCTCTTCTGTGTGGCTGTGTCTTTTGCCCTTTTCACGCCATCCCTCAAGCCAGTCCCAAGTTTCTTCTGGCACTGTGAAAACACATGTCCTGCCCTTTGCCATTATTTTAAGTTTTGCTGGATACAGCATCATATAATTTCGTTCCTTGTCTCTCAGAGCTTTTGTAACTTTGACAAAGCTCCTGCTCTGCTTCTGTACCTGCAGTATGAAGTCAGGGGAAGAACCGGACTGTGGCTTTCTCAACTTGTAGGTCACCATTCATGTGAACCACCTGCAGGATTGTGTCACGGTCTCCATAGTTACAAATTCTGGCAATTATTGTTTTTGGGGGTTGGGGGCCTGAGCAAGATGGCCTAAACAGAGAAGAATGTAGAGTCATTATGGGCGGAGGGTATTGAGAATCATGTCCTCTAAAAACAAATCAATGCCAGGACCTTCTGCCCCCTCAGGACCACCTACTATTCTAATGTTGTTTCACTGGGCTCTACCTTCTTGGCCCTCCAGTTTAGCAGTAATTGCCCTGTTTTGCTTTGTTAAGGCTTGGACCTGGTCTTCCAGGTGTTTAGCTTAGTCCAGTAATTTGCGTTTCCGTCACTGTAAGTTTGTCCACGACCTTGCTGTTTGTCATTAAGAGATTCAATTCCATCATGACCGCATCTACTTTGGGCTCAAGTGCACTTTTTAAATCTTGAATTGCAGCCATTATGTCACGCAGAGAGGGTTCCATATGCTGCGGGTGTCGGGCTGATCATGCGTGTATGAGTTGAGGATTTGTGCATTTCTCTGGCTGGGGTCATGGACACTGCATATTTGTCCAAGTTGTTCAGTTGCGTGGGATGTGCTCACAGTTTCGGACCATGTCAGAGGACACGCTACTTTGGGTTGGTGGGGTGCTGTTCCCCACTGCAATCAACGTGTTAGTCCCCAATGCTAGCAGAGGGTGAGTAACTGCCAAATCGCCGGGCCCCACCTGCCATGTTTTCCCAGTTTCTTGGATAAGAGCGCTGGTTCAGGCTCCACCCTGGCCATGCAGTTCCAATGCGTGGGGGGCGGTGGGAGACAGCTCTTCTCTGACCCTCTACACTTAGAGACACCTGTGCTTGAGTCGAGCACTTTCAAAGAGGGAGAGCGCCCCATTAGAATGTATGTCAGTGGGGTTGTATTTCCACTCGCTACCCTCTGTGTGCCCCAAGATCTTTGAGTGGTGCCCCTTTCCTCGGTCGCTCAGAAGGTCTTGGTTTCAGGCCTGTTGTCAAGCAGGTGAAAGAGGCATGGAGTGGCCCGTGTTACATCCACTGTCGCTACTTCTCTGTCACGGATCTTCCCCTCCCCTGCATCTTGTCACCCACGGTGCAGGCCACTCTGACTGAGGGCACATGGTCTCCTTCAGAGCTCCCACGCTGATCATGGCGATGTGTCCAGCACGGATGGGTGAGGGTAACTAGGGGAGCGCTCCCGATGTTTCAGGCATGTCGCCTGAGGCCCGAGTCCGCAAGACAGGTTCCCTGCGGCAGCCGGGAGTGTGGGGAGATCCAGTCCAGGATGTGTCACCGTTTAGGCCCTTGCCGAGGCGGGACCAACCTTGCTGGTAGCTTGTCTGTGTTCCGGTTGTGCCCTTGGCATCCAGAGCAGCTTGGTTCCTTCTTCTTGCTTCCTTCTTCTGTGCAGGATCTTGCTTCATCTGGTCAGAGGTCGCGAGGGCCGATGTAGCCGCTAAACTTCTGACAATGGGGTCTCAGCCGCCATTTCCTGATGCCCTGCTGCAGTGGTCTGGAATGTACATGCTCGCATGGCCCTGCCACAATTTCAATGCATCCTGTGGTTTCTGGGGGATGGCAGGCGAGCTGACTATGGTTTACTAGTCTTTGTAGCAGGATAGTGTGACGGATGACTGGGGATTTTAGTGGTGGCAGCTACCGAGAAGCGCTAGTTTGTGGCCATCTTACGTGTCACCTAACCACGCCCCCAGTCCAAAGACTCTTAAACAAAAATACATGTCTACATTCACTAGTTCCAACAAAATGTGTGTCTATCTTTGATTTTAGTTCTATATATACATAGCTGCCCTACATGTTGCCAATCAATAGCCAGGAATCCTTGATTTCCAGACACTGAATGTGTTGCGTCCTTTTCCCTCATTTGCAAAACTATTCTCTTCTCTATCTTTGTTTTCATTGCTCTTCTTCTGTCCTCAACTTGACCAATAAACTCCTTTTTTACTGTGGTAACAATGGAGATCAGATTGTTTTTGTGTGCATGTACTGTACCGAATGTTAATGTAGATTCAAGTAAAATCCCACTGTGTCAATGTTCTTTGTTTTGATAATGTTACTCAAATGTTTCATGATAGGGACAATTGAAAACAGCGAGGCCCTCATTTCAACATTGGCGGGCGGCAACCGGTACCTGCCAAGTTGAAACCTGTTTCCGCCCACCGGCCCAGCGGGGATCTCGGCTGCGACACGGGAGCCGGCTCCAAATGGAGCCGGCGGTGCGATGGGTGCAGTTGCACCTGTCGCGCTTTTCACTGTCTGCTATGCATGGGGCCGTGGCAGGGGGCCCCGCGACTCCCCTTTCCGCCAGCCTTTTCATGGCGGCTCATACCGCCATGAAAAGGCTAGCGGGAGGGGGACTCGTAATCCCCTGGGCAGCGCTGACCTGGGGGATTACAACTGCAGGGACAAAAGTGGCGGGAAACCGCCGGTCCCGGCGGTGCAACTGCGGCGCTTCCGCTGCGGTCGTAATGCCCGAGTTTGTACCGCCAGCCTGTTGCTGGTACAAACTCCAAAACAGCCCTGGCGGTCTTTGACCGCCAGGGTTGTAATGAGGGCCCAAGTCATAATTACAATAGAAATATTCATAATACTCCTGCCGATAAAGCACTGTTAATAGCAAACTACAGGAAATTCCATAGGTTACGGGCAAACTATGAAATGTGATTCCCTCATTTACCGATGAAGGTAACTGTGTGCAAACATAGCAGGCCCTAACTTCCATGGTGTCTACATATTCATATAATAATTGATATTATACATCTGCTGCTATATCACCTCTGGAACCATCACTGTGTAAATATTTCTCATCATTGTAAAGTGAATTCCATGTCCGGACCGGAAGCGAGGATTATGCCTTGCTTTCTTCCTTTATTTTACTACAGTAGCTTCAACATAAAACCACAATGAACTACCTTTCCCGTGAGACTTAGGGAAAGAGCTACAAGTCCCAAATCCAATGAACGAGCCTCACTTCAATGCCATTCAGTTCGTTCCCCTCGTGACGTCCTCTTTCTTTCTGCTCCAGCAGCTAAATAGATGTTTATTTCTCCTCTGTGCTTGCTATTGACTAACATTTTTTTTTTTTCACGATAGCGGCTCATCGCAGCCTCTTTCACTGCAGCGGGACCACATGTCAGCGCTCCAGTTGTGGTTGATTGAAGGCTCAGGGCCGCGAGAGCGCGGTGCGGCGTTCCTTCTGCTAGGGGTGTTGAGAGTGTTGCAGAGTGGGCAAGAGTCCGGCAGTTTCCAAAAATAGAAACTGACGGACGTGTCTGTTTTCGTCTTACTCGCCACATTCCCTGAGCCACCTGGAAGCCTGACACCCATGATTCATGGGTCAGTATTTATGCGGCACTAAGTACCAATGTGATATTACATGCAAAGGCAGTTCTTTGACGACCGCTGAGCGCATTCGGTTGTTAAGTGCTCTTCGCTCTCATTTACTGCCTAGGGGCCCAGTGCAGGTGTTTGTTACTGTTTGTTACTGTGTTATTTTACCATATTATACTATAGTGATTTTTCTGCCCTACAGACTCCGAAGGGTATGTGGGCCCCAGGGAAAAAAACAGATTAGCGCACAGCGCTGCAAAATTTCAGCTATTTTGTCTAGCTCCAAAAGCTGCCTTTGGCATCCCATATAGTCCTTTCTGCATCTCTGGTCCCCCTTGTTATCAGCACGGTCACGTATTGGCAGGATGGATTCCTGGGAATTCCAGAAGGTTACATCACAGAAATGTAGGGAAAATGCATGATTTCAGGCAAAGTTGGAGGTTTGCAGGGCATTGTAGGTAAGAAAATGGTGCGGGGTGCATGTGAAGCACACCAACCTGGACTCCCCCAGATGTTTTTTTTTTCAGATGTGTCTGATTCTGGTAGGTTTTTCCAGGTGGCAGCGTACCAAAGTCCAAAAAGTGCAGCCCCTCACCATTGCAAGTGGGACGATATTAGGAGTTAGCCAAGCTCTCTTGGCCCATATGTAAAATCAAAATGGTTGCCATTGGGATAAGATGCTTTCGTTTGCAGGGAGGTCTGAAAGACTGTTACCCCCTTCATTTGGGGTGGAAGCCAGAACCATGCCCATAGTGGTTGGCAGCCCCACCCCTCTGCCAACCACTGCCAAACAAAAACAAAACACACACAACATAATCCCTGGTGCCTAGTAGTTTCAGCCCCCCTTTGGGGCCAGATGGGCCTAACATAAAGAGGCCGATCTGCCCCCAAAGGGGGCAGAAATGGCCAAAAGTAATGTGACCCCCAGGGGGAGCGACCCTTCCCCAAGGGGCCACTCCCAGTAGATAAAATAAAAAATAAAAAATCCTGGTGTCTAGTGGGCATTCCTGCTGCACGATCGCTATGTGATCGTGCAGCAGGAATGTTCAGAGAGACATCAGAGGAAAAGAAAACCCTTTCCTTTCCCCCTTTATTGAACAAAACCATTCAGTCTACTACCAGATCTGTTGGAGCCTTTTCATCCTTTGCAGAAATCAATGCTCATTGAGGTCAACAAATCTTTTGACCCAGTAAAGGGTGGGGTAGAATCATACAACAAACCATCAACACAAACCAATTAAACTAAACAGTATGACCAATGTGGTCATACTCCAGTCAGGGATCAAGTTAAGGGATTTATTACAAACTCAAGCTCACAGTCATGTAGACAATTTGCAAGACAAGGTTACAAAGATACAGAATCACCATGGGTTTCCTAAGGTGATGAAATAGATTCAGGTGGACTAATATTAATAAAATTAAACATTCAAGGAGAAAAATACAAATCACCAACAAGATTATCTGCGTAACAGAAATAAGACGTTGCTCAGGTTCGGCAGGCATCAGTCAATTCAATTTAGTATAGTCATAGTTTAGGTGGGTGGAGGGAAACCCCTACAATAGGCCAAATTAGGGAAAGACATGTATGGAGCGGAAGACATATGGGCAAATGACAAAAAGAACAAAAAGGGCAAAAAAAATTTGAAAAAAGATAATCTCGGTCTGCAAGCTGCTAGCTAAGGTGGGCAAAAGATAGGTAACAAGGGAAAGCGTCAGCATATCAGAAGCACGATCCAGAGTCTTCTGCAAGGCATTAGGAAAGTTTCTAAATCTCAATTGGGCATTTTAATTGGCAAAGGGTAGAGAGGACGATACCTCTCCAATAGCTCAGCATACGGGGTACAGAACAGGAGCTCAGCTTCTCATTTTCAGGATTCTGGATCTGGCTCTGACAACATCAGAATAGGAAATCTGGAAAGCATCTGAAGAAATGTCCAACTGGTCATTGATATATCAAAGTTCACACAGCATTCTGATTCACCATAGGTAGCAATCCATTTTACGTCAAAGGGGCAATGTCCAATAGAAATCAATCACAAGACTCCAAACTGAAAAATCCTTGAATCTTCCCACGTCTGTCATGGGAACATCTTCCATCTGCGTGACTCCACGTGAGTTTGAAACATTTGTCTAAAATAACAGTTCAGGATACAGGATGTACAATACTCAAGGTCATTGTAGCAACTCTCTCTATGTCTAAGACAGTAAAGGCCTATTTCCAAAGCTTGTCTTCCCATGGGAATGAAGTATGAAAGAAAAGTTCACATTAACAAATGGATCAGCATTTCCTGCCCAATCACAAAATATAGCATAGCAGACCTCACTTAAGCTAATGCAAGAGAATTACAGCAATACATCTAATTAATTTGTTCTAATAAAACACATTTAAAATGCAACTTATGAACTCAACATCAATAATAGTTTATTAATATGTGTGTTACATTCTCATTAATTGGGGGAAACTCTGTTAATACATTTTATTAGGTTTAATAGGGAACTATATTTCTTTTATTTTTGCACGCATATTTAATTAATTAATCATTAGAAATTCAATGTCATTTCAATACATTCTATTAGTATAGAGTCTAAATTACATCTCAATATGTTTAGTCTTTCTAAGATTTGATTTAATTTAAATCCCACCTATGTTGAACTCTGCAGTAGAAGTGAATGCACATTTAAATAGCGTGTCAGTGCAGCTTTTACATTCAAATCATTAGTGTTTTGGTTAACATAAGGCATAAACTGTCACACTTGTATGACTTTTGTGACATGAGGGACAGCACTTAAATTTAGACTACATCAGTTCTCATTGCTTCTTTATGTAGCTAGGCAGCTGACCATTGCATTATGGTGTGGTGGGGGGGAGGTGACATCAAGGCTCTTGAAGCTTCTGATTCTTGCCTTTAGGACTTGCTTTGAATGGAGATGGGTGAGAAAGTTGACACTTCTGAACTGGATTCTGTGCCTTTACTCAAATACCTATAATCATAATTTAGGTAACGTACCTGCCCATAATATCTCAGGGTCATGAAAATAATAATGATGGGTCAGTTGCAAATCCTCCAGCTTGAAGAGACATTAGCTGCAGCTTCCTTCTAGTTGCTGACAGATGGACCAGCCTTCGAATACCAATGTTTGGGGAGCTGGAAATGGGCAGAGAGGAGGAGAATTGAGTGAGCTTTAGCTTTTGGCATGTCATATATTTTACATTACAAATTTTTAAACATCGATATGTGTTGCTGAAAGTTCATTATTTGATAATGGACAGCATCGACTATGATGTCATCTTGTGAATGTAAGCTGAAATTCAATAAAAAAAATGAGATCCTACAAACTGGAGTGCTTCTGTGACCTGGTCAGGACTATGAAGACCTATATAAATTATACATAAGGAGTAACTACTTACTCAACCGTTGAAAGAGAGCTTTAAACCTTGCAAAAGGTATGGGAAATGCTATATAATTACCAATACAACACAATATAGATGCTCTTTGATATATGTCGTTTTCAGGATGTTTTACATACATTTTAGAGTTATTCGCTTTCATGCTCCTGCCACTTTTATGACTGCTTATATGGTGCATAGCTTGTATGGAGTATAGTATATAGTATCAGGTTGATTTATTGTGTAATGTTGGAACTTAGCAAAGCAGCTTTATTGAATACAGTATACAAATTTAGCTTTTGCTAAGCTATCTGACTGGTATTTGTGTAGCACACATTAAGTGACCTCCGAGTACTCTCTGCAGTTGTGGTCCATCAGAGCAGTGGTTCTCTACAAGTGGATTTATCCACATGCCATGTTGGTATGGGTGAGTTGTTTGTAGTGTGTGGGAGTTCCCTACTCAGATGTTCCCTAAAGGTGGAGGTGGTACTTGCGACCTTCTAACCTTGGGTACCACTTGTGTACGATGTCTCTGCTGAGAAGGAAGATGGTACTACAATACAGAATGGAAGGGCAGTAGAGATGTTTCAAAGCAAGAGGGCACTTCCGTCACGCGAGTAAGATGTCTAAGGGTGCAGTGACTGGAAGAAGAGGATGGTGCAGTCTTGAGGTCTGGTTGCAAGTATTGGTGGGAAGGAGGTGAGAAGATTGTATTAGTCGAGGTACAGTGTGCATGTGTGTGTTTGCCTGGCTGTAAGTGTGTGTGTGTGCGTGGGTGTGTTTGTGTGTGTAGGGGGGCGTTTTTTTACCATTTATTGCCACTGATCACCCCAAGCAGCCTCGTGGGCTAGAAAGAGAACACACCCTTCCTCTATAGCCCACAACAGGGTCCCTGGTGCTGAGCCTGCATTAGCTTCACACTGCGGAGAGGGTTCGTGGTGCCCCCACCCCTTGTAGATCTCGAGATAATCAGCATGAAAATGTTGGTGTTCAGCCTTATGCTACATTTCCACGTTTGCAGTGTGTTTGTGTGACACTCAGATCCTTTTGTTGAGACACTTTGAATGACATTTTATTGTGATCGGAACAAAGCATGTTTGTTCATGTAATGAGATCAATTAAAAAAATAACTGCAATTATGGGTAATTCTAAGAACATCTCATAATTATTCTTAGAGTGCATCAACAAGGGCAATTGTAAAGACCAAAATATACAATGAGGCTTTCTCTTCTTCATTTAGAGCACAACTGGCATCGCGACTATTCACCATCAGCGAAACCTGAGTGGATTCCATGTATTTATTTATTTATTTTATTTATTTAATGCGTTTTTATATAGCGCGGACTTTACCCGAAGGTGTCAGAGCGCTTCACAATAGGCAAAGTAAAGATACAAGAGGAGACAAATTACAAGTGAGCCAGTTACAAAAACAAGCGTTACATTACAAGAGGCAATCGTGATAATTGTGCACGTATCAAGAGCAAAAAATAAACGAGGTAGCAAACGATACGTTATGAGAGGAAAAAGTGACGTGTGCAGGTTACAAGAGTAAATAAAGTACGAATAGAGGTAAAAAAGTTGCAATCAATGGTAGACACTCAAAACACTAAAACAATAGTTACGTTACATGAGGCAGTGGTGGCCGTTGTGCATGTATCAAAAGCAAACAAGATATAAGAGGTAGCAAATGATACGTTGAAAAGGAAAGGTGCCGTGTGCATGTTACAAACGAGTACAAGATACAGGTAGAGGTAAAATACTGCACTAAATGGCAGACACTCAAAACACAAAAACACCCTGGGAAGGCACTTCTATAGGCATGGAGAACAGAATATCCTATAATGGAAGGACTTCCTTCTGAAAACAGAGGGCTTGAATTAACTTAGGAAGTGTCTTTGAAGGAGGAGAGCTTTGAGGTCAGTTTTGAAGGCCTGGGAAGAGGTGGTGGTCCGAAGCTGAGGCGGAAGTGAGTTCCAGATTCTCACCGCGTTGCCTGAAAAGGATTGGGCCATCAATCTTTCCTTCTTGAAAGTGGGAGGTTCAAGCAATAACTTTTCTGCATTACGTGATGGTCTGGAGCCCCCAGAGAGTTTCAGTTTATTCACCAGGTAGCGAGGGGAGGAGGAGTGCAAGGCTTTGTGGGTGATACATGCAGTTTTGTAGATAGATCTTGCCTCTATGGGAAGCCAACGGAGGGTGGATAAAATGGGTGTGATGTGGTCGCTTCTTTTGGCCCCATATATGAAACGAGCTGCTGAATGGAGAATAGACTTCAGGGGGGAAAGGTGGGATTTGGGAAGGCCAGTAAGAAGAGAGTTGCAGTAGTCCAATCTGGAGAGAACCAGCGCTTGGACCAGGGTTTTAAGGTCGTACTCCGGGAAGAAGCGACGAATCCCCCAAAGAAGGCGCAGTTGGTGTCGAGCAGACTTTGCAATGGAGTTAATGTGGGAGAGTAGATTAATTTTTTTGTCTAGAATGACACCCAGGGATTTTGCGCTCTCGACAATGATGGGCTTATTGTTCATTAGATTGATCTGATCCATCCATGTTTGCACTGGGGGATGAGAAAGGGAGGAGGAATTCTTACAAATAGCAATACGAAATGCAAAAACATAGTATACTGCACATCAAGGGTCTGATGTATGAAATTTCTATTTGCAAAAAATGGTTGCAAATTGCGCACCCACTTTTGGGGAATGGAATAGTATTTTGTGAACCAACCAATGTGGAAATAGGTCATGTCACAAAATACTGAATCGCAGTAGGTCACGACCTGGCCTACATCATCTATATTTATGAGGTAGGTTGTGAATTGTGAGTCACTAGTTTGGATGCCATCACAGGAATGAAGCCCTGCAAGGGTCAGAAAGCCACTATGGGGGTGTGACGTCCCATTGAAAACAAGCTGCCACATCTCCACTCATACCGCCATGGTGGTCTGAACCTCCGGGCCGGAGATGATCATCTCTGACCCGGCGGTCCACAGAAGACTGCTGGTGGTATTTGGAGCCGGCCTTCTGACATGGTTTCCGCTGTGGTAGCACCGCCATGAAAACCATGGCGGAAGGGCTACCGGTGACAGGGAATTCCTTCCCTGTCACCCCTAGACGGCTCCACCCTCCAGGCAAAGCACCCCCCTCCTGACATGTCGCCCCCCCACCTCGCATTCATGCACACAGACACCCACACGCACCACGTTTACACCCATTCACCTACACTTACATACATGCATCCACTCACACACATCCATGCACGCATTCACAACTACATTCATACACGCATTCACAACTACATTCATCCACGCATTCATGCATGCATACTCATCCATCCAAACATGCATTCTCACATGCGTACACACTTACATTTAGACACGCATACAACCGCGCATACACACATTTATACACACACAGACACCTCACACACGCACACACAACACCCCCAACTTTCCTACCAATCTCCCCCGTTGGATGATCACCTTACCTGTTCCAAGGAGAAGGTCGTCCGACAGGGGCACTTCCACCGCCGGCAGCACCCCACCAGCAGGACACCACCAGGCCGTATTATAGCCCATCATATGGCGGGCAGTGTCCTAATGGTGGGGCGGGGAGTCCTGGGCAGGTGGTGGAACCGCCAGAGCGCCTCCGCCCGTCAGCACGACTTCTGTCGGATTTCCGCCCAAAGTGTGGCGGAATCCGGTAGTACCCGTGATATGGCGGGTGGGAGACCTTTGGTGATCTTCATGGATGACCACCAAAGTCGTAATGAGGGCCTATGTATCTGGTCGGATTTTAAAAACAAAAAATTAAAATGCAACTGTTTCCCTTAAAGGAAACGGGACAATTTTTAAAAGGACAAATTTATTTATTTTTAAAGTTTGTTTTAGGGCTGACATTGGCTCCTGGACCACTGCCTACTCCCCAACAAACAATTTTTTATCCTTCTTAAGGGAAAGGTGTTCCAAGGGGACCTTTTCCCTTTAGCAAATGTGTTACCAGTTCCAACTCACGAGTCGGTAACTTCAAGGTTTTGTAACCGGATTATGGTTGCAAAACATTGATAACATCCTTTTGTGAATCACTATTTGTAAGGGACGCCCTAAACACATCGCTTCCAAATAGCAATTAGTTATGGGTTTCTAAACCTATGTTACAATTTGGTAACGTGTTACCAAATCGCAAAATGGGTTTAATACATAACAAATCAACATTTACAGTCGACACCACTATGAGTTTGCAAATCCAGGCTCCAAATCCCTTCAGTTGCAAATATTTCCATTGATATACTTAACGTTATTACAGAGCTAAAGGAGACCAATCGTCACTCTCAAGGCTCCAGTTTCGTAGCCAAATGTAATCAATTTCTTGATCATTTTCATTAAAAAATAAAGGTAATCAGATCTCCTTTGGGCTCTCGCAAAGACCAGCTTCCCTCTTGTGTGAGAAACCCATTGTTTTTACCAGCAATTACACAATTGTTGATCCCATTCTCCTTACTAATGGATGACAACTTTTTTTTAACAACTTTAGTGTAACTTTTGTTTCACTGCGACAGGGAGAGAAGCATGGCCGTCAATAGAATAATTACAAATCAAATATTCTGTGTCAATGTACATTTATAAAAGACTTTCTGTTGAAATTGTAATAAACCTCTGTGATAAATGTTGAAAGGCAATCCTTTATACGTTTCCCCAGCAAACACTGGAAACTGGTGTTTCTCGCTTCATTCTATCTTCTGTCTTCATTCGAACTAATGGAAGTTGAGTTTGAGGGTTCGCATAACAGAGACTTGTACAAAAGTTCTGAAATATTCTGTGGGCCTCTAAACCTTTTCATATGTGTCTTTAATGGTAGCCAGACATTCTTGAATTTCTGTACCCAATCGTGTAGGTTGGTGGATAATGTCTCATTAGCTTATATATTACAAACGTTTTCCTATTACACATGTAGTAGTATAGAGTGGACTGAAGTTACTGCACACACTATTACCAATCTAGCTGCAAGCCACATGTGGGAAATAAGTTTGCCTGCTGGGGTAGGAAACAGCTATGTACTGTTTTCTCCTGGGTCACCAAACAACAGTATTTCCTTCCAGTCCGTTTGTAGGTACCCGGAAGACCACCACATATGACACAGGATACCTCCTACACCACAGTTTTTCCAACATGCATCAGGACTGCCAAACCTAGCATGTGCCCTTGTGGACATACCATCTAGTCAACAATTTATCAGGATTTGCTTCATGCTGCCCACAGATGGAAGAGTCTGCTGTTCTAGCCCAAGTTTAATCCATGTTTCTTTGGGTCCCTGAGACCCCAAGTCTCTCTACCAGTGGACTACATAAACATGTTTATGCAGTGGTTGTAAAGTGCTTACATGACGGTGAAGCCAAGGGATGCCTTTCCATCTTTGTTTATTGAAGCACATATCTTCAAGAGGAATTTTTTTCCCTGCCCTCCAACTCTCCCACCCTATATATGCCACCCCAGGTGCGTCAGCCGGTAGTTGCCGTCTCTATTCAATCCTTAACTACTCTGAATCTCCTCCCTCGTGGTTAATTCCCCCTCTGAAAATAAGACCCAGAGAAGAGTTGAGTAATATTCCTTCCATCTTTTAAAAACTGAGTCCAAGATTCCAGGTTGAAGATTATATTTATGAATAATTGGTAACATCGGAGATGGGGAGGTCTTTCCCCTTCTATTCTTGCTATCCGTTGCCAATATTCCAAAAGTATTGCTGTTGTGTCCAGAAGTGTCCGCTCTCCCAATCTTGCCCTAGAAGTTAGTTTAAAGGTATTGAGGAATAGTCATTCTGTACCATGTCCCACCCATTGTTTAATGGGTTAGGATTCCACTCAAGGGCTGGAAGAACTTGGGCAGCCTGAATATAGGCTCTTATATTTGGAAACCCCAACCCTCCTTCGGAAGTGCTGGATAGAGTATGTTCTTAGAGATGCTTGAGATCCGATCCTTTCACGCACAGGACAGAAGTTCCTTCTGAATTTGGTCTCACATAGTCTTTGGAAACTTAAGTGATAAAGTCTGCGAGACGTACAGCAGCCAGGGGAGAAAACATATTTTTGCATGTGTGATCCTCTCCAATCGAGATATTTCCAACTCACCCAATCGGTAAAGATCTTTGAATATTATATTATTTTGATGTTTTCTGGGGTAGGTTTATGCTTAAATATATACTGCTGCCTGATGTTTAACAAAAGCCAATGTTTATTAGAGATTCACATCTTTTATGCAGTGGGTTCGAAATGCCCATTGCTTAGGATTTCACATAATTTATTTATTTATTTATTATTTTTTCAACTTTTTTATTGCGTTTTTTCAGGTAAGGCAACAAAACAACATTAACAAGGTTTATTCTAGTGCAAGTTTCAATCCATCGCTCTCCCATTCTCCCCGCGCCCCACCCTCTGTCGACTGTGAATAGTCATTTACTCACCCTATTGGTATGCAGCAATTGATCAGAAATCGTTGTTATGCTATGTTATCCCTTCCATGGGCAAGGAAGTCATCCATCATTGCCGCCTGCACCTCTAGATCCTCCATGGGCCTATTACCCCTTCTAAAATGCCTAATATGTATCTCCTCTGCTGAAGCCCATCCTATAACATCCCGCGCCCACAGTTCTTCACTGGGGCCTACCACCCCCATCCAGCTCATGGCCACACACAGCTTCGCCAGTACCACTGCTTAACTGCAGACACTTCTGTCTCCTCTTTTTAGTCTTGGGTGTTGTTACTACACCGAGTAAGCAGTGTTTTGGCAAATGGTCTAGGTGCAAGCAAGTAGCCCCCTTCAATCTGTTCACAACTTTCTCCCAAAAAGATGTCACTGCCCTGCAATACCAGACTAAATGCATGGAGGAGGCCCCTGCACCCTGGCTATATTTTGTCATGTGCTCTTTGTAAGATATGTACGGTGAAGAAAGTTAAAGTGAGTGAGTTTGAATCTCGAATTACTCAGGACTTCTCTCACAGGCATGTCAGGGACCAGTCATTGTCCAGTATTTGTTCACCCAACTCCCCCTCCCGTGCAACCCTGGTCCTCAATAACAGGCTTTCATTCAGTTTTCAGGGCTTTGGACATCAAGGTGACTGTGTGTCCACTAACTCCCAACCTTAAAATATTGCCCCGTACAAAAGTGCAGGTGGGCACGGCTGGAAAACACGTCCAGATCTCCCTTGTGGCCAGTTTCACAATATGGTGGAATTGTCCAGCAACAAGTCCAAACGTCTACCTCGCATCTTGAAATATAACGCAGGCCTCTGTGGGGTAGAGGCCGCCGGCTAAGCTACAATCACTGTCCCTCCATTACATAATGGACATCGTTGAGTCATTGTCCTGGACCGGGGTCAAGTCCCACAATGGAAGTTCTCTGTCAAATGGCGGGCTCTGTAGTACCTTAGTAATTATCGTCTCCCACATCATCGCCATTTGTCTCACAACATACAGGGCTCCCTCATCAAGTCCACCAACCCTCATGTGTAGTGTCGCCAAGATGGCCTCACCATATGTCCTGGCCAGGAGATGTTTCTTCCATTTGTTGTCCTCTGCCAGCCGGATGGCCGCGCGCTGGAGATCGGCTGCTTAGTAGTAGAGTTCCAGGTTTGGGAGTGCTAGCCCCCCTCTTCCTGATCTCTCATCAGAGTATTCAGAGCCACTCAACTGCGCCTGTCCGCTCACACCAGAGACGCCAATAGTCTAAGAAGACGTTTGAACACTGTAGGCTTCAGCGGGCACAGAGAGTTCTGAAGTGTATAGAGGCAGCAGGGTGACAGTACCATTTTCGCCATCACCACTCTTCCCATCACCGAGAGAGGGAGCATGTTCCAAAAGTTTATGGATGCCTCCAGACTCTCCCGGACCTTACCCGTATCATATTAATACTGCCCATCTTCTGTCGCTGCCACCATGATCCCTAGATTTGAGAATTTATGCTCCTCTCATCTAAGGCTCATCTCAGGCAGGAGTCCCGCTGGGATGCCATCCACTGCTCCCATTGGGAAGAGTATGGTTCTGCATCAAGCAAGAGAAGGACCTTTGTCTGCTTTTTCGTTTCTCTGTGGCATCCATAAGAGTTCCAGCTGGCCCTGTGTTATCCTGGGCATGGTGATCTTTTATAAACCCTGATAGTTGAGTGGAAACCAACTAGTGTCAGCCAGTGTTCAGGAATGTGACCAATGTTCCAGTAAAGATTTTCGCTGCTCAAGTAAGGAGGTCTGTGGTTCTGAAAGAGGAACAGGATGTGGGGTAATTTCCTGGCTTTAACAGTAAGATAAGATGTGATTCTAACATGGCACCTGTCACAATGGCTGTCATTGACATGTGGTTAAAGACTATAGGGAGCAGTCCAGCTAGGAGGTTGGCGTAAGATTTGTAGCCTGATATTGAGGAACCATCGGGGTCCGGTGCTTTGCGCCAGGCGTTCTTCTTATGGCTAGCTCTGTGGAGATCGCCTCCTCAAGGGAGTCGCAGTGGACTTGCCCTGTCCTCTGTGTTAAGTCCTATAGATAAGTCTTCTGTGTTCCCTGATCCAGGTTTTATTTTTTGAATAAGGACGCATGTCAAGTGGAAAATGCTTTGAGGGTGCTCGAGGTATTGGTATTTACGTTCTCAGCTTCGTCTTCTATCTCTTTAACATCCTTTTTAGTTTGTATTTTGTCTAAGCTTGAAAACCAACTATCTATCTGCCTTGTCACCATTCTTGCACTATTTTTGTTTACTATATACAAGTTTCCTAGCTACTCCCTAGCTGCTTCTTTCGCCGGAAGTTGCTCCAATTCTTCCCTAACCCTCCTCGGTTCCCTGTATGTCCACAAGGAATTGCCCCGTTTATGTTACGACTGTTTATTGCCTCAGATAGATCTCTAGATCTAATTTAATTTGTGTCACTAATCATTCAAAAGTTGCTGTGTGAGGGATTAGTTCGCTTCTTGTCACTACTTTGCCACGTTCCAAGTAATATCCCAATTTACCTCCCCGTTATCATCTTCTCCAAAGTATATTTTATCACCTCCCTTATCTTGTCACTCAATGCTGGTCCCGCAAGACTATCCAAAGCCTATGTGGGGTGCTTGTGATGGGTGTCCCCTCCGAGGTATAGGAACATAGAGGACAAAATATTGCAGCCAAAATACTGAAAGGGAACTAAGAATTGGTTTTCTATACCTAACTTCACATCTGTATTTTGGTCTTCAATATTTCGTCCGTGATATTCATATTGTCAATATTAGTTATTCATATCCTAAATATTCAGTAATGCAATCCTTGTGGTGTTATTGTGCATTTGGTGATGCATCATCAGATAAAGCTTTAACCTCCACCAAGGTGGAAAATATTTGGGGAGTCAAAGATCTTGAGATGAGGACGTCGTCTATTCTTGTATATGATCTATGCACAGGAGAGAAGAAAGTAACATCTTTTCCCCCTATGTGTTGCTGTCACCATATCTCGAGAAAGTTCAGGTCTATTATTACCTGCAATTATGATGCTGGAGCCTTAGGGCATGTGCACCTCATTAAAAATCTGTTGAAAATGTATTTTCATTAGTAAAGGAGTGGGTATTATTCCAGCCAGGCTGCTTTAGAATTAATATTGAAGACACATAACTTAGTAAAGGCAATTATCTATTCCTCCCTGGCCTTGGGTTGTATAGCTTGGGATTTAAAAAACACACCCACATTCTTGCATATTGAAAACATTATTCGATCCAGAATGTGCATATTCTGGAATTACCATAGTTTGCCAAACTGCTTAAGTGCGCTGTTTTTAACCAGCTGTTGCAGTTTGTTGAGTGTCAAGCAGTGCTTAATTTGTGCTTGTTGTTTCCGGTGCTGAGCACCAGCACTTATTTTCGAGGGCCGGGGCTTATTCTTCTGCCTCAAGCATTTGCTGCAAACAAAAGACAACATATGGGACAGACGGAGGAAGGGAAAAACGAAAAAGCGTTACCAGGGGAGAAAGTAGAAAGCTGCAAGAGTGAGCTGAAGGGGCAGGGAGTGGCTGTAATTGGATTAAAGAGGCCCGAGATGGCTTCAGGATTACGCTGCCTCAGTATTCTGTGCTCGCACATTTAATTGCAGCAGCCACGTGTTTAAGAGGAGGGCTTTGGGCACCGGCACCTTTTTATTTACAAATTAAGCACTGGTGTCAAGATATACTACATCTTTTTCAAGCTGGCTTGTGTGGGCTGTGCAGCACAGACACAATGGGAGCTGCAGTTTTGGACGAGTTGTGCTGTTGCGCTGACCTGAATTTGTCTGCAACTCTGATTTAACTGGCTTCCTCTGCAGCAGTTGAAGCTTTTTACCATCATTTACTGTGAGATCTAGTGTTTGGAATCAATGGTGTAGGTCTTTCATGGGTCTAAAGTTTTCTGACTAACAGGTCACCCTGGACTCGTTTTTATCTGAAATAAAACATTGGGCCAGATGTATCAAGAAGGCCTTTTGCGAGTCGGAAATAGCGATTTTTAAGAAATCGCTATTTCTGAATCGCAAAATGCAATGTATCACATTTGCGAATCGGTAATAGCGATTTCTTAAAAATCACAAATGCTATTACCGAATCGCAAATTGCGATACTGGCCCCATTCGCAACTATGGGCCTGTAGGCCCATACTTGCGATTTTTTTGCATTTCCAAAATTGCGATTTCTTAACTGGAAATCGCAATTTTGGAAATGCAAAACCCCAGGGTGCTGGGGGCCTAAGGCCCCCTCTGCTGCAACCCAAAAGGTTTTTGGGGACATGTAAGGTGCACACATGCCAAAAGGGCATGTGTGATTTACATGTACATTTTGAAAATGCTTTTTAAAAGCATTTTTAAATTTTGCACATGGTTACCACCAAGTTCAACTTGGTGGTAAATAGTGATTCCTTAATGCCTAATTCGCATTTAGGAATTGCTTCTTAAATGTGCTTAAGAAATTGCAAATAAGGAATCCTTATTTGCGATTTCTTATTTAGAGAGTCGCAATTTGCGACTCTCTACACAGGGTCGCAATTTTAAGGAATCGCTATTTTAGCGATTCCTTAAAATTGCTTTCAGAATGCCTTTCATACATTCTGAAATGGCTTTTTGCATTCGCACCGTTTGCAAATGCAAAAAGCTTTCATACATCTGGCCTATTGTCCTGTAAAGTGCCACATGGTTGTGTGCTGTCCCCGCTACTGTTCAATTCATACCCAGTACACGTAAGAAATTAGGTTATTAGTTGAGAATGGTGGAGGCTCCAATAAAACAATAAACACACCCTTGTCAGGGTGAACCACAAAAGTCATTAAATTAACCTATGCTCAACCCTCCAGTAGATGTCACAAAAGGAGTCAGCTTCACTTAAAAACAATGTGTAAAGTATTTATGCAGCAATCAGACAGTAATAAAATGAAAACACAACACAAGAGAAAGCTCAAACAGAGTTAGAAAAATATAGTGAATTTTAATAAATAAAATGACAACACAATGACAAAAATCCAATCAGTAGAACTGGAGAGCTCAACGATTTAGGTGAAAATAGCACCAACAAGCACAAAGTGGCTCTTGTGCTTATCTGGTTGCGCTGGAAAGTCACAAGTTCAGGCCGACTGCAATGGAGCATGGGTCGGATACTGGGACCAGGTTAGTCCTCCTGAAGAGTTAACTTCTCAAGTCCTATGCAAAGAGTGCTGTTTGCACTGGTGGAGGCAGGGTGGAGGAGGATGTCGGTGTGAGAAGCAGGTTGGACGTCGCAGTCGGTCGATGTTGTAGCATGAAGAGCCTTGTTGCTGGAGCTTCGCGTTGGCGATTGATGCAGGCTGCAGCTATTGGTGCGAAAAAGGTGGTTGCTGATGGTGTGAAGTCGGTGTGAAGAGCAGGTCCCGCTGGAGCTTTGTGTTGGCAGTCATCAAGGGTGTGAAGAGGTCCTTTCACAGGCGTGAGGAGCCCAAAATGTCTGTATCTTCACCTTTTCATCAGGAGGAATTCTCACTAATGCCAGTCAAAGGTCTCTTTTTAATTGAGCGCATGGACTGAAAATGCCAGCTTCCCCTGGTCCACCAGCACAAGGTCTGCCAGAGGGGGTGGCGTACTCAGTAACTCACTTTTCTTTCAAGCTGAAGTGTAAACGGAATGGAAAGCCCCAGCGAAATTGGATTTTAGTATTTTGCAAGTCGTCAGTTATTTCTCAGAACTCCCTCCATCAGGCTAGTGTATGGACAGAGATGTCTTCAAATAGTGAAATATTATCTCTTAGGAACACTATAGGTTCTTGTTGTCTGGCCAAATGTGAGATCTTCTCCTTTATATGGAAGTAAAGAACTATAGAAAGAGTGTCTGTATAGAAATTCTTTTTGTTGCTGAAAAGTCAATTACACCCCATAAGTTCAGTTGAGGAGGTCTGGCTGGCTCTCGGGTGAATGAAGTAGATGCCCAAAGAGGACTTGAATATGAACTTCAAGGTCCGCATGGGAAACCATGGATGCATTGTCTATGATCCATATATTGTTCAGTCTGGTACAGTTTTCAAGGTCATCAATCTTTTCGTGTAGTGCCACCTGATCACATTCCAGTTTCTCTGTGTGTGTCATGCGATCCATGTTGTCGAAGGTATGGTCTGCTCTGTTGACTCGACCTCTGCCAGACGAAAGCCTGTTTGACGTAGGGACTGGTCGAGATTGGTTAGGGCCCTAGTGAAGTCCTGCCAGAGTCATGTGATGTCCTTACAGAATTTGGCACTCAATAGCTGGATGTTTTCTTTGGTCACTGGAGCATGTGAATCAGGACTCCCCCTAGATTGAGAGGCATCATATGGGTGCCCTATCCTTGTGGAGGCGAGGGTTAAGCTTCTGGAGCATGTCTTTGATGGAGGAGGAGTGTGGGGTCTTCGTTCTGTTAGACTCCATCTTCGCAAGGAAAATTACTAGTCCAGGGGCCTCACGGGATCCATCTCCAGAGAATTCGCCCACAGGTGAAGGCCTCGATGTGCTCCCTCCTAGGGCCACGTCTTCTTGAATTCTAATCTATGGTATGCCAGATGAGTACTCAATCACACTCACCACGTTTTAAGAATCCCAGGAAGGGGCCAGCCTCCCCGCAGCTCACCTTGTCTGATGGGGTAGCCCCACTGTGTCATGGCCCAATGCCACGCTGTTGATGTCTTCATGGGGCCCCTGCAGCCTGTAGTTTTTCCTATATGGACCTCCTGGCCAAGAGTCATCATGAGGCCCAGGGTTGATCCATTGTCAGACAAGACCCACCTTCGGGCCCCAGTATCTTTATGCGGTCTTTTCTGACGTCTTGGGTAGATCCACTGCCAAATCGGATCCCACTCACTTCGCCACTGCTCAGGAGGCCTCTCAGGCTACAATCGACTTTCAAAGAGGGCCGGAGTCCACCTCTTCCACCACAGTTCTGAGCGCCTCTTCAGGGCCTCGTCGAATCCAGATCGGCGTCACTCCAGAAATCTCACCCAGGCCTGCCTCCTAGCATGACTGCACACTACGGCAGGCTCAGGTCTTGGTAGGCGCCCCAGGCCCACTTCCAACCCCCATGGGGATCTGCTGTTGACGGTGCCCCTGTGCCTCCACTTCATTGATGGCCCTGCCACTATTCTGACCCCCTTGGTCTGCAGCAGCTATGGGTCTAGAGTCTGGGGCTCAGGCAGGCACAGTAAGAAAATGGTAATTGCTACGTCAGCAGCCGCTCGTCACTGCCGATTCTCTGCCCTCTGGGTCTGGCACCGTTCCGGGGCTCCCACAGCTCACTCCTCTCTTGTTGGACATGGGGGGGCATGTTGGGGTCAGCTCTTGCTGGGATTTACTGCATTGGGGAGGAATAGGGGCTCTTAGGAGAGACATGTCTTGGCTGGTTTCCTTATTGGCCACAACCCACCCATATGACCAACTTTTAAATACCACGCACCCTGCCTTGCCAACTACAAGGCCTACATTAATATTTAACAGAGAAGTTTTGATGGGTCAAAAGGGTTTATTTAGACAGGTCGAATTGCAGTGTTTAAACTGTCATAGTCAGGCTATAATAGTAAGCCTAAAGCCATGTTTTACACTGTCAGTGTAGTGTATGGCACAATAGGTGGTGGAAGCCATCATTGACATTTAACTTACAGGCCCTGAGTACATTTTATGCCACATACTAGTGACTTATAGGTAAGTTAAATATACCAATTCTAACAATGTGTATAGGGGGAGTACAGACACTTTACCATTGGTTAGCATAGTTAACATACTGCAAAAGCCAAAAAATACAGGGTGACCACACAGAAAGGGTGGATTTCCTACATTCTGACCTTAACCTGCAAAGAGGAAAGACAGATACAAGATTATTTCACCACAAAGACACTGCATAATGCAGCAGCATGCATGTTTCAGACCCACTTACTTACACTTTGACATTCTTTCCACCATGCAGCTTTCCAGCAGTTTCCTGTGAAAACAAAAGAAGAGGAATCACTAGAAAATGAACTGCAACATAACTCATGAGCATAAAGACTCTGCAGCAAGTAATGCAAAAAATCAATAATGATTAAAAGTTAGCATAATGTGGAATTGACCTGATTGTAATCCAGAACTAATCAATGGACTAACCAAGAGATCTACTTTGTGAAATAGGTAACAACCTTAGGGTGTAATCCATGGGCAGAGCAGGTCAACCTAAAAAGGTGGATTAATGCTTATATTTCTTTTCTGGTATTTGGTTTTCTCATTGGTTACGTAGACCACTCACACAACTAACACACTAAAGCACTTTGTATTACAAGTATCCTAGGCTTATAACAGCTATGTAGTCCTGTCTCACTGGAAATTCATTGTGTGATTATGAAGTCTTGTTGTTTGGAATGTATCTGCTCCTCCATGTTCACATGACTGTGCATTTAAGTCTAAACCAACTGAGACTTTCTGTGTATAGAATAAATACTTCTGACCGATAGACAGATGGGCAGACCAACAGCAGTACAGTAACATTAGGAGTCTCCGGAGATGCAGATGTGACAGGACCTTGTCAACTCTTTCTTCTCTCTTCTCAATCCCCTTTCCCCCATCTATGTGCTCCATCTACCATACATTAATCCCTTGGTGTAGAAGTAGATGAACATGAAAGCGGGGGTTCAGCATCACTTATGCATGACAATGCGGTGTTGTCAATACAAGTTACTCTTTGGGCTATGACAGTGACAAGCTTACTTTTAAATGGAACAAAATGAGAATAAAATGAAAAGAACAGGTAACTGTGTAGATGTTTCAAATAGTGCCTTCAGCTCTGTTGGTTATATTGGGCTCACAACTCCCATCTAGTATTCTCCCTCAGGCTTGCTAGACAGTAGCTTGTTTGGACCTGAACGGAAATAACTGCACGCAATCATAAATGGGAAGATTACACTTCAATAGATTATTTTATTAGTGCCTTGGGCACTGTTGGGGAAAAAGTGTTCCTGATCATAGTGGTCTTCTTTAGAATGTTGTCCACCTATGCAGGCTTTCCATTCAAGACTGTGACATGCTTTGATTTGAACTGAGAGGTGTGGGTACAAGAAAAACAGAGCAGATCAGACAATAGTGGAGTTTTATGTACTGTTGGGTAAAAGTGCTCATGATTCTGACAATCTTCTTAAAAAATGTTTTCTTGTTGTCTGACAATCTTTGCAGTTTACTAGGAGAGGGACCAATGTTCAAGTGAAAAGCAGTCTCTTCTCTTACACAGAGGGATGTGCTTCCCCACGAAGAACGAAATGCTGGTTAACTTTCCATGAAGAGTGGATAAGGACAGTTTTGGAGACTGAGACAGTGAAATCCCGTAGCAAGGTCTGTATCACTGGGAGAGCTGCTTCAATAAGGTCCAATTCTGGGATTGCTTTGCAAAGCATATGCTCATGAAAAAATTCTGAGGGACTTTGTCATAGGAAGAAATGGAATAAGGCCCCAAATCTGGGCTACTTGAAACACTTTTGATTTTGCAAAGTTCACAGGCCTGCTCTGCTGACTCTAAGAAACAAAAGTATTGCTATCAGGATAGGGTTTGGAGTGCACAGTATGCTGACAGAAGCTGCCACCGAAAGAGCATGTTGACTGAGAGTGGATGGATGTCGAAGGCTCCCGCCTGATAATATCAAGTTTATGATCAACAATGTGTTGCTGGTGGTCAGAATGAACAGTTTAGTGTTATACATTACAGACATCCATGGCCATCTAGCTCTGTGTGTGAATATATGTGACAGCTGAAGGAACGAAAACTGTTCCTCCAACTTTCTTGAGGACAAGAGCATGATGCACTCTGAAGACATAAGAGCTCTTTGTAGTGTACTAACATACTTTGATAATTGAATTGAATGATAAACAATCATATTTCTATAAACCGAATGTTTATCTTCAGTTTCAAATTCTATCTGTACCATCTAAACAGAGCTTTATAGGACAGTGAAACTGAATTATTTTACAGATCTGTACATTGTGAATTAATTGGATCTCACGATAAAGGTCATGTTTACACCGAATAGTGTGCCAGAAAATAATGGCGCTGGTAGGTCCCAACCTACCTGTCCATCATTTAGATGAGAAGTACTGCATCTCCCACCAAGAAGACTTTGTGGCGATGATGCCTGGAAGGAGGTACCATTGATCTAAGAAATTCAGATATTATTGAGGACTGTTTACACTGTGTTTGCTTTGGATTTCATGCAAGGAATAAAACCAGTGTCTGAATGTGAAGCGGTCTTGTTTCAATCAGTGAACAAAGTATTAACCAAGGAACAAACTACTGTAGAGAAACAGCCACAGGAAGATCCAGTGGATATATGTCAACAAAAGTAATTTTTTCCCAATCACACACATACAGCTTCACAAAAACAAAATGAAAAAAGAATTGATTCACAAATTACAGATTGAAAGTAGATTTGATTTAGTGAACATTTATTTTGTTGTAGGTGACTAGGTAAATGAATGGTGACATTTTAATAGGTATTTTATTTATTAACACGACTGATATTAGGGTGAGGCCTACGAATTACTAAGCAAATTGATAGGGACCTTTGCAAAATATACTGATGGAGTTTATCGCATTGCCCTAGCCACTTATAAATGAGTTTGACCAAGGTTTCCTTTAAACAGTGAAAAAGACGGGTAATGTGCAAAAAGATTTGTATTCCTTCATAACTCATTTAAACTGCACACAAGGAACTGAAGCATAGACATTTTTTGCATCAATCAGCACACTTTTCTAGCATGCACTGATGGGTTCCAACTTGGATGCCAAGCTGGCAAGGTTGAAGTTACATAAAGGCATTGTTCTTTTTGAAGCGAAAGATGGCAATTCAGGCCTCTCCATGGTGGATCAATCCTGTAGATCAGAAGAGTCACTATATATAGTCGTGTGAAGACAATCTAGACGAGTCTCAAGAATAACATGCTGATTGGAGTCACTGCAGTTAACTAATAGGACACATCCCATGTTTTGTCTGCCAGTAAAAGTTGTTGCAGTCAGGTCCGAGAGCTAAAAGTGAGAAAGAAAAATATATCATGTGGCCAGATTACAGCTTTGCTGATTTGTACATTAGCAAACAGACCTGCTGCCAAGAAGCACTGGGAAGCCAAGCAAGCAATTTTTTATGCTGTGACGAGCACATTTACTGTGAATGTTAAGTGAGAATGGCGTGACCCTGTGTGGTTTTAAAGCTGTAGTTTCATGTGAGCTGTGAAAGAAATTTGCATTGCTCAGTGCACCAACGATTTTTATTGTGATAATGCTTTCGACTTGAACTACATTACTTGTGTTATTTAGAAAAGAAATCAGATGCTCGGTTTAAAGTGCCTTAATTTACCTTTGTCTCTGAAAGTGTTTGTTCAAGTTGTCGATTCATTTACTCTAAATACATTACTGTGTGACAGATTACAAAATGTGCAAGTGCTCTAAGTAATATGTGGGATTGTTTTGGGTAAGTGGGAATAATCAATCCATGACAATTGTACAACTGTTCCTTCTATTTCCCAGTTAGGATTGGAGTTAGGACACCTGCAGGGAATTAGATATTAGGCCTGATTCTGTGTAAGTGCCACGAAGACCTTCAACTTAAAATAGAGGGTACAATTTAATTTGTCCTGCCCCCAAATACAGTTTGCACAAAGATTTCTGACAGAGTTGAGGGGCTGATGGCATTACCCAAAAATACAACATAAGGGACTAAAAGCACACTAAAACACCCTCCAGATCCACAGCGCAATGACTTTTTTCAATTGGTGCACTCATGCAAAACTATGAGTTTTTCTCAAAAAACTTTGAACATAAAAAATGTGTGGAGAATGACCCAGTTGCTAAAGAATACTTCAATAAGCTGTCTGACTGAAATTATCATAATTGCCGTGTAGCACTGAATGACTTTTTGGGCAAACTTGTATCTTTGAACGAGTTGTTCCTAAAAGGTTCTTTTACAGCTATTGAAGCTGTATAATAATAAGGGGTTGTACTTAGATGAAACTCTGTTTAGAGAAGCAGAATTAGAGATATGAATTAATTCCATGGAGAGACAAAGTTTTTCACATTGGGTTTATGATCCCTTTCATTTCACTTCTCTCTGAACGCGTGGAAAAAAAGATTTTCTGAAGATGAACTGAACGACTGGACACATTTTGATTTCAAGAAAAATCGACGCACGTAAACATTGAGCTTGAAACTAATAGTGCACACAGGCGACGAGGAAGTTTCATCAGAACACGCAAGAGATGGGTTGTTTCCACCCTTCATTGCTTCTCATGCACTTCAGTACAAAGCGGTATCACAGCTTGATGTATGCTCAACTCGTCAGGTGTTGAGTATAGACTGCAAATGAGGATTCTGTCTCATGAATGATGTAGTCTAGAGGAAAAGAACCTAGACACAATGATGAAACAAAGACTCAGCTCATGAATGGCAAAATCTACCTTGATCCAGGATGTGCCCACAATGGAAAAGACGCAAGGACCAGTGAGAGAAGCAAGCGGGTAAGACATCTTGTCCTGGCGGTTAACATGTGCGACCCACTGATGTGGCAAAGGGTCGTACATTGTACACGACACTATTGTAAAAGGGTTACCATGAAATTATAATTCATATGATATTATTCACAGTAATATTTCAAAGTGGTCGAAACTTTTGAATGGTGCCATTTCAGTACCTGTTGAGTGATGCTGCTACTGGAGTAAACAATCCATGTCATTATTGAATAACATTACAACACCTCTGTAGAAAGTGCATTTATTTATAACCAAATCCTTGAATATATTTAAATTATAAAACTCTGTTTTTTGTAGCTAGCCCACAGCACTCAGCTCTACAGTGAGTCACTGCATATCTTTGGTACCTGTAGGCTTGGCTGCAGTGCACAAAGACCATTCATTGCTGCACACATCGGTTAAAAGATGTAAAAAATAGCTGCCAGGTGGCCTGGTAGTGGCAGATTAAATCAGTGAGAAACAAGTGGCAGTCTCCCTACCTGGGTGACCCACACCTACTCTTTGTCAGCTAGGAGGTAGTTATGTGGTATTTGTAGGACCTCTTATTTGCTGGATGATTCCATGAGGGATCAGGTGCAGTGCCTGTAGTTGGCAATCTTGGGGCCTTGGAAAGTGTGTTGAAAGGGCTGATCTTGGGCAGATGGTTTCTTGCAGATGCTTTTTATCAGAAAAATACTATATTGGACATCTATCCCACCTTGTGTTTCCCGTTCCTTATCCAAATTTTCTTTGTTTCCTCTTCTTCTGCAGAGTCCCAATGCCCAGGAATAAGTGGGTTTATTAGCATTCTAGATATTTTGTTTCAATCATTCTTTATTGAGCTTTTAATTAAAAGAAAAGAAAACAGAGACCTCCCAGCCCTCCATCTTCAACATGTTTCTAATAGCAAAAAGAAGGGGCCATCCCTGCACCTTCCCCCAAACCGAAAGGTTTCTCAATGTGACATACAATTAATGTAGGTACATATCTAACTGGTATTACAGTTCTCCCAGGTGTGTTCTTATGGATGTCTAATAGCCAAAACTTGGAGCGTTCTTGTTCACGTTACTTCTCTACGGTATGTGGCAAAGTATTTCAGAAGAGGAGACCAGAACGGCGAGAAAGAACGCTCTGTGCGCCTGGTGTGTGATTTTTTGCTTCCCCAAAATGTTTCCGTGCCTGTGATGCCAATCACGAGTCGTTAGTACCCTTCCCCAATTCACCAAAATTGCTAGATTGGCGGACAATCGAATGACATTGATTAACATAACCAATCTTTTGGTATCTCCCAGTATGCCACAGGCAACCACCTGAGTGGATTCCCAATGGTCTCCTCCAGCATCTTTATTTCGTAATTTCCTTGCTTTCTTTAGGGACTCCCTTCTATTAGACCCTTTGTTTAATCACCCTGTGTGTAGATCGCCAAATCTTATCTGTAAGTGTGCTAATGCCCCCCAGCAGTGCTCTGCCCTGTCATTGTCTGTGACGTTTAAGTGTCTAGTGAAAAGTGTCATGCACATATTGCTTGTTGTTTCTAGACCCTGAGTGACTAACCCCCTCCCTTGCCTTCTTCTTAATTATTTTTCACAAGACATCTGTGAAGATCAACCCTATCTTATATTCCCATTTGTACTTAAATCAACCAACCTCTCCATGCCTCCCCTCTCTTCCTGATAAAGCTTGTAGGTTCTGGATATTAGATACTGATTCTCAGATACGTTTTGTAAGAGTTTATCAAATGGGTTCATGGGTCACATGGATGCTACCTTTCTTGTAGGTTTAAGCACCCAAGGGGTCATTTGCATGTACCTCAATCTTTCTACTTTTGTTTGAAGGATTTGATAACTCCCATATCAAACATGTCACTAATTGCTGTGCCTCTTGATAACGCCCAATTGTGAAACCCTACCTATTTAACCCAACATAGCCAATAGATTGCCTATGACTGGAGTGCATGGTGAAGGATAGTGAGGGAGAACTATTTTGGTCCCCACCTGTAAGGAAATGCCTCCTTGGCATGGTTACCCCCTGACGTTTTGCCTTTTAAGTTATGATTGAAAGTGTGCTGGGACCCTGCTAACCAGCACCAGTGTTCTTTCCCTAAACTGTACCTTTGCTTCCACAACTGGCACAGACCTGGCACTCAGATAAGTCCCTCGTAAATGGTACCCCTGGTACCAAGGGCCCTGATGCCAGGGAAGGTCTCTAAGGGCTGCAGCATGTCTTATGCCACCCTAGGGACCCCTCACTCAGCACGTGCACACTGCCTCACCACTTGTGTGTGCTGATGGGGAGAAAATGACTAAGTCGACATGGCACTCCCCTCAGAGTGCCATGCCAGCCTCACACTTCCTGTGGCATAGGTAAGTCACCCCTCTAGCAGGCCTCACACCCCTAAGGTAGGGTGCACTATACCACAGGTGAGGGCATATGTGCATGAGCACTATGCCCCTACAGTATCTAAGCAAAACCTTAGACATTGTAAGTGCAGGGTAGCCATAAGAGTATATAGTCTGGGAGTTTGTCAAACACAAACTCCACAGTTCCATAATGGCTACACTGAAATCTGGGAAGTTTGATATCAAACTTGTCAGCACAATAAATGCACACTGATGCCAGTGTGGAATGTATTGTAAAATGCACCCAGAGGGCATCTTAGATATGCCCCCTGAATACCAACCCAACTTCTAGTGTGGGGCTGACCAGTTTCTGCCAGCCTGCCACAACCAGACGAGTTGCTGGCCACATGGGGAGAGTGCATTTGTCACTCTGTGGCCAGGAACAAAGTCTGTACTGGGTGGAGGTGCTTCTCACCTCCCCCTGCAGGAACTGTAACACCTGGCGGTGAGCCTCAAAGGCTCCCCCGTTTTGTTACAGTGCCACAGGGCATCCCAGCTAGTGGAGATGCCCGCCCCTCCGGCCACTGCCCGCACTTTTGGCGGCAAGGCTGGAGGAGATAATTAGAAAAACAAGGAGGAGCCACCCACCAGTCAGGACAGCCCCTAAGGTGTCCTGAGCTGAGGTGACCCCTGCCTTTAGAAATCCTCCGTCTTAAGTTTTGAGGATTCCCCCAATAGGATTAGGGATGTGACCCCCTACCCCCAGGGAGGAGGCACAAAGAGGGTGTAGCTACCCTCCAGGACAGTAGCCATTGGCTACTGCCCTCCCAGACCTAAACACACCCCTAAATTTAGTATTTAGGGGCACCCCAGAACCCAGGAAATCAGATTCCTGCAACCTGAACCAAGAAGAAGAACTGCTGACCTACAAGCCTGCAGAGACGACGGAAGACGACAACTGCTTTGGCCCCAGCCCTATTGGCCTGTCTCTTGACTCGAAAACCTGCAACCAGCGACGCATCCAACAGGGACCAGTGACCTCTGAAGCCTCAGAGGACTGCCCTGACCCCCAGGACCAAGAAACTCCCATGAGCAGCGGCTCTGTTCAACAACCTGCAACAAACTTGCAACTTTTCTACAACTTTAAAGACCTCGGGTGCCGGAAGCGTGAGACTTCACACTCTGCAGGCGATGCCCCCGGCTCGAGATCCAGAGAACCAACACCACAGGGAGGACTCCTTGGTGACTGCGACCTCGTGAGTAGCCTGAGACGACCCCCCTGGACCTCCACAGTGACGCCTGCAGAGAGAATCCAGAGGCTCCCCCTGACCGTGACTGCCTGTAACAAGGGACCCGACGCCTGGACCAAGCACCTCAACTGCAGCCCCCAGGACCAGAAGGAACCGAACTTCAGTGCAGGAGTGGCTCCCAGGTGACCCTCTGCCTAGCCCAGGTGGTGGCTGGCCCGAGAAGCCCACCTGTGCCCTGCCTGCACTGCTAGAGTGACCCCCGGGTACCTCCATTGTTTCCTATACAAGACCCGACGCCTGCTTTGCACACTGCACCCGGCCACCCCTGTGCCGCTGAGGGTGTGTTTTGTGTGCCTACTTGTGTCCCCCCCAGTGCTCTACAAAAACCCCCTGGTCTGCCCCCCGAGGACGCGGGTACTTACCTGCTGGCAGACTGGAACCGGAGCACCCCTGTTCTCCATAGGCGCCTATGTGTTTTGGGCACCTCTTTGACCTCTGCACCTGACCGGCCCTGAGCTGCTGGTGTGGTAACTTTGGGGTTGCCTAGAACCCCCAACGGTGGGCTGCCTATGCCCAGGAACTGAGACTTGTAAGTGTCTTACTTACCTCACAATCTAACCAATACTTACCTCCCCAGGAACTGTTTTTTGCACTGTCTACTTTTAAAATAGCTCATTGCCATTTTAACAAAAACTGTATATGTTATTGCTCTAATTCAAAGTTCTTAACCTACCTGCGTGGAGTAACTTGCATTTTATGTATTTACTTCAAATCTTGAACTTGTGGTTCTAAAAATAAATTAAGAAAATATATTTTTCTATATGAAAACTATTGGCCTGGTGTTAAGTCTTTGAATGTGTGTTTCTCATTTATTGCCTGTGTGTGTACAACAAATGCTTAACACTACCCTCTGATAAGCCTACTGCTCGACCACACTACCACAAAATAGAGCATTAGAATTATCTACTTTTGACACTATCTTACCTCTAAGGGGAACCCTTGGACTCTGTGCACACTATCTCTCACTTTGAGATAGTACATACAGAGCCAACTTCCTACACCACCTGTCCCCACATATTTAATGTTACACAAATTTGTGGGCCTATATTCGGGACTGAGAAGGTACCGATTTGAGTTGCCACTAGAACCGTATCAGATTGGGGATGTCTAGGCCTCTATGTCTAACTGGGTGGTAGTGTATTCTGAGTGGGATTCTCAATCTTTTCTCACCCCAAATAAAATACGTACATGTCCATTGGATTTGTCCTGAAGGTAGGCAGAGGTCCCCTGTGCCTCTCCCTCTTTGAAAAACACGGCGAAATACTGTTTTAATTGAATTCAAGATAGATGTGAAGTTTTTAAATTGTTAAACAAGTGAATCTGAATCTGTGATTTTTAAATTGCACTTTGCACTGGTGTGTCTTAGGAGAGAGACGCTTGTTCCACTAACAGTTCGTTCCGTTTTTCGGCCACCATTTTGGGGGGTTAGCGCTCCAGCTTTTAATGCTGGAGGGCTATTTTAGCCACAACAGGAGCGCGGCGCGCATCTGAAGGTAGGCAGAGGTCCCCTGTGCCTCTCCCTCTTTGAAAAACACGGCGAAATACTGTTTTAATTGAATTCAAGATAGATGTGAAGTTTTTAAATTGTTAAACAAGTGAATCTGAATCTGTGATTTTTAAATTGCACTTTGCACTGGTGTGTCTTAGGAGAGAGACGCTCGTTCCACTAGCAGTTTGTTCCGTTTTTCGGCCGCCATTTTGGGGGGTTAGCGCTCCAGCTTTTAATGCTGGAGAGCTATTTTAGCCACAACAGGAGCGCGGCGCGCACCTGAAGGTAGGCAGAGGTCCCCTGTGCCTCTCCCTCTTTGAAAAACACGGCGAAATACTGTTTTAATTGAATTCAAGATAGATGTGAAGTTTTTAAATTGTTAAACAAGTGAATCTGAATCTGTGATTTTTAAATTGCACTTTGCACTGGTGTGTCTTAGGAGAGAGACGCTCGTTCCACTAGCAGTTCGTTCCGTTTTTCGGCCGCCATTTTGGGGGGTTAGCGCTCCAGCTTTTAATGCTGGAGGGCTATTTTAGCCACAACAGGAGCGCGGTGCGCAGCGGGCGCGCCAAAGGCAAGCCCGTCTGCACCCGTCCGCGCCAGAACGAGCCAAGAGCCTAGAAACTATGCCCGAGATCTAGCCGGAGGGAGAGGTATTACATATTCAAGTGAAGAACTATTTCTCCTTAATAAAAACCCCTCCGTCCTATGCTACAACAGTCTAGATCCAGATAAGGTTAATTTTAGATGCCCTAGGTGTGCCTGGTCACTTAAAGCTTCCACAAACCACCGACAAGCGAAGAATTATGTTAGATTTCCCTTATGTTTAGTTAATTGTCGTTCAGTAGGAGCTCATGCTAGGGACATTTATCTCCTAGTAGAACAAATTGAACCCCTGGCCTTGTTTCTAACAGAAACATGGCTGAATGAAAGATCTGCACCAGACATTGTCATGGCCCTCCCCTCAGGCTATAAGATTAGTAGAGTGGATAGACCTAGCAGAGGGGGAGGCATTGCAGTCATTCTCAGAGACACATGTAAGATCAATTGCACCCCTACCCTAATTAAAGGCTGCGAAAGCATGTCGTTTGCGATCAATGTAAACCCACATTATACACTCTCGGGGGTACTGATTTACCGTCCACCTGGTCCCATTGGAGATTTTATAATGTCACTAGCAGAACATACTTCGCAAATAACACACACTAAATCTAATTTTTTAGTGCTAGGTGACTTCAACCTCCATATAGATAATACAGATACTGCATCTTCTAAGATGCTGATAGCAGAGATGAATGCATGTGATTTAAACCAACTTATTCAGGGCCCCACCCATGTGAAGGGCCATACACTTGATCTGGCCTTCTCTAATAACCCTAATTTAAAAATTTTACTATCTTCCCCGCTTGTATGGTCAGACCATTTCCTTGTAGAAATGGAACTTCATCTTACGCACTACAAGACCCCACATAGGGGTGCACACCCCCGCCGTAGGAAATGGCATAGGTTAAAATCCGTAGATTTTGTCTCTGCACTAGAGAAAAACAGACCAGGGAATATAAATACAAATAATACAACAGTTTTTTCGCAGTCTGTTAATAAATGGATAGAGAACAGCCTAGATGAGATTATACCTCTTTCCTCGTCTAATTGCTCCCGGCGTAAGAAGTCACCGCCATGGTACAATGCCGATTTACTGGAGAAAAAAAGAGAATGTAGGAAACTAGAGAGGAGATGGCGCTGCACCAAAAATGAAGGGATTAAAAAGGATTATAAAAACTTGATTCGAAACTATCACCTGGAAATTAAAAAAGCTCAGGCGATCTATTATGCAGAAAAAATCGAATCGGCTGCTAATTCACCTAAAGAGATCTTCAATGCCCTAAAAGATCTCATCCATCCAAGAGAGGAAGTAGAAAATAGGGATTACCCCCAACAACATGTAGAAGAGTTGGCTAGTGTTTTCCTGGAAAAAATCCAGAATATTTACCTTGCATTTCCTAACACCCCTAATATAGGAAGGACAGAAGAGAATAAATCATGAGGCTGGGGAGGTAATCACTTTTACAAACTTCACTCCTATCAGTCTGGACGGAGTTAGCAATCTAATGAGATTAACAAAATCGGGCTCCCCACTTGACCCGGCCCCTCCCCAGGTTCTATCCTTGGGAATCTCAGTATTAGGGCCAATAATAAAGAATCTTATTAATAATTCTCTGAGTGACGGCATAGTACCTGATCACTGGAAACAAGCCATTGTCAAGCCACTCCTGAAGAAAACCAGCTTGGATCCCAAGATACTGAGTAACTATAGACCTATCTCATTGTTGCCCCTAATTGCCAAACTGACAGAGAAACATGTACACTCTCAGCTATCCTCATTGCTGGAAGAATATAACTTTATACATCCGACCCAGATGGGTTTCAGACCTAAACATGGCACTGAAACTGCCTTAATTGCTATAACAGAACAGGCAAGGAAGAGGATGGATTTAGGTATGGAAACCGCGATTATCCTCCTTGACCTAAGTGCGGCCTTTGATACAGTTGATTTAAATATCCTTATAGAAAGGATACAAGGCTGTGGAATTACTGGGTCTGCGTTAGACTGGATTTGCTCCTTCTTACATGGAAGGTCTTTTCAGGTACTTGACAGAGAATGTATCTCTAGGAGAACTTTTAGCAGCTGTGGTGTTCCCCAGGGCTCGGCCTTGAGCCCATTACTTTTTAACATCTACATGAGGCCTTTAGCAGGCATAGTCGAGCCCTTTGGACTGAACATAGTTTCTTATGCCGATGATACGCAGCTGATAGTCTCCTTTTCCAACTCCCATCCGGATATGGGCAGAGCCCTAGTCCCTTGTATGAAGGCAGTTGCAACTTGGATGGCTGATAGTAAACTAAAACTTAATGATGATAAAACGGAGGTTATGTTTTTTGGAAACAAAATTCCTCCTTTTAACTCCAGCTTACTGAGAGGAATATCGACCCTTCCCCCCCCCTAAAGGTCTGATTAAAAGCCTCGGGGTATGGCTCGATCCCCTTCTCTCAATGGCCCAACATGCAAATAGAGTAGCGGGAACTGCCTTTGCTCTGCTAAGGACCTTGAGAAAGGTCTTAACTATTCTACCTTTCGCAGCGAGGAGATTGGTTGTCCAGGCACTGATTGGGTCCCGGATTGACTATGGAAATGCGTTGTTCATTGGTTCCCCGAAATATGTAATTCAGAGACTGCAAAGAGTACAAAATGCAGCGGCTCGTCTGTTACTAGACATCCCTAAACATCACGCAATACGGCCAGGAATTGTTTCTTTACACTAGCTCCTGGTAGCTGAAAGGATTCAGTTCAAGACCCTGTGCCACGTTCACAGATCTATATTTGATAAGGGACCTGAAATGTTGAAAACTCTTTTTCAGGCTTATATTCCAGCAAGATCTCTTAGATCCTCATCAGCTAATCTGGCTAAAGTTCCAACTACGAGGAAAGCCAGATGGGGAGGAAGATCGGTAGCTTACCAAGGTGCTCTACTTTGGAATAATCTTCCTCTCAAGTTGAGAGTTAATTCTCAAGAGTTGTTGTTCAGAAAAGAACTGAAGACCTGGCTATTTAAAACTTAAATCTTTTGAATAATTCTTTGAGCAGTATGTCATCACTATGGCTGTATAAGCGCTACGAGGCCGTTGGCAGTTTGGCGCTATATAAATCTCTATAACATAACATAACATTTGCTTTACCAGTCTATGCATAGGGGTAATAATTAGAATAGATACAGCTATCTAGGAAATATCAACAATTTGACAGTGGTGATAGAGACCAGCCGGGATAGTGCGAGATTGTGCCACCTTTGGATATCAGCTCTAAGCTCTTTAAGCAGAGCTGGGTAACTGATAGCATACATCTCTGAAAGTCATTCTAGGTAGCACCCAAGATATTTAATCAATGAGACACACCACCTAAATGGGAAATATATTTGAAGTCATTCGGAATATTTATATTCATAGCTTCAGATTTATGTATGTTCACCTTAAAACCCAAACCGGTACCAAATCCTTGTAGTTGCTTCATCAATGGGGTTAAGGACTCCTTAGGGTAGTTGTCTGGCTTTTGCACATCCTCTAAGCTAAAGGGTTAAGATATATCACAAAAAGTAAGTGGGGTATTGTGTACTGCTGCCTTATCCGTGCTCCTCCTGAACCTTCGGTGTCTGTCTACCATTTCCCTATTTTGTGCTTCTAAATTTCTCTGTTTTGTCTGGAAGGTGAGCTACAATCCTGCTCTTATCTTTGTTAGCCTAGCTGCTTCCACTATGCAGATTCCCATTATCACAGCTTTCAATGAGTCTCATTTCAGGTATTATCCTATTTCACTCAAGAAGAAAAACTCTTTGATTTGAGATAGGATTGCTTTTTTCCTACTGGATCTCTAAGAAGAGTGTCACTTAGGCAGCATATGGTGCCTCTACTTTGAACTCCAGTGCCCCCAGCAGATGACTGAATTGTGATCGGATAGCACAATTACTCTAGGTTCTGTTTTGACAAGGGCTGCCCTGACATTTGGTATACCAGTAGCATGTTGATTCTGGTTTATTACTTGGGTACTGCCAAAAATAAATGGGTACCTTCTATGTTATTTGGGTGTATTTGATGCCATGCGTCCATTAAGCCAGTCTCTGCATGCCACCTTGGTCCTAATGTATGGACATTATTGACCTATTCTTTGTGTATGGGGAACCGCATTTGTAGATATAGGCTTAGCACCCTCCTTTAACAGGTTTAGGATTTATGTCTAAAATCATCTAGCACAATGTTTCAATCTCATCCCATGAAGGGGGGCCCTGTTGCTAAGCTAAGTCTTCTTGATGCTGATTGGTGGAGTGCATTCCTGCTAGTGATGTTGTCAGACCGCCCAGGCAGTTCTTGATTTGTAAAATAAGATGTGTCGGTAACCAAAAAACTGCTCAGATGCTATGGAAGGTCAGGGTGATGAATACTAAAGCTGTGTATAGGGGTGGGGAATTTATTAAAATATCTACTTGTCCAGGGGACAGGTTGCTTCTCAAATCTACTTGTCCTGTAAAAAGATCTATTTGTCCCTTTGGTGCCATGTAGTTTGGCAACAAATTATGGCAGCAATCTCATTATGTAAGAGCTCTGATAATAGCCTCGCTGATTATGCCAGGGCTACTACCATAGTAGGGCTTGAATACTTGCAGTTTCAATCCCTACTGTAGCAATTTCCTTATTTTGCCACCTTTCTGCAGATCTGCATACTGGGGCTGGAGGAAGCAGTAAGCAATAGTTCCAGGGCTGGAATGCCTTTGAGTCTGCAAACCTACTAACCTGCATGTTTTAAAGATTTTTACCAGCTTCTCTCTAATATTTTCCCATAATAAGAAAGGTTAGACATTTACTCCTGACAATGGCAGAATTAGAACTTCTTCCAGGGTTGGGAAGAAAGTGGCTGGAGGGAAAATGAACTTGCAAATGCTCAATAGATTTTCACATGAGCAAATCTACACATCGTATTTACCCATGCTAAAATACAGTTCACAAATATTTTATAGGGGTACGACATATACCATGGGTGCACTTTTGTGACTTTCTTTAAGAATTTGGGGCCACATGTAGGTAGGTTCAGATTTGCGACCTGCAAATTACGAGTCGCAAATCCGAATGTAGGATGGTGTCCCTGACACCATCTGTGAATCGCAAGGGCTTCGCAAATGCCCACCTCATGAATAATCATGAGGTGGGTCGCAATTTGCGACCCCCTCGCGAATGGCGGCCCTCACAGGGATGGTGGCCTGCTGGAGACAGCAGACCACCATGTCTGTGACTGCTTTTCAATAAAGCAGTTTTTTTTTTTTTTTTGTAATGCAGCCCGTTTTCCTTAAAGGAAAACGAGATGCATAACAAAAACGAAAAATGAAACGTTTTCGTTTCATTTTTTCAGAGCAGGCAGTGGTCCACAGGACCACTGCCTGCTCTGAAAAAATGTTTACAGTGACATTCACAATGGGGAAGGGGTCCCATGGGGATCCCTTCCCTTTTGCGAAAGTGTTAGCACCCATTTGAAATGGGTGCAAACTGCGATTGGTTTGCACCCGCGGTCCCAAAACAATCCTACATTGCACTGCGAGTCGCAATTAGGAAGGGAACACCCCTTCCTAATTGCGAGTCGCAAACCCGTTTTGTGATTCGGTAACCAGGTTACTGAATCGCAAAACTGGGTTTGTGCATAGCAATGTGCTTTTTGCACGTCGCAAACAGCGAAAGTCGCAGTTTGCGACATGCAAAACGCTACCTACATGTGGGTCTTGGTCCCTAATTAGGTCTGGTGTTAACAAAGACATTTTGTTTTTATTAAACTTCTATTTCTCTCTCTTTCAGCTGGCTTTACTGTGAGTGATCGCATTCTGCTCTTCCACAAGGAGCATATTGGCACACAAAGTAGTTTTGTTCAGTGTCAGGAACTACAGTGGCAATCAGTGACGTAACAAAACTGGAGGGTGCCCCTTTGCAAAGAACATGGAGGATCCCCCTGTCCAGACTCACTCAGGGAAGGTGCTGTGCTGAAGGGGCCCCCTGGAGGGCAGCTGCGGGGCCTTTGTTATGCCGCTGGTGGCAACGTGTGCTTTTAGAGTTAAAAAACTTTTTTTTTTTTTTTTGCGGAATTCCACATCCCTGTGTGTAGTCTTGAGTCATCTCATCACCCTACGCCTCTTGTGTCCTTCACCAGATACTACCTACCTTTATATCTCACTATTGCAGGTTCTTTTTTTAAACTTTAGACTTATTTCTTTGTTTGTTTTATACTTCATAATAATACCTTTATACCAGTGCAATTCTGAGTACATACGTTACCATAGGTCATTACTTCACAAGGACCAGCCAATCATCCACCAACCAAAATTTACAATAAATACACTCACCATAACTGACATCTGTTTATTGGTATTGGTGGGGCCTGTGGATATCTCCTCATAATCCATTTGTGGCCCCTATTTCTCTGTCCTTCTCTTTAATGTTTTAAGAAGTCTTTGATGGGTCGCCTCATCTTTGCAGTTCTTGTTGTTGATCATTATAGTCTAGTCCATCAAATTCCCTCCACCTTCCCCATAGTTTATAAAATTTCCTTGGGCAGCCTCTAGCTTCATATGTCACTTTTATGCCCCTATGTACAATCCATAGCATCTCACTTTTTTATTTTTTTTTGGTCTGCATTTTATGAGATCCCAAATACCTGTTTTGCTACCCCAAATGCTAGGCATATAAGTCGGCCCTCAAACTACTCAGGAAAGAAAATGTGGTCCTCACAGGCTATACATTTTTCTCTGCAAATATTCAATCATTCTTGGTGCCTAGTGTCTGTCAGCAACATACCCATCTGTCTCAGGCGCTGTGTGCCTCTCTGGCATACTTTGTTACTGATAGGATACAGAACATTTACAGCCAATTTAAGCTGGTCTCTATGTTCAAGAATCCAGCAACAGTAGGAGTTTGCCCCATAAATGTTGCTTGCCCCATAAATGCTGCTTGCCCCCTCTCCTTTTAGGCCCCTTGCTGTGGATGAAATAGCACAGCTCTCGGCAAGGTGCAACTGGGGTTTACCTTGAAATCCATGACCTGCCTGGTTTTTAAAATTCTTGTGGCCGGTGATTGGCTCGATGATTATGGAAGAAGGTTCAGGTACTTCCACTGCTAAAGAAAGTTGAGGCAGACCCATCAAACCTGTCTAAATATAGGCCTACTTCCCTGCTTCTAACGTGTTCTAAAATTCTGGAAAAACAGGTGGATGTGTTCCAGTGATGATGTAATATTTCAGGAACCATGAGACCTATAGACTTCGTTTTTGTGTCAAAACATAAATTATGGGGTCAAGTAGTGTTGTAGAGACAGAAAATAACCCCTCATGGCAACCCTTCTGCCATGTTCAAAAATGGCAGCTATATAATGATGAGTTTTAGCCTTCATATTGGTAATTTATTTTTATACTGTTTTTGTTTCAGGTTTTCCATTGATTCAAATTCGTAAACATGAGCAAAGCAGGTGGTAGAAGAGGATCCTTACCTCCTGACAGTTTTCCTAACTACAAAATCTGAGGATTCCTTTAACAAAGGAAAATGTATCATATGCCAAACTAATCCAAAAGAAAAGCTAACATCAACTTCAGCTGGACAGAAGAGAGTACGAGATGCTGCAGAAATATGGCAAAACAAAGTTCACAAAAGATTGAAACTGATGGTTGAAGAGGATCAAATATTTGATCCCTGTAGCAACAAGTGCTACAAGTCGTATATAACCGAAAAAAATTGTCAAAAAATAGCAGAAACCAGTGAATCACAACAAGAATCCGAGTCTTCTGAGAAAGTGACAGCAACTAAACCCAATGCCCATCCACTCAGAAAATCGATGGCTACCACTCGTACACCTCCAACAACTGATCAGAAAGCAGAGGATCTTTAATGTGTTATCTGTGGTTTAGAGCAACATCACAAAACAAAATAAAATGATAGATGGAGTGTTGAAACTTTTCAAACACTCATCCCCAGTCACAGATCTGGGTTTAATCCATCGTTATTTTGCTCACCACGTCACCCCAGTTTAGATCCAGCCATAAGCAAATCAGTATTGACACTGTTCCCCATAGGAACAGTCCAGCCCAAACTGCTAGGCTAGGTCCTCCCTGGACAGTAAATAAGCATCCTAGGACCAGTTTCTGGGTAACACCCATCATCAGCCAGGCTAGCTTGAATCCAGTGGCGCAGCGAGCAAGGGACCCACGTCTGGGCATACCCCTGACACTTAAGGCACACAAAGCAACATCACAAAACAAAATAAAATGATGGACGGAGTGTTGAAACATTTCAAACACTCACCCCCAGTCACAGATCTGGATTTAATCCATCGTTATTTTGCTCACCACGTCACCCCAGTTTAGAACCAGCCATATGCAAATCTGTCTTGACACTGTCCCCCATGGGAACAGTCCAGCCCGAACTGCTAAGGCTCTGGTTTAGCCAGAACAAGGGCCAAATGGGTTGATGAAAGAACAAAGCACAGACTATATGAGTCTCAAAGGGCAAACATGTTTTATCTGCAGCTAGTTACTTCCAAGATGAAGTTTTCAGCCAAGTACCTGATCTAAACAGCGAGGTGAATGTATTTGCAGCGGATTAATATGCTCACCCGAACTACAGGCATGCATATATTCGAAAAAATGAATGTACAATGAGCTCCCAGCAGCAATGTAACCGCCAGCCAGTTAAGTTTGCACTCTTTGAAAAAGCAAATGAAGTTTTAAAGCCACTCTTGAGTGCTGGCTACAGGTTCACACTCAATGAGATCAGAGAAATAATGGTCAACATTGATGAAAATGTATTGATCCATAATAACGAAATTAAGAGTTTTCTGGTGAGAATGTACAATGACAGAATTTGTTTTTGTCCCTCTAACAAAAAGAATGAGCCACTTATGGTGTTCTCAGCTGATTTGACTCCTGAAGTTCTTCCTGCCAAAATGAGATCACAGAATGCAATAAAATCAGCAGGAACCATTTTAACAAATGTCCTAAAAGATTTCGATTTTGGGCTTAATGACAAATTGTGTGATGCCCCAGAGCTCCGCAAATCATGGGAGTCAATAAGAATGCCTGATGTTGTCTTAACATTTTTTACATCATTGTTTAATATCAGCAAAGCAAAACTGTTACAAACTGAAGTTCTTGAGTTTTGAATAAAAGCCGACAACATTGACGATGGCTTTGAAAATATAAGCGAAGAAGTGGAAGACAACCCCATGAACGGACAGGCTTATTCAGTGCAAATGTACTGTCTTTTCCAAATCACGTTTTTTGAATTACATCACAGCAAAAAGAAAACTCCGCTACACATAATGACTGCCCACGCAATCTATGACAAGTGCAAAAGTAGAGAGCTAATCACTTCAATGAATAAGATTGGTGTATCAACAAGTTATAATAATATAGTATGGAGCAGGAACTTGTTACAAGCTCATGCTGTAAAATCTTGTGAATCTGACAGCACACCACTTCCAAGTCACTTTACCAGGAAAGGATTTACAATTGCTGCTCTTGATAATTTGCTGTGGTGCTTTTTCAAGACTGTACCAATGAAGTAGCTGCTAGAAAACAAGCTGTGTCAGCTGTAGGCATAAACAAACAAATCTGCAAACTTATAGCCCAACTGCCTTGGCAATGTGTGCAAAATCACTACTAGCCATCAACACGTCCCAGTCCACTAGAAAGTTTCAAAGTGGCTGAGGACATGGATCTTCTTCTACATGATTCTGCGGTCTGCAAAACTGATTTAACTGAATTTATCATAATGCTTATTCGGTGGGGACTGAAGGATGAAGGAAAGCCACTTCCTCCAAGGGATGGAATTCAGGCTCTGATCTGCCAGAATACAGTCCCACTGAAGAAGGTTGGGTTTTTATCAGTAATACCATTGACAGTCACAACATTATACACAGCTCTAACTCTAAAAAAAAAAATCAAAAAGGTGTGTGCTCAGCTTGAGACCAGCCTATCCTGCCAATTTTCTGCAATGGTGTTTTCCGTATTGTAGCTGATATTTTTAATGAGCAATCCAATAAAAATTGCTGATCTATATACAATGATGGGCATTTTCCACATGCCAAAAGTTATGTTGCGGTGTGCAGGAAGTTATCTTAATGGATGTGGCATAGACGATGCACTTATTGAGGCTGAAATCTTCGGATACAAAACTGTCTAGTCAGTATTGAGCGGAACTCATTATGTTAGTTTGTTACAAGATTTGCTCATCATACTTGAGAAACATTGTGTTGGAATGCTTTCTGGAACAAGAATGACAAATTAGGTTTTGCACATCTTATCTTAGAAGTGAACAAAGCACAAGGTGCACTTAATTCAAAAGATATAGGGGGTCATTACAACCCTGGCGGTCTTCGACTGCCAGGGCTGTTTTGGAGGAAGCACCGCCAACAGGCTGGTGGTGCTTCCATGGGGGTTTACGACCGTGGCGGAAGTGCTGCTGGGAACCAGCGGTTTTCTGCCATTTTTGTCCTGGTGGAAGTAATCCTCCAGGCCAGGGAAGGAAGATTCAATGCTGTGGCTTCAGACGTGAAACTGGAACAGACAATCCAGAGATCACAGAAAAACTCCAAGGGAATTATTGGTGAGACATGTAAAAGTGAATATGTTGCTTAATGGCAGCTAGTTTACCATGCAGTCCGTTCCATTTGCAATGTTTTCAGAGAGATGACCATTTCAAAATTAATGGACCATTGTGAAACTGTTCCTCACCACAAACTTGTGGGAAAAGGAGGGGAACGTTTTAATGAACGTATTGACATCTTTATTCATTTCATGCAGCAGCAAGGAAACCCCTCTAAAATGACTGAACCTGTGTGACTACACAACTTTGTGACCAAACAATATGTGGATACTGATAAAAAAACACATCTACTAGATGTCCTGGTACAAGGATCGAAATAATACACAGAACTGAAGCAGGAGACATTTGTATTGAAACATAAAAAGGTGTTTGACATAATCACTAAAGATAAACTTCCCACACTTTAATTGCCATAGTAGGAGTTTCATCCAACCAGCCACTACAAAACAGGTTACAAAAAAAAATGTTGCAAGCACATAGAGAGATGGATGTAGCAAAAGAAAGAGGTGACTGTATCAAAGACATTCTGTTGCATGATCTTCTTCCAATAAACATATTATTTGATGGAGATGCTGCAATCAAACCATTGTACAGGAGTGCGAAAAAACCTTTCACCTGAAGAATTTCAATTCGAAAAGGTGTCCTCATTGAAAACTGCTGTTGTTCTGGACTATATGTCACAATTGCGAATGGTCAAGATTTCATCTATGGAAAACTTCGGAGAGGTCGTTCAGACTGTTCTACAGATATCAAAGTCAGTGTGCACCTTGCAAGAACTGCACATTGTCTTCGATAGTTATCTTGAACTATCTTCCAAAGAATGTGAGAAAATCAGACGAATGTCTACAAGTGGAGCATTTGACCTTGCCTGCATCAAAAATTCAACACCTATGCCTGTGCAACTTGATAAATTGTGGTCATCAACATCAGACAAGGTGAACTTGAGATGGTAACTCTCCAGAACATTGCTGATGCTTCAAAGAACACTGAATTTCCAATGATTGCAAGTGGAATGATTGTCAACGAGGAGGTGGTGCCTGCAGAGATATATTAAAAAAGTATGGGCTACATTGTTCAAGAACTTAACAGCAAGTTGGAGGAAACTGACCTTTGTGTTGTGCCACATGTTGAGTGGGCTGTTCGAAATGGTCCCAATCGGACATTGTACTGTCAAATGACACTGATCTTATTACTGTGCTACTTAGAATTGTTGCAATGTTCAAAGTCAAGGATTGTCAGAGTTATGAATATGTTATGGAACAGACAAAAAAAAGACACTTAATCCAGCTTCATATTCTGTACAAGAAACTTGACCCAGAGATGCCCAGTGCTCTTCTCAAGGCACGTATTCTTAGGGGTGATGACACTATAAGCAAAATTGGAACAAAGCTTGAGTTTTAACTGCGGAACCTGTGAAGTTTCTAACAGGATTTGCTGAGACAGAAGAACAATGGGACATTAAAGACATAGAAAAATACTGTGTGCGTGTGTGGAAAATGAGTTCTGACTGTCACAAATTTGATGATCTTTGGTACAGTGACTTCAACAGATCAGTCCCCTTAAGTGACCTTCCACCAATGTCATATTCTGTGCGTGGACACATTTAAAGAGCATTCTACCTGATCAAAAGATGTGTAAATGTTCTGGGTCATGTATATATAGAGAAAGATCTTGTGAATTTGGTTGGGATGATATTGATGGGATGCTAAAACCTACGAACTTTCTAAAGCCTCTACCCACAGAACTTACACGTACATGTAATTGCAAAACCTGTGCTTCAAAAAGATAGCCCTGTCGATATGCTCTTCTCAGATGTTCAACATTCTGCAAATGTACCACAAGAGATTGCCAAAACAAACAAATAGAGTGAACTGTGAAAATGTGTCTAAAACAGGAGTGATAAATATTATCTTTTTTCATAGTCAGATCCCAAACATTGTTTGGTGTATACATAAAAGGATTAAAAACCATTATTATTTGTTTCATTTCTATATATGTCTCTTCTTCCTCTATAATGGCTGCCATTCTGAAAAATGGCTGAAGAGTTCGTCTGAGGAGTTATTTTCTGTCTCTTTAAGACTACTATACCCCCATAAACTATATTTTGTCACCAAAATTAAGTGTAAAGGTCTCATGGTTACATCACCACTGCAACACATCCGCCATTTTCAAAAATATGGCCCAGAAAAATTTTGCCCTGATCAGCAATGTCTACCCAAGATAAGTTACTTTTCTAAAGATCCAAAAACACACATCAAAAATGAAAATCTCTGGACAACAATTTTTTTTACGGGGGTATATCAGGGGGTCAGCATTATCAGGGAGTCCATCCCTCAGGACTTACAGAACTAGTGGTCTTCAGAACAAGGTAACCCACCGGTCCCATCTGCAGTAGTAAGGTACCTGGGAGTTAAGTTTGATCATGACCTGTCTCTGAACCAAAGATTCAGGCAGTGGTAGGCACATGCCACCTCTAGGTTGGATTATTCCAATTATCTTTACCTGGGGTCTCCCGTCAGATTGATCAGCAGATTGCAGAGAGTTCAGAATGCTGCATCGAGGCTCATTGTGAATCTGCCACACAGACTAAGCCAGACACTGAGGAACTTACACTGCCTCTTGGTTAAGAAGAGAGTTCTTTACAAGTCCTTGCTTATTACTTTCAGGGCCTTGCAGGCTAAGAGACTGGCTTGCCTCCAAATGCGTTTTAAGGTATACACCCCCACATGCGCACTGCGCTTAGCATCTTTGGGCCTTCAGCAAATTCTCACGTTAATCAGGGTTAGGAAGGGGGGGTCGCACCTTTTCCTCCCTGGCAGACCAGGCTTGGAACATTTTACTGCCTTCCCTAAGACAGGCTCCTACTATGGATATATTTATGAAAAAGCTAAAACCACATCTTTTCAATCCACAAGCCTCTTCTACCTTCTCCCAGCTCGCAGCACCTGGATGCCCCTTAAGGAGTAGCTGTTGCGCTATTCAAGACTGTTTCATTCATTCATTGCAACGATTAACTGTTGGCTGGGTTAAGTCTACATTGCATGGAAATACCCATCAAAATAAACCAGGGCATCGAAGGAAAATGACAATTCAAAATCGTCCTTAGTTCTCCTACAATAGTACACCAATACTGTTCTGTTTTTGATCATGACCAGAGTATGTGTAATAATATACCCTCTTCCCTTTCACATTTCAAACAGAGTGTTGACTGAGCCCTTCCCATCTTGTGCAGTCTAGTCCTATCATAGTATACTATGTGTAAGATTTTCAACTGTATTAATCAAAGCTGTGCTGGCTGTTTTTCATCACTGCTTTCTACCTTTGTCACTTTGTTTATGTTTTTCCCTTCCTCATTCTTTCCCCCATTTGTTTTTATCTCTCTCCTGCTCTGGATTAAAGTTTGTTCAAGAGAAAAAATTTACTGGTCCTCAAAAATGAGTGCCTGTGGGCCCCACCTTCAACCAACGGCTCAAATTAAGCAGTGTTTCAAGGTGCTAATTTATTAAAAACAACAACATCCCTCTTTGTTTGCAATGGAGTATTCCATTGTGAATACAGCTTGGGGAGAACATATGATTCTGATCCCCTATGCCTAGATATTAGCTGATGTGAAAAATTACTTAAGAAAGGAGCATGGTGGGGCATGGCTAGCCAATGTACATGGCATACTCAAAACGGCTCCGCTCCGCTGAGGCCTACTCATTTCTCCTGCACAATCACTGCACCGGAAGCACATCCGACTCTACCTCCACTGTGACTACATTGGTGAGAAGCTGGGCCACTGGAATGGTGTGAATTTGGGTGATATGAGGGAACAAAAGGAGCCACACGGAGTGACCTGCCAGAGATCTGCAGGGTGGATTCAGATGCACTGGCTGAGTAACTGAGTGGGAGAGCTGTTGAGAAACAGAAGTGGTTCTACGCTTCCAGGGGGCACACCTCCTTGAGGCCTGACCATCACTCAACCAGAGTGGATCTTCGAGATGAGAGTTGGTGACTACCTGGGACGCAGGCGGCCTGCCAAGAGAAAATCGTGACCAGCACTCCAGAATGGAGCAGAGACAGGAGTTGGGATCTGTGGCCCTGGGGGAACACTGTGAGAAATAGAGGTGTTGGATATGGGACCTGGCAGAACTGGAGGTGCCCTTGCGATCAGGCCCTTGCTGAGAGAAATGAGGCTCTACAACATGACCTGATGGCTGAAGGAGCCAACAGGGAAACGAGAACGAGGTACTGTGCGGCTAGTTCCCCCAGTGGAAGCTGAGCACTGGTGATCAGAGGGTCCCCCTGACCCTACTGTACGGCGCAAGGCCTGCTGCGTTACGGCCCAAACTGTTCCAGAGGTGCTCCTGTGTTGGAGCCTTTATGGAACAGAGTGGGGCTCCGCGTCGAGGAAGACGACGGGGTGAACTGCGGGCTGAGCGACCAGATACACAAAATAAGCTGAGGCCTGAGATACTAAGCCCCCTCCGATGGTGCCTGTGGGAGGCCGGTGGACTCTAGTGTAGTTGTTGTGAAAGCAATAGTGGCTGCCTCCACTGGTGCTTGAGTTGGCAGAGGAACACTGGCTGTGGCGAGGCCTGCAAATGGTACCGATGACTTGGGTGTACGTGATGGACTCCAGGACCATGCATTTGTTACCATCCCTCGTTCTTAGGTGCTACCCTGAATGGTACTCCTTTGACCTATTATATAGATGCACACACAACCTTGGCCTAAATCATAAGTCCTACTGGGGGCCTTTACTCAACCTATGAGGGGATGATTGACCTTACTTAAGTGCATAGGTGTACATGCTCCAGAGAGGACGCTAAATGGCCTGCTGTTGTGGGAGGACAATGTGGGATGCGTGGAGTACACTGTTGCTTTAGGAGACTCGCAAGGCCGAGGGGCACGAGAAACCCCGCGCAGGCTCGAGTTGGTGACTACTTTGCCCTGGTCTGCGGGGAGTGCCTGCTGAATGTTCTTATGTACGCACTGAACCCCAGTGGCTGTGAGGGCCGGGCTGTACTGTAGCTCTGAGAACAGACCACTAGGAGACCTTGAACTATGCACCTCATCCTCAGACTGCAGAGAGGACCCTGCCTTTGAGGAAGAGTGTACTCTGAGAAGGAGTCCTGGGGGAAGGATGGCCTTGCTGAGGCATGATCATCTCCTGCTTGGGTTATCTGCTGGTGGCTTGTGCCAAGCTGTGAGGGCACTGGTGACACTGTTAAGCCCTTCGAAACCCCTGAGCAGGACACAGGAATGCTAGGGCCTAGCCTCTTGGCTCATGATTGGCCCCCCTTGCGGTACTGTGGTAGGCCCTATTGTCTGAGCCGCTGCCTCAGCGACAACTATTTCAGGTGAGTGGGATATTAGTATTATGCCAATACTAACCATGGGAAACCCTGAGCTAAACAACCCCATGTTTACATGAATGCACCTGATCCCCAGTTGGAGACATCCAGAGAGACTGCAGGGATGGACAGTGAGACGTCCCGCATGCAGATACAGTTTGACAAAATTCTTGCAGCCATCAATGACACTAAGATTGCTCTCCAACAGGACATAAGTGTGATTTTGGTAGGACTCGGGATGCTGAGCGCAGAACACCACAAACTGGCTGACAGAGTGCAAGAGTCCGAGGTTGGGATTAGGGAAGTACACCCTGCACAGAAAGACCTCACACGGGCAAATGGTGACCTTATCCGATAGGGTAAGCATCCTGGAGTGCCGAGTGGAAGACGCAGAAGGCCGGAAGAGACATAATAATGTTTGCATCGTGGGCCTCCCTGAGGGGACAGAAGGTGAAGACATGGGCCCTCATTTTGACTTTGGCGGTCAATTTCCCCGACCACCAAAGCCATACTACGAGTGCTGGCAGCCGTCTGCCATCTTTGTGGTAGAAAATCACCAGCATTTGTGCTGGAGGTCTGTGGTGAAGAGGTGGGTTCTTCACCAGCACCACCACGGCAGCTGGACTCTGCCCGCCGTATTACAAGCCGTAATACAGTTTGACGGAGTCCTGCTGGCGTGGTGGTGCTGGCGATGCAAGACCGTCAGGCCCCATCTGCTCCCAGACGTCTCCTCGATGGAGAAGGTAAGGGGGCATCCGAAAGGGGGAGGGTGCCCGTGTGTGTGGGTGCATGTGTGCATGTCAGCAGAGGGGTGACGGGTGGTGAATGAATGCGTGTATGCAAGAGAATGTGAATGTGTGTGTGTGTGTATGTGCACGTGTATGCGGGTGTCTGTGTGGATTAATGTGAGTGATTGGGGATGTCTGTGTTGATGAATGTGAGTGAGTGGGGGTGTTTGAGTGCATGTCTGCGTATGCTGAATGGGTGTGTATGTGAATGCATGCGTTCGTGAAGGGGTGGGGACATGTTTGTGAGTGTGTGGATGGGTGGGACGTGTGCATGTGTGGGTACATGTTTGCATGTGTGTACCGGCGACAGGAATGGAGATTCCTGTCGCTGGGTGTGTGACCGCCAGGGTGTCCTCCACGGAAAGCCTGGCGATTTGCAGCCTTGTGATCTGGCCGGCAGGCTGAGGCCTGCCACCGGGTTTGAGGTGCTCCCTGCCGACCGCGTCAGTGCGACTACACCGGTGGGCCAGACGGGGTTGTGGAGGCTTGGCGTCTGCCAAGCCCCACAACTCTCAATTTGGCGGTCCTCGCCACAGCGAGGCTGGCAGTTTCATGACCGCCAGCCTCGTAATGAGGCCCATGGTGTCTTATCTTGAGAACTGGATAAAAAATGTGGTAGCCCCGAATAATCTGACTCCCTTCTTCACCCTTGAATGGGCACATGGTGTCCCTGCTCACCCCCCCCCCCAACCTCTGGCAGGCGGTGGTTGCCAGGCTACAGCACTTTAGAGACCGCAATACCCTGCTACAGAAAGCCTGCATGGAAGGTCCCTACCAAATCAACATTATAAGAGTCACTCTGTTCTCAGACTATACAGCCACAGTTCAGGCCAAGAGAGCCACCTTCATTGAGGTGAAAAGAACCCTCAGGGAAAAAGGTCTTCAATATACCTTAATGTTCCCAGCCAATCTGCAAATTATGTTGGAGAGAAAAACACACTTCGTGGGGAACCATGTGAGGCCTGGGAATGGCTGGAAGCCTATAACACTTTGGGTACGGAAACAACAGAGACCAAGAGAGGGACAGCAACACCCCAAAAAAAGACCCCACGGACTTCGAGGTGGAAGCTTCTTCCAGAGACTGACCAAGTCACAGGCTGCTCAGGATAGGGCTGTGGCACAACAGGTGGCAGTGGATTTTGCTTATCAGACTGGATCAGAATTGGAGTATGGCTCGGGGCACTGCACAGCAAACTGGGAATCAGAGACGTCCATTGAGGAGAAGGGTGATTGTCCGGTGGTGGCCCCACAAACTGTAGATGACCTTACTTTATGCTTCATCCCTACATTCCACTGCTACCTCAGGACATTCCAATAGCTGGTCCTTGTGGAAAGTCTGTCTTTACGTCGGTTACTGCTGGCATGCATTGCCATCTCTAAGATGGCATTCCTGCCTCGCTTGCTGTACTTCTTGTACAAATCTCCCAATCCGGATCCCCGTGGCATAGTTTCAGCAGTTAGATGCTCTGCTTTGTGACTTAATATGGGATGAAGGCAGACATAGAGTGTCCCTTGAGACAATACGACCCCTCCCCCCAGAAGAGGGTAATCTTGGGGAATGGGATTTTGAACTCTCTTGTTTAGCGGCCCAGCTACAGTGGATAGCTCAATGGCTAGATAGGGCACAGCAGGGTGCGCTAGATCTGCTGGGCCTGGCTCCCCATCAGTCTACTCCTGCCCAGGTTGCTGCTTCAAGATGTAGCTGTCCCACGCCCGCCTGCGCTGTTACAGGTGACCTTATATGCTTGGCAATGGAGCTGGGTGTGGACCCATAAGGCACTGCTGTATGCCCCTGCATTGCCATTAGTGGGGCTCCCTTATGGCAAACCGGTGGCCTGCTTTACCTCCTCCCAACTTTTGGATTGGATGGGAGCTATGTCGCAAACGGTAGGGTACTGTTTCTGGATGGGCAAACTCATGCCATTGGATGAACTAATGGAGCAATTTGCCTTGCCCAGGGGTTAGTTTCTCAATTATGAACCGTTGGTGTGGACCTTTGTGGGCCTATGGGACTGTGGAAGGGAAGAACCCCTTATGCATGCTGTATTGTAGCTTTTGCTTTCTATGGGCTCTACCCGATGGTTTATGACATGGTTCTACCGGTCTCTGAATGATATGCGGAGGAAACCTTTGACAGCCTTATGGAGGAGATGGGAAGGTATCCTGGTCAAGGTGCTTATGGACAAAGAATGGAGAAGGATAGTGGCGTACCCTAGGAAAGTGTCCCGCAATACGAGACTCAAATATATACAATTTAACTTCTTGCATAAAACGTACCTCAAACCTTGTAGATTGCAGGTCCGTTATGGTGGGCACCCGCTGGGCTGCCCTAGGTGTGGACACTCTGGCGTGGACTTCTGTTATATGACTTCGAGTTGCCCTACCCTTCAGATATTCTGGCAGGTGGTTCTTCAGCATTTGCACCTCATGCTTGGATGTACTAACCCATGCTCGATAGAGGCCTGTGTTTTGGGGATTTTTCCTAGACCTAAGAAGCGCAAAGTCGGTTCTAGATTCCTAGACCTGGCCATAGTACTATCCAAATGTATGATAAGAATGTCCTAGAAATCTGAGAAGGGCCCCATGACAGCCCAATGGATATGGGATGTTACGTTGTGGGCTGAGCACTGGCCAAGGAGAGACCCCTTCAGAGGGAAGACAGCATGGGCATACGAAGACGACCTTTGGCGGGACTCTGGACGGAGAGTCTAGGTAATTGGGAAGTGATACAGCCTCAGAACAGGGGCACCAGGTAGCTACTGAAGATGGCTCCAGAAACACTGGACTCGACGGAGAAAATGAGGGAGGATTGGTTATGGAAGAACGGGTGGACGACACTGACCGATAGCTCTGACTGAGACATGCCTGATTCCACTGATAACGCCTCTCCCCATCCCCTGGGCACATGGACCCACTCCCCATACACTAGAAGATGTGTGATGTTGTGTGCTCATCATTAAGCTCCCTGACATCCCCGATCCCAGACTTAGCTTTTGTTACCAGAGACATACTGGTTAGACACGCATTCTTTTTACATTGCTCGTCTTTGTTGGAGGGGCTGGCAAAATATTGTCACAGTTATCCATTCAGCATGAGATACCTCTTTTCTGGGGATCAGTCCTAGCTAGACCCTCCAGCTCACATTGCCTCTTCCAGGCAACCACTCAGGATAGCTACAAACACACTACTCCAGAGTCCCGCTTCAATATTAGTACCAATACGACAGACCTTTCATAGCAGAGTTTTTGCACACAAGTGACGTACAAACACATTAGCGGATATATCAATCATATATATATTTGCCCGCCAAGTTCTGTAGGTTGTCGCGGCTCAATGTATGTATGATTTTTGCCATGATGTTTCTGCTTAAGGTGTAAGAACATATATTGTTAGCTAAAAGGTGATGATGTACTGGAATGTATAATTAACTGGAATAAGTGTTTCTAGAATGCCAATAAAAATAGTTTAAAAAAAAGAAAGGATCATGGTATAAGATTCAATGACCCATATCTTTAATATTTCCATTTTGGGATTCCCAAATAGCGAATCCGTAGGAATTGTTATTTGGGAAATGCAAAACAGAATGTATGTAATTTGCAATTTCCTAATAGCGATTCCTATGGAATAGTAATTGCTATTAGGAAATCGCAAACTAGGAAATTGCTAAATAGGAATATCGCACATGCTACACGTATCGGCATATGTCATTTTGTACAGTATAATACCCACGAATATAAAGCCATGGGAATGTAACTGCCTTGTAACTAGGCCGTTCACATCAGGCTTCATAGAATGACAAAAAAACCCTCATCACAGTACACCAAAATGACTGCACCACGATCCTAGTTTATGGCACAAAAGACTAAAAAACTCATTCTTTGAACTTTCTGGTATACAGAGAACAAGTTCTGATCCACAGTGCCAGTTCTTTAACTGGGATGAAAGAGGTGGGGGGTTCTCTGAGAGGGTTGTGGCCACAGAAGTGTAACTAGGAGCCATTTACAAGAGACATGGCCTGTATATTTGCAAATGCGGCTAATTCATGTGAACTAGAATCAGGTGCCAGACACACCATCCCTCTTAACCAGCTTTGAACTTGTACAGACACACTGCAAGTGTATTGTGTAAGGTATGGGAGATTGCACTCATTTGTGTATGCTGTAGGCAATGCTTGTGGTAATAGCATGGAACTCAACAGTAAAAACAAGCATTTCCAATGCCAATAGGTCTGGTTTTACAAGAATGTTGTATGGCAATGTAAGCATTACAAATAGGTACCAGGGGAACAAGTATGTATTTTGTGGAAGCAAATAACTGTAGAATAATATTTGTGTATGTTAAAAGATCAGGTGACAGGTGCCAAAGGCAAGCCTGTCTGTTCATGTCTGGACCACACCCAGCGCCAGGAACCCTGCCCGTCTGATGCCCAGAGCTATTCCGCTGCCGAACTCCAAGCCCTGGACGCCACAACAACTGCTGCTTTGCTTCTCTTCCCTCATTGGAAGGACTGTTCACCTGCCACCGCTGTCACTTGCCCTGCAACTCAGGATCTCCTGCCTTCATGGATAACCGTGCCACTCCCACTTCACCGACCGCAACCCCCCGAACCTCTCCGATGCCTCCTGCTCAACAACTTAACTGTCTGCAAAAACGCCACCGAAGCCTGGGACACCATCACCACCCTCACCACTGAGGCGATTGTCATCACAGAAACCTGTCTCAAACCCTCCTCCACCCTGACATCGCCACTGCAATGCCCAATGGCTACAAGATGGCACACTGAAACCGCACCAACAAACACAGACATCATCCACAAAGCAATAATCCAATGTACCCCCACCGTGGATGACAGCACACCAACCATGGAACATCTCAGTTTTCAAATTCACACCAATGACAGAACAACCATCAGAGGCACCCTTGCCCAAAGACCCCCAGGACCACGCACCAGTTTCTGCAACTCCATCAAAAGCTTCATCGCCTCACTAGCCATCAATTCCAAGCACTACTTCTTCCTCTGAGACCTCAACTCCCACCTGAACGAACCCACAGACTCTAACTCCATCCAACCTCCTGGAATACATGAGCGACATTGGCATGACCCAGCTGGTCACTGATCCCAGACACAGAGCAGGACACACACAACCTAATTTTCGTAGCCGGTGACAGAGTCTAATAAAGCCATGCCACAGAACTCACTTGGACCGACCACACCATACTCCATTTCACCATCACAGGATCACCATGCACCGTCACCAGCCACCCCAGCACTCCTTTCCATAGCTGGAACAAAGTGACACAGACCCAATGGATGGATGCCCTCAACAACACCCAGCCCTACCCTGCAACCAACCTGGAACAAGCAGTCCAGAACTTCACCACCTGCATCACCAATGCCACCGACCAAGTCGCCCCGTCAAACAAGCTGGGACCCGCAGAGCCACCAAACAAGCCAGCTGGTACATGCCAGAACTCAGGACAATGAAACGCAGCTGCAAACTACTGGAGGGAAGATGGCGCACCAGTGGAGACACCACAAACCACACCACTTTCAAGTGTGCCCGAAACAAATACCACCAGCGATTCAAAGACACAAAAAAACGCCCTGACAAATTGCATTGAAGCATACGCCAAACACACCAAGAAACTCTTCAACAATATTAGATTTGATGCAGGATACTGCTTTACTATTTAATTATATAAATATATATATATATATATGTAACATACTCAGATTATTGTAGTTTTTCGTTGTAAAGGGATGCATGGCGAAGACATTTGTGTTGTAAAAACAATTAACAAGTGAGCATAATCCCTCTATATGTATATTCACAAACCTGGAATGCAGAGGCTTGAGCGTGGCGGTCCAAGTCGGGTCCGGTAGCCCCTCAGTATTCCCACAAAATCGCCTTGTCGCAGGAAAACTCCAGACACCTTCGAATTGCTTAACATGCAGTTGTTTATTTATAAAATAAGGAAATAAGGCATCACGTCCAACGCGTTTCGGCTGTAGCATTGGTCACAGATGGAGTGTAGGAACCAGACACACTCCCAAAGAGTGTGAGACATAAACAATGGACAAAACACACCAAATCATGTTCATGGTGAATATAAGTAGCAGCCATCTTTGATTGTAATGTCATTAGAAGCAAGAATGTATAAACATAGACAGACGTAATATCCTGGAATTGAACAGTAGGCTCAATAAATTAAAAAAACAAAATCCCATTAAATGAAAAAAACAATGTCCAAAAACTTCATCTGGGGTGACAAGCCAGGTAGTCAGAAACATGGGATGATTTGATTGACTAGTTAAGTTTAGTCTTGTTTGGTAATCGTTGTTTTTTAACTATAACTCATGCCCTAAGGTAACTATAACTCATGCCTTCGCCATGCACTGCTAATTTCCCCATATATATCACTCATGGCTGTGTTACCTTTTACTGTGTCCTACAGTCTATCTGAAGTCCCACCAGGCAGGTTACACTCTCCATCCACAAAATTCATGCAGCTGCCTCATGTATAGACAAGTCATGGGAATTCATAAAACCATAACTTAACCTCCTCACCTCATCCTAAGGCCCCACCTAGAAACTGTAACCGCCCTCTCCAGGGTGAATGAAAAACACCTATGTCAGAAGACCAGTCATTTAAAGTAAATAAAACATTTTTACTTGCCTTCTAACTTCATTTCTTGCAACTAAGAACCATTCTGTGAAACACTGTGATATATATAGATATATATACTCTGCTGCCAATCTTTCCATCTCCTCCCCTCTGGCCTTCCTCTTCATTCTTTCCTGCATACCTTCCACCAGTCCCGACATGGGCCCAGGAGGCCCCTCCCCACCCCCCAATGATCCTTATACTTATTTTGTACCATCTTCTGATAGCCCAGGGGCTCTGCTTCTATTCTTTGTTACGGTGGTTCTAGATTTTTCTGCTTTTTGGAAGCTCTCTTCCAATTGTCATGTTTTAGGAGTGTTTGTTGCGACTTTACGGCAGCTTCCCGGGAATTGGGTGTCCTTCAAAAACAAAGTCTTAGTGGGCTCCTCATCACTTCCATTATCTTTTCTTTTTGGTAGAAAAAGTGCACCCTTGTCAAAATGTCTAGCAGACTATTATTTAAGGGGAGGCCAGTGTAGTGCTATGGCTCCTGTTCAGAAAAATGGCTTCTGAATCTTCTGACTAGAGCAATGCCTTCAACACCCTTTGCACATAGTGTTCAATGTCTGCCCCTTCCACTTACCCAGACCTGTATTCTTAAATTGTTTCTCCTGGAGCAAATTTTCAAAATCTTCTCCATTTTTGTTTTTTTACTCTATTGAGTTTTGTATTTCTTTTGTCTTATGACAACGAATTACCCTGTACTTCAAGACTGTCATAACATCAGGATTGCTGTAGGAATGTCTTGTCAGTTTTATCACAAAAAGTACTTGAGTACTCGACTGCCTCACCCACAACTTATTGTGGCATGCTTCATCATCGGTGAACTCTCACACTGGGTTAGGGCAATGCCACTCCAGAGGATCACCCAAAGTACATGGACTTGTGAGTTCTTAAGTATCTAATCTAAGGACATATACACTGGTGCAGCTGAAGTCTCAAAAGATAAAGGGGTATATCCACGGAAGTTCCCATATAACAAGGTACCCTGGTGTTGATTAAAATCAAGCACTGTGGTCAATAAATGAAATCTAATCAATCATCTGACATCCAAAATATATAGACTACCAACATGTTTCAACCTATGTCAAATGCCAAAAACAGGTCTTCTTGAGGGTAAGTGACCTCCCTACCTCTACTACTCATTCTTGTCAAGCAAAGGAAAACATTCCATAGCACATAGGCATCTGACTGGACATAAACCCACATTAACCAAACTACGAGGTCATGGTTCAGAGTGGGGGGAGCGCCTCCTCTGTAGTCACAAATTAATCAGGAGTTTGGCACTACTAATACACCTAATCGAGCCCCAGACACCTCCGTATTATCAGACTGATAATCCGGCGGTGTCGAGGGACTGATTTACATCCAGTCAGATGACTTGAATTGAATGGACTACGTGGTATGGAAAGTTTTTCCTTTTTCTTTTCATGGCGCGAATGAGTAGTGTTGGTGAGGAGTTCAATTAACCTGAAGCATTCCAAGTCATCGTTCTTTGGTTCTGGGCAGAGCTCCCTTTTATGCAAGGACTACACCCAAGATGGCACCAAGATCTTGTGAGATTTTACAAGATCCAAGGTGGCCTCCAGCTCCATCAGTCCATCCTGACACCACAGTGCAGGTCAGTTTCACCAAGCATCCTCTCCTGTGCAGAAAGCCACACCTGCCCCTACTGGACCACTTCCTCAAACTGGGAGACCCCGATCCACCTGAAGCCACATGTCCAGGAAGACAATGAGGATGGAGAGTGGGGAGAAGATAGAATGGGGAATGTGTGGTTATTTTAGTTATTATTTGTGAGGTGAAGGGGTTCTGGCATTGAGGGCTGGGATGCACATTGTGAGGGTGAAGTCATAGGTTGATTAGGTGGCGTGACGGTAATGTGTGGTGGTAAAGAGCAGAAGGCTGGGGGAGGAGGTGGATACTGGAGAAGAAGGGGCTATGTTTGGAAGTGAAAGAGAGTGCCAGAGGAGTATGGGTTGGAGGGTACTGGAGGGGATTGTAATGTGGGGGAAACGAATTGTCAGGAAATGGACGGAGGTGAACATGAGGGTGAGAGCTGCAAGGGCGTTGTGGTGCTGGTCGGTGGGTAGTTGTGTGTGGAGGTTGGTGCAGGGGAAGGGGCCAGGGGAGTGCTTAGCTGAAAGGTAGGAGGTGAACTGGTAGTGGGGGCTGAGACCCTTGGGCCTCCATCACGAAGGCCCCATTCTTTTACAGTCTCAGCATAAACTCCCGTTTTTGCATGGCTGGCATTACTAGTTTTGAGATGATTGCCGCATCCCACACAATTTTTCCCAGGTAATTTCAGATTTACCAAAGGAGGATGGCTGGCTAATACAAATACTCGAGGATTTCGGTGCGCAAAGCACCAACATCTGCATTTCTTTCTACATCTGAGAGGGGAAGTTTGCAACAGGTGCTACTTACATGCACACGGTGATTTCCGAACCCCAGGGCATCGGATTTCCTCAGGTGTGGGAAACGCCCGATCCTGAATCCTGCGCACTCGCATCTGGATTTGTGAGTGGACAACGGTGTGGTGAAAGGTAGAATGGCGGGGGGCGGGCTGGTATGTGCTGTGCTCATGGGGGCGATAAACTACCCAGCTAAAGGGAGTACCAATCTGGGTGTAACTCATGCACAAGAAAACACCTGCAGTCAGTCAGATGAGAACACGAGGAGCAAGATGTCACATGGAAACTGGGCCATGGACGTTTGACTTTACAAAGTCCCAATAACACGTCGTTATAATAGACTCCCCTAAGTTGTGAAAAAATTGTAAGACCCTGAAGCGGCTGCTCATTTCTTGCTTGTGGTAATTAATTAGCACCCACATCCCATTTTTAATAGAAATTTGCTCGTCGTGACACTCATTTTGCACTCTACGACAGAATTTATACCTGTGTACTAAGAAATACATGACTAAAATGCTCCACTAGGTACTCTATCATGCCCCTGCTATTAAATTGCCTTATTTTCGGTCATCAGTAATTGAACTATGTAGAAGGCCTCAAGCATCCAGCAGATGGCGAAAGAGGATAAGGTATTGCTGTCAGTCTCACATCTGTCAACTCAGGCATAGTCTTCCAGCTTCACCGTGACTCGGGGAATGTAGTCTCATTTCCTGATTCGGACCAGCAAAAGAAAAGGGCGAGAACAGATACAAAGCCTACAATCCCCAGGATGCTGTGTGGACCATGTGACTACATTCAACATGGCTTCTACTTTTTGTGGAGACCTGCACTGATGGTTTCAAAGTACACAGGTGCCAGCGAGCATCAGGAAAACCGCACGCACGCAGAGGTTTATTGCATTTTAATCTTCCCGAGGGGTGGCAGTCTATTCTTTGTGTCTCTGATGTACAGATATACGGGCTGGAGAGCTGTGAGCTTCGGGAAGTAACCGACAACAATCTCCGACGAGGGAATAGGTAGGTACTGGGACATTCTTGCGTGAATAGGATTAGGTCATGCATGGGAGCGTTTTAGAAGAGGAAAGTGGGAAATTAAAAAAAAAAAATCGGGAGAATGTATTTCTCCCATTTGCTTCTATTGAGTTCTGCATCTGGTCTATTAGTACGGGAATAGCAGGTGTGCTGCTGCATGATCGAATATCAGAAATGAAAATATTTATTTTTAGGTCGCAGCTTAAAGACATCTTTGGGACATTCAGAAAGCTGACCTAGGAATGCATTCTGCCTGGTCCCTGCCATTGTCTTTGTGGTTTGTAACTCACTTTTTCTTGCTTTCTATTTGCTGGCTTTAATTGTTTTAGGTTGTCCCGTTTGAGTTTGCACCTTCCCCTGCCCAAACCTTATTTGCAGTATCCTTCAGAGTCATCCCTTTCTGTAAACAGGCTTGTAAATCTTGCTCTTATCTCGTCACATTTGCTGTGCATTCAAAGATTGATGTCAAATGTCAGGGGCTGTCTTCCGAAAGTGCTTGCTTACTTTTCTTTCTCTGACTTCAGAGAGGATTTATGTTACAACATTGCTGGATATTGGGGGTAGGAAAAGGTTTCTTTTAACACGTGGTAAAATGTAAATTAATTTAGTAGGTATTTCAGAATATATCAGAATTGAGAACACAAATGAGGCATATTTTTGGTTATTTCTGAAGTGAATTGGAAACACACTTCAATATGATCAAAACAACTCATTACATCTAGGTGATGCAATTTCCACACATTCTCGTCTGTGCATGGTATAGCTTTTATTAGTAAAACTGTATGTCTGTGCACCTATAATGGTCATTTCAATTGAAAATCTGTTGTCTGTAGTGGCAGTGTGCTAGCACACCATGAATACTCCATTCTATGCCAGTCCATTCCACTCTGCACTACTCCACACCTCTGCACTCTACTCTGCACAACTCCACTTTACACCACTCCATTGCACTCTGCATTACTCCACTCTTCAGCACTGCACTCTGACACTTCACACTATGCCTCTCTACTCTATCCTGTACCACACTATACCACTGCACTCTTCACCACTGCAATCTACACCACTCCACTCAGCATCACTGCACTCCATGCCACTGCACTCTACTCCACTTTAGACCATTACACTCAATGCTGCTTTAAGCAACTGCACTCTACCCTGCAACTCTGCGCCACTGTACTCCACTCTGTGTCACTGCACTCAACGCCACTCTACTCTTACCCACTGTACTTTATTCTGCATCACTGTTCTCTGACACTCTACTTTTCAACATTGCACTCTCCGCCACTCTGCGCCACCCCACACCACTCCTCCCTTCGCCACTCCACTCCTCCCTTCGCCACTCCACTATGTGCCACTGCACTCTACGACACTGTCATCTACGCCACTCTACTCTTAACCACTGCTCTCCGCTCTGCATCACTGTACTCTGATACTCTACTTTGCAACATTTCCCTCTCCGCAGCTCCACTCTGCGCCGTGCTACTCTGTGCCACTCCACACAACTCCACTATGAGCCACTCGACTCTACTCTGCGCCACGCCATTCCACTCTGCGCCACTGCAATCTGCACCACTGCACTCCACAACACTGCGCTCTACTATGCACCACTCTAATCTATGCCACTACATTCTGTGATGCTGCATTGTACCCCATTGGATTCAATGCCATTGCACTCAATGCCACGGCACTCTACGCCACTATAGTCTGCAACACTCTGTGCCAATGCTCTCTACACAAGTCCACTCTACTCTATGCCACTCCAGTGTAGGCCTCTCTACGCGACTCCATACTATGCCACTCCAGTACACAACACTCTCTGCCACTCAACTCTACAGCACTCTACTACACTCTTTCATTCCTCTCTATGACACTCCATACCACTCTCCTCTATACCACTAACTTTTAGACATGCTGAACAGCAGCCACGCTAGTGTAAAACATGGCAAAACATATTGGGCAACAAAGAGCCAATGGTTCTTGCATAAACGCAACCTATTGACTTTGCCAGTGCTTGTTTCCTTACCTATCAGGAGCATGGAGAAAGCGCTACAGTAGGCAGAGAGAACGTGAAAATAATATAGTGCACTGGCCTGCAAAAGCAGGTTACTGGCAGTTCATACTCCTTGTCACGCAAGACCAGTCCCTGTCGGCTGAAGCCTGCTGAGGAATCTGTTTTTGCAAGCAGGAGTCTGGAGACTAGCCTTGAAATCGGTAGTATCCTGCCTGAATTGAAAGGGTTGACATGTATGTGATATACTCTAGTGCTTAGTTTGGTTGCAATTATGTCTGATTGTACATTGATGTTCTGAGTGTTCATATGACATTTGGCTATGGTTTAAGGATTTAGCCTGGTTACTAGGTGGCTCAAAGTTATCTGGGACTTGATGGTCTGAGGTTTTCCTGAAACAACATAATGCATTCAGGAAGTTGTAGTTAGTGTACTTTTCAACCGAACCAGTTTGACTAATACACCTGAAAACAATGATTTGTAAAAGGAAAACTCAGGACTTCAACATGGTGCACATGATGACATGGAATGATCTGGTAATCTTAGGGTCTGGTCACAAGTGCCCTTCATCAAATGCCATATGTACTGCACATGACGGAGTCGGCTACCAAGGTGTGTAGAATTTATCATGAGGGTGCCTCTTGTCTTATCTGAAATTGTGAGGAAATTGTGAGGAATAACATGCAGATTGTGGTGCTTTTAGTATCTAAAGCCATGTGTCCTAAGTGGCCTTTTACCATGTTAAATTCCAGCAGTTTTGCCTGGTAATATTACTGGGTGCTGTAAACACTGCATCACTTTCCGTTCCAATACCTACACAAACAAGGGTTTGCACTTTTGCAGGCCACTTGTCATCTAGTTCTTAGTTTGTGTTCTTGACTCTGAGAGATAGCTCTGCTGGCTGTGGCATAAACAGGTAGCCATAACTCTATACCTTAACATGCAGTTCTGCCATTATAAGAGTATGAGACCCCATTAACACTGAGTTATTTTCTGAGCCTGTACCATTTTTGATAGCTCTACTATTGTTGGTGGTGTTTTAAAGGCTCTGCCATTTGAATGATCTCTTGATGTTCTGTATTTTTAGAGGATAGGTCTTTGCCGGATCCTGAGCAAGCGTCTTCTTAAGTAATTGATATTAAAAAGTAGCCTGTAAACATTATATCCTGTGATACAGCTTGGACAATGTTTATTGATCTGCGGCCAGACTCTGGATGCACTGCATAAGATTCCAGTGCGATCTGATTGATTTGCTGAGGAGACTAAACCAGCTAGTGAAATATAATATGTTTACTCAGCTAAAATGAATATCAAAAAGGGGCAAAGGATGATGTATGGCTGTAAAAAGAGCTTTTACATTTGTTGTAAATACTATGTAGAGTGAACATGCCAAATCATATTCGTATTAAAAGGTTGTTAAACATCCGTGTGTATGTTAGTATAGGATATTTATATAATGGAAACCTAGCCAAAGGCAGTAGAACACTGTACTGGGTCGAAGGCAAAGATACCGACAATCAGTGAATGTCGGGTATGATGCATTTACTCCATCGTGATTTAAGTTTTTTTAAAGTTTTTTTTTACAGAAGTGCACCATCATCTCTTTTCCAAATTGGTACAGGGTTGTGGTGGTCCTGATGGATACAGGCCTGTTGCCTAGTACATTTCCTCTTTGCTCTGCTTCAACTGTAGTCTGATGGTGCCCTGGCTGCTGTTGTGCTGAGAGCCAACAGAAGTAGTAAGCTTGTCAGCTGGGTAGGGTGGGTGTTGTTCGTGATGGCTTTGTAGATGATGTAGCTGATTTTCTTCCTAGTAAGGGGAGCAAGTTGAGTTGTATCAGTTTTCTTGAGACTCTTGGTGAGGCATGTTGCAGTGTGTGGGATGGCATAAAAAGCGCTAATGTGGAGTTTGAGAGGTCTTGAAGAGTAATTCTGAAGTTGTGTGTTTGGGAGGAATGGTTTCAGTTTCATCATTGGAGAGAGCTGGTACCAGACCATCTATGGTTTTCTTGGCAGTGTCTGAGTTCAGTCCAGGATGAATCCAATTGACCTGGTTGTGGGTGAAAGTTGGGATTTGAATTTGTCCAGATTTGAGTCATTGGGCATACTCTGTACTAGTTGTTGCTTCTTGTTCTTGTTGAATTGCGGCAATCTGTTCAGGTAGGTGTTGGATATCCAGGTCTGGATGAGGTGAAGGTAGTCTCTTGGTGCTGAATGTGTAGAATTAAGGACTTTCATGTAAGTTGTGTCATTGGAGTATTTGTCAATTTTCATGCTGCTCTAGGTGAGCAGAGACCCATGAGGTCTACATAGTGGCTGAAAAGGGAAAGAGACCGTATGGAACCCTGGAGTATTCAGCAGGTAATATGGAATTTCTCCAATCTGGGGGTACCCGTGTGAACAAACTGGTATCAGGTGGATAAGTAGGAGGACAACTGGTGAAGGATGTTGATTCCCATTCAAGACTTAAGGGTGTGGACAACTTTAGAATGGGCCACAGTGTTGGAGGTGGCAGTGAGGCCCAGCAGTATCAGAAGAGGGCATCTTTGTCTGTGGTCAGGATTACCATTTCTGATTTCTAAACTAGCTGTCTTTGTGTTGCAGAGTGAACTGAAGTTGGATCAGTAGTCCTGTAGGAGATGGTGGCATTGATGTCATCTTGGAGTTGTGTTTATACTGCTTTTCAAGTCTTGCCTACCAGACAGCTTTTAGCAGTTTAAAAACAATAGCCTCTTGTGCACCATACCAAGAGCCTGCACAATGTATACCATTGGTTGGCTTTATTCTCACTCTCATTTGCTTGCTTCTTATTCAGTGGCTCACTGATATCCTTCCACTGCTCACATTGAGAACTTTTTTATTTTTCATTGCCCATTCCATGAGACTGCATGTTTTCAACTGGCTCCCATGTCATGCCATAGGCACAAGCATGTGTGGGCATGCAGGCACATACTTCAGCATTCATGCACACACTTGTAGAATGAAACAGCTGCGTCACTGCACCATTTTTTCCTCTCTTTTTTGACCAATGCTGAACAGCTATTCACTTTGCCAGTGCTTGTTCATTGATCTTGCTGATGAATGGTAGGTGAGTGAGAGGCCAATAATTTTCTAAGTGTCTGAGTTAAGTGTGAGTTTCATCAGGAGTGGGAGGATCTTACTTTTTTGAAAGTGTGACAGGGTCGTGGTATCCCTGTCTCCAAAGGCCATGACAGGGCCGTTTCTGTCGTACCCCGGCGGTCCCATGGAGAGAGTTATAGACCAGCCCAGAAACCCGGAAAACAAGCAGGAAGACGCGACACGAACGAGGAGGAAGAGAAAGAAACGCCAGCGGTGAAAGACACAAGGAGAGAAGAGATGGAAGGACAGAGAACAACCCTGGAGGAGTTCGACACTACAACTGAAGAAATGAAGCAGGAGATGTACCACCACAGGCCTCTCGAGATGTCGTGGAGAACAGAGATCCGGAGCCGCACGTCTGACCCAGACTGACCGTAGAACCCAGCCACGTCTCTGGAGGGACGTGGCTTATGCAGGTGCGTGCGCACATCCCCAGCACTTGGGGCTTTGGTGGAAGTGGGGAGAAGGGACGAGAGACGACGGAAAGGAGGTGGAAAAGAGACAACGGAGACATAGCGAGGGAAAGGGGAAGATCGAAAGCACAGGGGGTGAGGACGGGTGCACTACAGAGGATCGGTTTGCACAGAGGTGTTGGGAACGATTGTATATCCAGCCTTCCCCCTACTAGTATGGGACATACTTTTTCTTTTCAACACTTTACTATTCCCCTCTTATGCCCTCCGCCGACCACGCCTCCCTTCTCCCTATAGTATAACTGAAAAGATCCACAATTTAAACAAAATCCACTTACCTTTCTTTCCCACCATTTTTTTTTCTTTCTCTCTCCACACGACGGCATATCATCGGGAAATGAGACATCAAGGACAGAATACCTAAAAAAGAAAGGAAGAAAGTACAATTAAAAGGAAGGCGCAATTACGAAAAACATAACGGACAGAAGAAGATAGTAGAGAATAAAATCAAACTCAATAAGAATACCAGAAAAGAATAGAAGAAAACGTAAAAGGAAAAAAAAAGAAGATAAAAAAAGAACAGTAAGGAAAGCAGAAAGGAAGAAGGAAGGACATATATATATATATATATATTTTTTTTCCCTTACTAGAGAAATTTAGAAAATAAAGAGATTTGAAAAGAGTTGTTAACTCGCTCTACGTCTTCCATTTAAACAAACATGCCCTCTGTTGCCCAGGGAACCTACCACATAGAGTTTCTGGGAAGAGCCATTTACTGAGGAAGGCATTGATGATGGTGAATAGTGATGAGAGAGCTTCTCTGAAGAGCATTTTGATAAACAATAAGAGTAAGATGACATCACCATAGGAGGGTGGCTTATAGGACGTTGAGGATGTTGGTGATGTCTGCGAGAGACAGTGGTTTGAGTGATTACCCTTGTGAGATGCAGCACGGAGGGGTGGGTGTAAGGCGTCAAGCAAGTTTTCTGTTGTTGTTATGCTATTGGATCGTCTGTATTATTTCACTGAAGAAAAGGGTGATGGCATTGCACTTGTTTCTTCAGTGTGGCAATATAGTGTTTGGCAGGGGGTTGATGCAGTGCTTGATTGTTCTGTTCTGTTGAAAGCTTCTTAGATGATGTTGCTGTAATACTTGGCTTTGGCTGCTTTTAGTTGTCTTTGTGTTGCCCTGAGGAACTTCAGAAGAGTAAGGTTGCAGGGGATCTCTTTTTCTTCCATTTTCTTTCCTGTCTGCTGATGGGGCTGTGGTTGTCTTGATTTATTGTGCTTGAGTTGTCTGGAAGATTGAAGTCACTGAGGATGGGTGTGATGTGCTGGTTGGATAAGGGAGTGAGGAGATCGGAGAATTTATCTATGAAGTTTTAGTTCTGCCCAGGAGGCCTTTAGAGTTGGACAGTGGCAGACTGAATTGCAGAGAGTGGGCAGTAGCATATGAAGGGCTCCATGGGGCTGAGTGTTGCTTGCTTACCTGTGATGCAGGACCAGGAGGACTTATGGATGACAGTGAGGCAACCTCTATTCTTAACTTCATGGTTGGTACATCAGATGCAGTAGCATCTGTGAACAAGGACATGCAGGATTTAGAGGTGAGCCATGTTTCTTCGATGGAGGTCGTCTAGCTTGTGAAAGGTGATGAGGTCTGCAGTGTTGAGAATGGAGTACTGCAGAGCATATGTTAATGAGCAAAAGTTGTACTGTGTATTTGGTAGCTTGAAGATGTGTGGTTGTTAGTAGAATGTGGATGAAATTAGGTTTATGTATTGTGAGTATGTGCTGTTTGTATGCTCTAGGTCTGGGTGTGATTGTGGGGATGGGTAGTGAGGAGTGCTGAGCTGAGAAAATGATGGGATGTTACATAAGAGCTTGATGAGCTTGTTGTGTCGCAAGGGTTCATGCTCTGCGTTCTTCCTGGTCCAAACAGATAACACCTTTGCCTGTGTCTAACTTTTGCAGGGAATTCCTGGAAGGGTTAAGGCCCTAAGATGTTGAGTAAGGAAAGAGGCAAGAGGTTTCCGGTGGGAGCCTGTAATGTCATTTCCTATAGAGCTGGACACTGGGAAATGTAGTGGTGTTACTTCTGAAGTGATGGATGATGGGAGCTAAGGTGATGTTACTTTCTGGAGAGACGAATGCTGGGGAGTTAGGCCCAATTGTCCATATTCTTCTTTTCAAGATAGTTTTGGCTGTAGAGATGGATGCTGGCAAATGCAGTGATGTCATGCCCTGTAGTAATAAAGGCCATTGAATGGAAAGCTCATTTTCTGAATTAGAAGTTATATGACTTAGAAATTGCCCAGAAGATCTCTGTTGTTGGTAATGGACCTGAGAAGCATATCAGTTTGTTAGGTGGTAAATCTATGATGCCAGTTATCCAGGCTGTTTAATCCTAAGCACCTGGTACACAGAATCTGCTAAAAAAAAGGAAAGAAAAATCTATATCTACACCTTGTTGTTGAACTTGATGGTAGACATCCCTCTAGGAGAGACCCTTTTCACTCTGCTGTTGGGTACGCCATGGTTCAGAGTTGTCTCCTCCATACCTGGTGCCACATTTCACTGATGGCAACATGTATACTAAGCGGAGACCTTTGGCATTCTGCAAGTAGTTCCTAGAGAGGAGACTGAATCAGCAGCATAGTCATTTCCTTTAACCTACATGGCAGAAATGACTTGGTGCAGTCTAGTACCAGACCAGGC